>NW_022639513.1:1753545-1769350 GCF_010583005.1 Odontomachus brunneus | reverse complement strand
GAGAGAGAGAGAGAGAGAGAGAGAGAGAGAGAGAGAGAGAGAGAGAGAGAGAGAGTGAGTTGACAAGACAACCAAGGTAGAATAAAACATTAATTTTTTATCGTTTCCTCTTCCAATGCTTGCAATAAACGACAATACAAGCTGTTTTTTACTACGAAACAAACTGTTTCTCAGTCGATAGAGATGAAAATTCCACATTGAACCAATTTCTTTAATATCAGGTTCTCTTTCGTCCAACAAGTAAATCGCCAATAAACGAATGACGATAAGAGTCCCATAATTTCCCATAATTCTGAGTGAAACTACCATGCAGAAATGTGTAAGATACAGCACCGTTTTCATCGCGCATATTTCTTTTCATTCACCTTGGTACGATTCGCATCTTCGCTGTGGAAGATCATTTGTCACGCGGCCTCGTCTCTGTCCGGATAATCTCTCGCCGATATCTGCGAAACGTGCTTTCAATGCCCGAAGAAGCATCGTCGCGTTCATATTGGACCGGCGATGTCGGTCAGAATTCCAACGCTACTCTGAGGTCTCGCATTCACAGAGTGACAATTTCTTCCCCCAAATTTTCGCTCTCACAGAACCCATAATGTCCTAAATGCCTCACAATCATAGTGTTCTGTAGAGCTTTGGAAACACTTCATCAAAGATCGTCTAAACTCGTAAATTCCTTGATCGTTTCTTCCTTTTTAGAATTTTTCCTTCAAACTGTAGGAGATTCTCGCTCAATCTTCTTCTTCACACCGTTTGGAATTGAAACATTGAAATTTCAAGAATCGTGTAGCACATGTTTCCATCGATATACTATTCCGTCGTTACTCATCCAGATTCTCGTCTTCGTACGACTTGTGGATCCCTACTTTTCTGTCAATGCGGAGTGTAGATCCTGCATACCACAGATGCTTGGTATCTGCGAATCATCTCTCTCTCTCTCTCTCTCTCTCTCTCTCTCTCTCTCTCTCTCTCTCTCTCCCTGCAGACGCATAAATCTCCGGCTTCTTCGCATAGTGTTGATAGTCGCGGATACTTAATTTACAGATTTTCTCAGTATTCACTATTACATTTAATAGAAGAGACCTCATACTTGCACGCGACGTTCGATCTTCCCCCCTAGAGAAAGGGAAAGAATCCACCTTCTCGCGAGGTCGAGGAGAGAAGAGCTCCTCCTCCGACAGACGACAGAATTGCTCGGTTAATGACGGAGTATCACTCTCAGCTCGACTCGACGCGTTACACGTTATTCCTCTTCCCTCAGAGCGCCTTCTCTCTTATATCGAGATACACCTGTAACCGCGTGAGCGACTCGCATCCAATCGATCGCGCGAGACTGTGATTGACCCTCGGGGGCAAAACCGGACTACTCGCGCGCGAAAACTTTCTTCGGTCGGTTTCTTCGGTCTACGGAGAATAGCCGCGGCGATTCGTTTGGACAACCGACCGACCGACCGACCGACAGATCGAAACACGTGGCCGCGTCACGTTTCGTTTCCTGTAACTGTAAACCGCCACAATGCAATCCATGTGACTAGTCAATATCCACCGAGAGGCGTTGTTCTCGCGTTCGATAATAGCGTGAGAGGAATGTCGAAGGACGCGGAAGACGCACAAACGAGAGTCGTTGGTCCACTGCTATCCTTTCACCGCTTTAGAAAGGATGCGCGTTGCAAAGAGCGATCGGACGGCCATCCATAATTACTCGCCATTTCGACCATTAAAAGAAAACGATCGAAAGGAAGAAAAATTTGCGCTCGACATTTGCGCAAGAAATACGAGAATGAAATGTCAATGATCAACTGTCTGTCTGTTCGAAAATTGGCGTTGAAAATGCATCCGATTTGTATTGCAGGGCTGAGCCTAGACAGTAACATGTCGATGTCGTCGGTGGGCCCGCAGAGTCCCCTCGATATGAAGCCCGACACGGCACTCATCAATCCGGGAAACTTTAGTCCATCGGGTCCTAATAGTCCGGGGTGAGTGTTTCTTTCCTTTGTTAGCAAAATTGGATTTTTATCTTTGTCTCGCTCACCTTATTATACTATAAATCGAGACTCGACTCGAGTAATGTCATCAGGCCACAGTCGATTTATTGTTTTCTCCTTGTAAGATCCTTCAGTGCCGGTTGTCACAGCAACCTCCTGAGTACGTCGCCCAGTGGTCAGAGCAAGACGGTCACGCCTTATCCACCTAATCACCCTCTGTCGGGCAGTAAACACCTGTGTTCGATTTGCGGCGACCGCGCGAGCGGCAAACATTACGGCGTTTACAGGTGAGTTGATAGTTAGTTGTATGTAATTATATAATTATGTATTAGCTATAAGCAACGCGGCCAAGATACTTTGAGCCACACGACGTATATATGTATTTGCATGTGGTGCGTGCGGTGCGCCAATGTGTCAACTTGTTTTAGATATTTTTTCGCGAACGTAAAAGAAATTACGTAAAATATTGCGATGTTATCGAATATATTTGCCGTCTCTTTCGATTCTTCATGTTTCATAGAAGTCTTTATATAAAGGATCGAATGAGTATTTATTGGCTACGGAACTTTGTACAAGATGTTTCGCGAACAATTTACAAATACATTCGTAGGAAAAGATATAGTGCGTATCCGATTTCGCAGACGTAAAAATGTGTATTTCTCCTTCGTATTTGTCATGCAAATTCAATCTTTGCGTGCGCGCTAGAGAGAGAGAGTAATCGGCGTTATATTGTAATTGCAATGGCAAATCTTTGAAGCGCGTCGCTTTGAATATTCTCTCTCTCTCTTTCTCTCTCTCTCTCTCTCTCTCTCTCTCTCTCTCTCTCTCTACCACCAGTTGTAGAAATAATTACTGTTTTGTCGTTCTTTGCGTCGCGAACGTAGAAAGCCGAGGAAAGGAGGGACGATACGCGAATATGAATTTGCGCCAGATGGCATTTCCATTGTAAACGAGCGGTTCAAGGTCCTTCGGATTCGCTTGATAATCCTGACCCTCGTTAAGGGGGACGAGTAATTCTCCGGAATGCGATAATAATGCGCGCCTGTGCGCACATTATTTGTTATCGTTCGTTACCTACAGCAACGCGTCACGATAAAAACTGACAGATAAACGCTTTGTTTCTCCCAATTATCCGTAACCTCCACGACCTGCCGCGCACGACCACTACGTGAGTATATTCGTATATTCGTTGCTGTAAAGTAAGTCGAACCGGTCGGAGTCTTGGAGAGAAATTTTCATCGCTGCAGCAACCAGCGACACTAACTGGGGAACGACGTAACCGTCGTCCTTTCCTCAATTATTTAGCGCTCGATAAGTCTCGAGCGGTCGTCTCGTGTCGAAGGATTGGGAGGATTAACTTGTTCGTGGATACCGAAGGATGTATGTGCCTTTAACTTTCTGTACGTTTAACGTTAGTGTAACGTCTGCAAACTTTCAATCGCATTGCCAAAATTACATTCGAGTATTCCCAAAACTCGCGTCTCCCCAAAATTGTCAGATATTTGGACACATTTCACACGCACAAATTGCGACACGATTTTCTCGACTAGTTTTAGAATTTGAGTGGTCTTGGTTGCGTATACACTGCTTTTTTGTTTCGCGAAATCAAACGCTAAACTTTGACCCGTTCGTCGGATAGATACACGGTTAACAGAGACTTGTTCATATAGTCGCGTGCATACGTAAGAGGAAAAAAGAAAGAAAAGTCGCAGACGCGGCGTCGCGTTTGCATAATCGCGCGCGCAGTGCGTCGAACTGTCGGAATAATAAAAATGTCGACGAACCAACACGCGTCGTCGTCTTCGTCGTCGTCATCGGCGCCGCCGCCGCCGCCGCCGCCGCCGCCGCCGCCGCCGCCGCCGCCGCCGCGAAAAGAAACTCGATAGTAGGATAGTGGGTGCGAAAGAGTTTCCATCACCGTGTTCACGCGGCGGGAACACGAATCGTCGTCTTTCGTGTCGCAGCTGCGCGCGATCGCTCTGGTCGCGTTGCGTGCACGTTGTCTGCAACGAGAACGCACGCCGAAAGGAACATCTGCGATGACTTTTATGCAAACACGCAAACCGCCACCTTCTCTCCTCGCCGACGCTTGTCCGTAAACCGCGATACATTCACGTCGCTCGTAATAGCCGTACTCCTCACCCTGTCAGCGACATTCGACGGCGACATCTGCAATTATCGCGAAACGACTCGCTTTGCCGTCGTCGACGCGTTATACCTTAATTTTCGTGTACGATAATTATTTTCCCTCCGTTCTGTCGCGATCTGTACCTTGCGGATTCTCAAAGCCTCTCCTCCCTCTCAGATGTATCTCAACTTTACTCCTTCATTTCTGCCGACAAAGTAGAACGTTGAAAATATACATAGATCTATATTGAAAACAATCAACTCTCTGGATATTAATAATTTTTGCGAATGAAGCTGTGAATGAGCAAATTGGACAATCGAAATTTAAAGGCACAATTAAGGCGCGATCGTGAGTCGCGCAAGACGATATTAGGGTCGCTGTAAATTCATGAATTACAACGTCGAATTGGGAGTGTCTCCAAATTACATTACAACGATAGATCGTCTCGTTAACATTTTCCCCCGGTGGCTTCGCGAAACAGCTCCAAACACGAAAGTTGGAATCTCAAGGTAACTTATCCAATTAAAACTTATGTCGACTTTCTAATTTAACCGAGAGTTAGCGTGGCGAAACGACGAAAGTAACATTACGACGCGTAGGGTCTCGTCGAAATACTTATCCCATCGCAGGTTATCCGTCATGTACTCGAGTCCCTTTAACGTACTTGCCCGATAAAGACGCTCGATCCGCTCTGTAATCCGGCATGAGATTGACATAAAAAACAGACGGATACTTTTTTGCACGATCGAGTAATTTTTGCGAGAGAAACAAATATAGATATGATTTTGTAAAGTCAACAAATTTGATGCAATTTATTGATGCGTTGCTTCGTTTACATCGATAAAGTTGGGGATGAATCCCGTTCCAATTTCCGTGAGTCGAATCGAGCCATTTTCAATACCGCGAAGCTACCGCGGAACGCGAACGAGCGCATGCACGCTACGTCGATCGGGGTCTTACTTGCAGGCGTGAAACGTGCGCGGAGCTGCAAATGCAAGCCAATGTGCAGCGTCGTCGTCACGGGGTCCCCTCTTTCTCGCCCTTCCTCCTATCGTGCTATGGCACGCTGCACCGAGCTGCAGCAGATCCGATGCTCGCGTTGCGTCAGAGCCCCGTCAACCTTGGACTTGCTTGCCGCGGGCTCGCGAGGTTGGGACGACTACCCACCCGTAGTTCCTACAAGCGGAGGCCGTTCGTCCTCCTCGCTCCTCCTCGCTCCTCCTCGCTCCTTCTCGTGCTATATAGGCACTTTGCTCCAGTGGCGGCTAATTAACCCTTTAACCCAGTGCTGTTCATCCTTCTTCGTTCGGTACAACGTCTTCGATTAGCCAAAGAGAGAGAGAGAGAGAGAGAGAGAGAGAGAGAGAGAGAGAGAGAGAGAGTCAAAATGTTACACTAACCCTGCAAATTCCGCGTCTCAGAAACTAATACAATATTTTTCTAAAAATTCACTCTTTAATATCGAGAATTCCTCGTATCTTTTTCCTTCGTATTTTGGCGTATTTTAGCGTTGCATCGCTTCGAAAATGTCACAACAAGTATGAAACCTTGCAGAAAACGTTATAAGAAAGAAGAGAGAGGGAGAGAGAAAATACGCGTAAATTGATACTTTTATAGGGCGTAAAAAGAGAGTACATTCACCCGTCTATATCCTCCGCCCTGTTCAAGGATTTCCCCTTGAGGAGATTGCAAATCTCATTCCCGCATAATTCCGTTGTATCGCGAAAAATGCCACGAAGGAAGTCGATTCGCAGTCGGTCCGACTCGCGACGTGCCAGGTATACCTGAGAACTTAATTAATCTCATTAAAAATAGCCAGGCAATTTGTATCCATCTCACTATAGTGCGTACGTTGGCTCCCCAGCGCATAATTAGCGGTCACTGCCAGCTCGATCGAAAAACTAGTCTCGCCTAATATTCGGACATGTTAATGTCCCAGCGTAATGCATAACTGTCATGCAATGCCTTCGCTCATAAATTGCAGTAATAACGCACACAATGCCGAGGCCGATGTAAATACGCAGCCACGCTTAGGCACACTGCTTGAGACTTTTATTTTCGCGTTCCTTTCGCGCGTGTACGACATACGAGCGACGTGTCCATTTCTCACGGAATAAATGCGACGCAACGGTGTGCTCTCTCTCTCTCTCTCTCTCTCTCTCTCTCTCTCTCTCTCTCTCTCTCTGCGCATAATATGAGAGCATAGTACTTCAGCTCCATCTCGGAATCTCGCTGGAAGATGATCTCGCCGTCGCGGAGTCACTTCATTTTCATTTCATGGCAATTCGCGACGTCGAAGCGGTCGGCTTTTCTCTAAATTCATTTCGGTATTGAGCAATATCAACGCGAAGGAGGAAAAAGGCAATATTATAAAGAGAGAAAGAAAAGGAGATTTATTTAATAATTCAAAATCGCAATTGGATTATTCCGATTGTAGTCGCATAAAATAGAACAATGCAGCGTCGTCGTCGTCGTCGTCGTCGTCGTCGTCGTCGTCGTCGTCGTCGTCGCTGCTTGATCAAGATCATCGTGCTCCGCTAAATTTCCATTCCGCTCGGCGGAATATCCCGCGCACTAATACGGTCGGATGAAACGCCGTATCGTACAACACATCGCGTGCTGCAGTTTCTACGCCGCCGACACGTTATTTGTGCATATGGCGCGCCGAAGGTCTCCTCTCGCGGCTAGAACGATAGAGGGAGATCAAACTCTGCGGCTAGCGGTAGCGTTGATGCGGCGGAGCTCTACACGTGTCTCGCGTCATGAATATTTACTTTTCGCATAAACTCCGTGCGAGATCAAACGGCTGCCACGGTGGTCCAGAAATTGCATCACGTGTTGCGCTGCATCTTAAAGATCTCGCGCGAGCGATACTGCTCTATTGGCACTCTCGTGTTGCCTCGTGTCGCATACGTCTTCGATTTCCGCGCGAATTGAAATCGCGCTTTTAATCGCGCAAATTTGTCTTTACATTCTGGAAACAATCATCTCTTCATCGCGACAGTTTCTCGAGTAATGTCGTAGTGACTTTCGTTGCAATGAAACACTTGCCCACATATCTTGATAAAAAATCCAGAGATATTAACGAATCTCTGCTGTGTTGTCATAACACGCGTTCGCGGTCTACACGATCGTGCCATGCGACATACGGAATCAATTGTTTCGGCGGAATTTATTCAGACGCGAAAATGTCGAGAGTTTTTATCATATAAAACGCCATCATATTTTTGCACGTTTTACGAATACTTTAGTGTAAATCTACTTCTCTCAAGTTTTATCGGCGTAATTTCTCTAATAATTTCGCAAGATCCGATTTTCTTCCCTAGCAAAAACTACTAAAACGTTACCTAATCGTACTCGAGATTACAGCATCATATGCTCGTGTCTCGTAAGCCCCGACGACGTGTCCCGTTTCTCGATTAGCGACACGTAAGTCCTCGCATTTCCCCGAAGACGGGATATTTTGATGTTTCGCAAAATCCACGAGATTAGCCGTGCCGTACCGTTTGTCTTCGCGTCAGTCTACCGTTCGCGATTTTACGGCAACGCGGACAGCATTCTCGTAAGCCAGACGATTCTTGACGGCGCTTCTTGATTCACTTTCGCGTCGTTTTAAAGGCGTTTTATAAATGCACCTCACCGTTACAATCGTCAACATGCGAGTAACGCGTATCGCATTTCACACCGCAACAGAGGCTGTTAAATCGAATCGGCTTTGCAACTTACGGTGAATAAGAACGCGATCTTCAACGAAGAAACTCATTAGCGCTGTACTCATTTGATCGACTGTATTTCACACACGTATCAACATGAAACGCATCGGTGTTGCAGCACCGGATTACTCATTACCTCCACGGCATTCAACGCGTTAACTTAACCTAACCAAGAGTGCAATTAAGACAGACTTCCAAAGATTGAGTGTCGCCTTCACCCTCTCTCTCTCTCTCTCTCTTTCCCCCCTCCCCTCCTCTCTCTCACTCTCTCTCCCTATCCTCACGAAAAGACAGATGTGTTAGAAAGATGAGAATTGAAGAAACGTAATTTTAACAGAAGAATATCACTTGTAATTAATTTTACTTTCGTTTAATGCGCTACAAAATGAAGTTCTGTATCCGTGAGAGAAAAGCAAGTGTTTGTTAACGCAACTCTAATTCAGCCTCGCTGTAGCGGATGACAGAGGGATTTAACGCGACTGTTTGTTTCATCGGGTAAGATAGGACGTTTCAGGATAAGTGACGCTCGTTTCGTTGTCAACCGCGAAGCAAAAGAGCTTCCCGCGGAATCGTTCGCACCCGTCACGAAAATACGCGAATACATATACGTGGCGAAAATAAATCCACCGCGGAATTCGCCGTTGCTTTTCTGGCACCAACGGGATTTCTGGAGACGTTCCAAAACTTTAAAAACGACGACCCTGAATGCGGGCCGTGACTCACGGATAGTTGACGATCGCGAGCAGCTCGACCGACAAACGAAGTCGAGTGATGACGCCAGAACTAAAAAATTATTCGAGCTTTCTAGACATAAAATACAGCAGCGAAAATATTGAAGACTCTCGTACAAGCAAAAGAAAATAAAGATACTCTTTAAATCACTAAAAATAATAAAAACACTATTATAACAACTTTAAACATAGCATTGTTATTGTTTACAACGAATAGTGTATTATCGTTTGACACGAGAATCGATTCCTTTACACCATGTGTCTGATAAAATGTGCTCATTCTGTGTACGGGATATAGATAAAGTCAAGCTGAATAAAAGATTTTTCTACCATTTTGCGAACAACCAAGTAAAATTTTCAGTTATTAATTAAAGAAGATTATATTATGAATGATAGCATGAATGTGTGATACTATGAATGGAGTGCGCGCTATATTCCCTCTTAGCTCTTAGCTCGACGTTCAAGTCACATAACATTGTGTTAAGTGAGCGTCGAGCGGCGAGTGGCGATGGACTAGAGGGGAGTAGTGGTGTGCGGAGAGCGCTGTTTAGCGCAACTCTGGGGGAAGGAGAGAGCGAACCGATGGAGAAAGAGAAGGATGCACGGAGAGAGGAGAGAGAACGAAGGAGCGACAGAGAAGAAAGAACCGGAGTGAGAGATTAGGCGGGTGGGGGAGGGAGCGGGAGAGAACAGGAGAGGGAGGTAGCGAACGCAAGGGAAATAAGAGTTGAACAGAGGGGGGAGATAGGAAAGTAGTGTGAGGCAGAGAGAGAGAGAGAGAGAGAGAGAGAGAGAGAGAGAGAGAGCGAGGGAGGAAGGAAGGGAGAGGGAAGGTGAAGTAGGACAAGGGGAGTTAAAGAGTGGGGAGGGGAGGGAGCGAAGGAAGGAACAAGACGGAGAGAGAAAGAGTGCGGGAGGCAGCGGCGGAGGCAGTGGCGGAGGCAGTGAGCAAGGACAAGCGGGAGGATGAACAAGACTGAGGGAGAAAGAGTGAGGAAGTGGTGCGGACACGAGAAAGGGAAGGGAGCGAGAATGTGAGAAAGGGAGGAAGAGGATGGAGCGAAAAGAAAGGGAGAAGGGTTGGAGAACATAAGTAAGACGAAGAAAGTGGGATGGAGGGAGCGAGGGCAAAGGAGAAAGTGAGAGCAGGAAGGAGGGGAGAAGCTGCGGGGGATAGGGGAGCGAGAGAGGGTAGAGAGGGAGAGAATGAGTGGGAGGATGTGAACGGAGATAAGGAAAGGAGAGGGAGGAAGGATGAGGGCAGAGAGATAAAGTGAGAGTGAGGAAGAAGAGCGAAAGAGAAAGAATCGGGTGAAGAGGGGAAGAGAGGGGCAGGATATGAAGAAGGAAGTGAGTGAGGGGAGTGGGGACAGGGAGAATTCGAGCCAGGAAGAAAAATGATGGTGGAATGTAATGATTGGAGAGAGAGAGGGAGAAGGTGGAAGGGAACGAGCGTGATGCGGTTAGTGGGGGAGGAAGGGGTAAGTTAGCTGTGGACAGGACATTTGGGAGGGAGGGGGAAGATGAGCGAAGGTTGTAGAGGTGGTGAGACTGGTGTGAGAAAAGTGCCAACACAAATCGTTTGGCGGGCTCGAGTCGTCGTACTATTGCGAAATACGAGATACTTGGCTGTGGTTCACATTACGCCGCAAACTAGCAGCGCAATAATTATCGTATACGCGTAGCAGTGTTAATCCACTTCGGTACGAGTTGCCGTCTTGAAATTCCGATCCCGCATCCCTCTAACAGAGAATTTCAAAAAGAAAAATTTAAATACAGTAGTCTCCAAGAGAAAGAGGACTTTAAAGATCAAAGAACAAGCGATAATTTGACTGCCATGAATAATGTGATTCAATCGGAAATTGGGAAAATTGAGCAACATTGCTGTATCATTATGGAATGCTCGCAATATAACGTTGTAGCAAAATAACGTCGCAATTCTGAATCAAATAAAACTATGAATCATGATTCTCTATCACACGTGTACATATGCGCATCTTTCACGAACGTCGTGTAGAGAGAGATTGCGTGTTAATTATCATACGTGTGACGTATAATATAGTCACTGTTCTCCGTAGCCTGCACTATTAAAAAAGAAAAAGAAAAAATATTTCTTTGAAACGTAAATTCCGAAAGTAATAATCTAATCAGGCGTCCAAGAGATTTTCTGAGAGATCCGTCGCGTCTAGAGCGAGCGTTATAGATTGTAATTTGCTTAGTACGCGAGTAACGTGTTTCGATAAAAGATGAAAAAGTAATTTGCGCGAAACTGCAGCATAACGGAGTATAATGCCACCACACGACGAGTCGTCGTCGTCGCCACTGCCGCCGCCACCGCCGTCGCCACCGCCGTCGCCGTCGTCGTCGTCGTCGTCGTCGTCGTCGCCGTCGTCGTCGTCGTCGTCGTCGTCGTCGTCGTCGTCGTCGTCGTCATTGCGTCGTCGCCGCCGCGCTTGTCTGAACAGAGTTCTCGTCTTTCAGCTGCGAGGGATGCAAAGGATTCTTCAAGCGGACCGTGCGCAAGGATCTGTCGTACGCCTGCCGCGAGGAGAAGTCCTGTATCATCGACAAGCGACAGAGAAATCGCTGTCAGTACTGCCGGTACCAGAAGTGCCTGACGATGGGTATGAAGAGGGAGGCGGTGCAGGAGGAGCGTCAACGCACCAAGGAGCGGGATCAGAGCGAAGTGGAAAGCACGAGCAATTTGCACGCGGACATGCCGATCGAGCGTATCCTCGAGGCAGAGAAACGGGTCGAGTGTAAGATCGAACACCAGGGAAATTACGAGGTAAATATTCGCGCTCGATCGAAAGCGCGGCGTGCGTGCTTAGGCGTAATCTTTCTCTTTCACTTGCTCGCTCGTACAAAAATCAAGGACGAGTTTCTAGAGAATTGATAGTAACGATATAGTGTTGATAAAACGAACGACTATTTAGAGTACGTTTATGTAAAGGAGGTTTGCGATTGTAGACGCGGTTCATAATGCGAACGCACACTTTTAGTCGGGACAAAGTCCTTTCCTTAACAAACTCTCGAAGCTTTTGCCGGAACGCGATGAGTTCCGAATGAAATTTGATCAGGATTTTTATACAGAGTACATTCGCCGTTCTACGAAGAATACGTTCGACGATGTTAACTTTACATCGCCCTCCGGTGGTTCCTCGTGGAACGGCGCTTGATTCGCTCTTGTTCGCAACGAAAACGAATCGCTCCTACTAATACGGCATCTTCTGTGATGCGCAGAACGCAAATTCGCACTTTTGCATCGCTACGAAAAAACAGCTGTTCCAGCTGGTGGCATGGGCGAAGCACATCCCGCACTTTACGTCGTTGCCGCTGGAGGATCAGGTGCTTTTGCTCAAGGCAGGCTGGAATGAATTGCTGATAGCCGCCTTCTCCCACCGTTCCATCGATGTGAAGGACGGTATCGTTCTGGCGACGGGCACCACGGTGCATCGAAATACAGCGCAACAGGCGGACGTGAGCACGATATACGATCGTGTGCTCTCGGAGCTGGTGTCGAAGATGCGCGAAATGAAAATGGACAGGACCGAGCTCGGATGTCTTAGGTGAGCGACCAAGGATACCCGATCAATCGCCCATTGTTTATTTATTTTTTACTTCTCCCTTCCGAGACTTGGCAAGAATTTCAAGCTCTTCGCTCAGTTCACTTCTTTTTCTTCATTTTGTTTTATTGAATATCCAAGTGCTGACTATATTATGTAGTATATGATTATCGCGCAGATCCATTATTCTCTTCAATCCCGACGTGCGAGGCCTCAAGTCCATCCAAGAAGTCAGTCTGCTGCGCGAAAAAATCTACGCCGCTCTGGAGGAGTACACCCGTGTGTCCTGTCCAGACGATCCCGGTAGATTTGCCAAGTTGCTGCTTCGCCTGCCATCCATTCGTTCGATCGGTCTCAAATGCCAGGAGCACCTGTTCTTCTTCAACGTAATTGGCGACCCACCGATCGATGATTTCCTCATGGAAATGCTGGAGTCGCAATCGGATCCTTAGGAGCAGAAGGTGTGCCGCGTCCTGAGGCACACCGATTTGTAAAAAGAAGATGAAGAAGAAGAAGAAGACGACCACGACAACGACAATGACGGCGACGGCGACAAAAGAGCATAATAGTACGCATTCGACGTATAACAATTTCTTTTCTTATCTTTGCTGTGGCGTTTTTCCGCAGAATATCATCCGCGCGCCAAGTGAGATGGAATTTACTTACTTCTTTTCACCGCTACCCCTCCACCCTTATCTCCCCCTCTCTCCCGTCGCGTCTCGTTATTTATGTTTACGTTAGAATTTAACGACTCTCGTGTCCAGTGTAAGGAGACGATTTTGACCGATATGTGTGATAATGGTGGCGGCAGTGGTATGCGTCGATGCGCGCGCGTGTGTGTGCACGTGCACATATGTATATATGTATGTATGCATTTCTGAGTGTGTGTGAGTGTGCGTGCGTGCGCGCGTGTGTGTGTGTGTGTGTGTGTTGCTGTAAAAGCATGTGTACGCATCGCGATTAGATGCAACTTATACAGCTGTTGTCGATTTACCGAAAAGAGGTTAAAAATTTTTATCCAAAAAATCGGCAGTAAAGCGTTGCGAAGAAAGAAAAGAAAGGATGGATGAAAATTTAGGATCCGACATTCGGTGGATCGAATGATCGACAGCGGTATTATCGATATCAACATGTGTGCTCATTGTCGCATACGCGGAGAAGCTATAGGGGGATAGATAGAAATCCTTACAAATATCGTTAATAACAAATCGCTGCCTCTTTAGTCTGTGACATGTGTCGTGCCATCACAACAAGGATACCGCACAGCCAACGATCGATCCTTATTTTGGACGACGGACGGGCGGACGAACAGACAGACAGATAGATGTTGCATCCTTGTCGAATCGCGTGTCTCATGAATTTGCGCGCAAGTTCCTAAAATGTTTTCTTTACTTTACTTTTGTTATCTTCCGCTCTCTCTCTCCCCCCTCCCTTCTCTTTTTCTCTTCTTCCTAGCGAGTTCGACAACGACGCAGACTATATTAGCGAATTCTCGGGCATCTTTACATTCCAACTTTGCCTTGATTCGGATCGTTATTTTACAAAAGAACCATAATTTGCATATAGATGTATGCACATACTTGCATCAATACGCGCGGCTCTTGTGCGCACGCGCGCGCATTAATAATAATTTATTGTTTTGTATTCTAGAGTATATAAACAAACTTACTGATTCATATTGAATATGCATGGTAGCCCCTCTCTTAGTTCAGCAGCATGTGACGAAGTACTGTGAACGAAGTAATGGAATTACGACAAACTAAAGTTCAAATGTGCAAACAAAGTATTTACTTTCAAAGTGTTCCAAGTTATTAGGTTCTTTTTTCTTTCTTTTTTCGACATTTTTTATTAGCAGCCGTACGATGTTATATGGCTTTTAGGCAGGTTTTAACGATACACGTAGTAAACACTTGCAGCGCTGGAATATGCTCTTTTGTGTTTGGTACAAATTTGATATGGCAGCAAATAGAAATATATATAGAGCGAGAGAGAGAGAGAGAGAGAGAGAGAGAGAGAGAGAGAGAGAGAGAGAGAGAGAGAGAGAATAGACATTTTCCTCTGTTATAGAGTTTACTGGCATTAAGATTTGTTTTTTCCCGAGGAATGTTTGACGCACGGCAAAAGGTGAAAAAAAAAGAAAAAAAAGGAAAAGAAAATGCAAGAGAAAAAACGAAGAAGGACGCATAAGAGCTCTCGTGAACCTCTTGAAGAACCGATGTTTGCGTATGCATGCGCGCGAAATATGTAATTCTATAAATTTAGAATAAGAATTAACTGATCGTGGACAGAATTAAGATAGAACCCTACTCTCGTTGTTAGTAATTTACAGAATAATGTGTCACATGATTCGAGCTGATGGACCAGCGAATTCGTAAATTCATACGAGACAAGGTGTGTTTATTCTGCCAGTTACCTTCGAAACTTTATATATTACAGCATATAAAGACAACATATAAGATATATATTTTTCTAACAATCCCTATCTCTGTCTCTACTTCCAAGAATCGAATTAATGACGCTCTATTCATGCAAAATGGACAAAATTTCATAGTTTTATATCACGTTTTATATTACGTTGGGACTCGACTCGCGTGAATATCGAAACAGTTTTTAGGTATAAATACCTAAGATATTTAGATATTGTATGTGAATCTGTTTGATAGGTTAAATAGATACACATTTACATACGTATCTACAATTTTGTAAAAAATTGTCAAATGATCACAATGGGATGTAATATAGTGCAATACATTCGTATTCCAACGTTAATTTTCATCGTTTTAAGTAACGTGACAGAACGTATTTCGTCGTTTCGCGGATATCGTACAAAATACCTGGCACTTCGCTGGACATTTTCAGCTCCAATCATTGATACGAATTACTCTACTACTTTAGAAACCATAAAGGAAGAATCATACTTACTTCAATAATATAAATTATGATAATATTATTATATATTATTAAACACACACATATTTCTATTTTTGCGTGAATGCCTACGATTGTTAGTTGTTGGTTATTGTTATCTACTTGATGAGAGTTTTTAATGTTATGCATACCGTGGTAAACAAACGCAATTATTAAATTCATACTTTTTTTTTATAATATAGTGGAGTTGCTGTTCATTTCTCTCATGTGCCTGTTTCTTTTTTTAGTAGCATTGTTTCAACTATCCATAATGAGTTTATCTGTATTGATAACGTAATCAACGCGGATGCAAAAGCAATATCTCAAATGTGAGTCGACTTAATTTCTCAATGTGCAGTTTGAGACATATCTTTGATATGATGAGTAGAAGCGCAGGTTGAAGAGCAAGATTCTATTATCGTTTTTATATTATTTGACTGTACGTGTGTACAATTGTTACTTCGACATGTTACTCTTTTTATTGATGAAGAAAACCACTTGACCAAAATTACCTCTGAACAATCGCGCGATTACGCGATCACCTCTTCAAATTCCTCAAAATACGATACAAACGACGCTGTAAGTGACCATTTAGGATTGGAGGGCGCGAATGCTACCTGTGAATGAAGTTTCATATAAATATATAAATGTTACAACGGAAATATCTATATATACATATATATACGTATGCATGTGTTTGTGTGTATATATATACGTATGTATGTACGTATATTCGCACACGCATGTATATATATATACATACACACACACACAC
>NW_022639513.1:1736106-1748606 GCF_010583005.1 Odontomachus brunneus | reverse complement strand
ATATGTGCAAACTACATCGATTTGACAAATAATTCATAGCACAACTGATAGAGGACTTACAAAATTTGTCAATAATTTCTTGGATATCTAAATATTACTTAGAATTTTTCTTCTTCAAGACCATGCTTGAAAAACATGAGTACGGGCACAGAATCGCCGTCAATGTCACGGTACTCCATGAGGCCTACAATTCCATCAATGTCCGATGACGTTCCAGTGAAGAACTGCAGTTCCTTGAAACGCCCCAAAATATCCTTCATAACTTTATTCATATTGGTTTTAAACACTTCTACTTCATCAGGCGACTTTTCTTCAAGTTTTGCAACCAATCTGCAAGAAGTAATTTAATGAAAATAAAAAGTAATTCTTTTTATTTTTAGAACAATTGTTTTACTTTGTAGTATATATAAAAAAAAATATACCTACTTTTTCATGTAGTCCTTGAGGTACAGTGTATAGGATTTTTTATCCCCAAAGGCAAAACTTTCTTGGAGTCTATGATTTAAAACAACATCCACACCGGACTCTACCACCTCATCAGTACCTTCACTTGCTTCCTCAGCAGAGGGATTGAAGCCAGCGATATCAACTTCTCCTGATTTACGGGTGACTAACTAAAAATATGTCTCAAAATTAGATTATCGCGTACACGAGATGTAATGAAGGCGCAATGCATGAACTCACTTTGCCGTACACTTCGTACAGCACATCGTCCACCAATTTGATTTTATAAGCATCGGAGAACATTTCATCACCTAAAAGTATGCATATAAAAATGTAAGTAAATGCGTTGTTATACACGTAATGGAAATATTTATTTCGCGCAGAGTACACTCGAAACGCAGTAGAGAGATGAAAGTCAGGCAGCAGTGACTGTTCGAGAACATAGAGAGGTTAGGATTTTCACAGTCGTAAATCTCGCACTTAACTAGAGGAACCCAAGTCCTTATGGCATAATATAATAGTGATGAGTCGTCATATAATATTGGAGCTATGCATTTTGATTTCGTGTCGATAAGAGTACAAAATACTGAGTACTTCGAGTTCTAATCGTCACCATTCACGCATCGTCAATTTCCAAGTGTTATCATCGACTTATATGATAGAATTTCCAGGTCGTGAATGAAAAATATTTGGTTCACGAAATAATGAGAATTATTTTGCGCTTACTTACCGGTGAAAATATCCTTGTAAATCTTCATTTTGGAAGATGGAGAAAGATTTATACGCAGCTGAAACTAAACAAGACACGAACACCCGAGAGTGCGTGGCGGAAAAGAATCAGGTGCACCGAGCGTTGACCGATCAGAGGCAATATCTTTAGATGCGCCCTCTTTCGCGCATGCGTATCGAATGTACCAAAAAGTGTATGAATGAACATAGGCCGATATTCATAGTCGGGTCTTATATTTAAGACTGTCTTAAGTTCATCTTCAGATAGTCTATAGCCAATGAAATAATCCATACATCATCTGAAGATAAACTTAAGACGGTTTTAAATATAAGATCTGACTATGGCCATAAGGATGGGACCCGATTGACCACGATACGATTGGGCACAGATTGTAATGATTGGTTCGACCTAGTAATTCACTAGATAATTCTTTGCATCGGTTGGTTGTGTCCAATCGTACCGTGGTCAATCGGGACGCTCCCATTAGGGCTGCGTTCAGATTCCTTACCCGGGTGCACTCTAATACAAGAAATGCTATAGTATATGTGACATATACTATACTATAGTGTTTTTAGTAACAGAGTGCACCCGGGTAGGGAATCTGAACATACCCTAGAGTGCACCCAGATAGGGAATCTGAACACACCCTTAGCAATCTAGTTTAGTATAGATATCTATGACGGAAGTTACAATGGGCATGAACCAGAGGCCTTATTCCATAACCACTTATCGACAATTGTCGAATCGGTAGACATCGTTGCGCAGCTTTTCTATAGTATAAAAAAGCTACGCAACGACGTCTACTGACTGATCCGACAATTGTCGGTAAGTGGTTACAGAATAAAGGCTGGTTTATGATGGCCATAATCCGTTAATTTATACCGGAATCGTAAAAAATTGACCAATCATAGTCGAATTATAGAAGAATAGTCGACTGTGATTGGTTAATTTTTTACGATTCCGGCATAAGTTAACAGATTACGGTCATCATAAACCGGCCTTATGGCTCCTGCACACAGGACGCGGTAATGCTTGCCGCACAGCGGAAGTCCGCGCAACAGCCAATCAATATGTAGTTTTTCTGTAAGAGCTAGAAGGTTATTACATAAAGCAGCATATTGATTGGTTATCGCGCGAACTTCCGCCGCGCGGAAAGCATTACTGCGTCCTGTGTGCAGGAGTCATTAATAAACCAGCACAAAACAAGCATTGTGTACCGCTGGCTTGAACCATAGGTTTTCAGTATTGACAGTGGATATAGGAACACAGTTTATCTTTTCTGGTGTACATATTATTATAGGATAAAGATATTACGATTTTTTGGATAGCAAATATGTTTGTACGACTTTTTGTTCAGCTGGCGCATATCAAGAAACCTTATTAAAGTTTTAGCATTTAACGGATCTCAATTTGCACTCATCATTCTCAAACTGTTGACGAAGAGTTAGGTTAATGTACTAGGTTCAAAGTTAATATATAAACCTCTCGAGTCAGGATGACCACCGGCAAAGACGACGATGCTTTTTGGTATAGCAGTGAGACGCGGTTGTTCTGTTTCGAAGATAATGAGGTTATAATTAAAACATAACGAAAGAGCAGTCAATTGTTTTTTTTTCTGTTTTTATCAGTAACAGTAGTTTTAGCGCCAGTCTACAACAGGTATAGTAAGTCATTGGCCTTTTACTCTAAAGCTAAAACTGTAATACTAAAACTTTATTTAGATGATATTACAGCTTTTGACAGTGTAGAAAACGTCTGTTACTCGCAAAATTATGTTGCAGTTTCGGCGATACAAGAGGTTCGCTACATCTATTGTAGACTGAAACTTGTCATATGATAATATATGACAATGTGTGCCATTGTCAGATGATGTATACAGCTGGATGATTTCAAGCTCGATTTCACAATCTCTCATGAGAATCGCAAATAATAATTGAAATATTGTCGAAAACTTTTGAATAAGATCACACATGATATGATAAATAAGCTGTAATGACAATGTGTGTTTGTATATTAGCTTAAACTGAACAAAAAGTCCTACTATTTAGCAGATAACTTTGATAGATTTTTAATTATTAATTAAAGCAAATTGTCACACGATTTTGCGAGATAATCTTTATAATTAATAATTAAAAATCTAGTTTTCTGTCATTTGCAAAATGATGACGTTTGAGGTAGTGTGCAAGCATACGTAAGAGCAGACGTCGCGTCACTATAATTCATCTACTATATCGAGCGCCATCAAATCTTTTTTAACTAATATCTCAATAGTTATTGCAAATATCGCACAAATAGGACTTTTGTGTTTATCTCAATCTACTCTATATTTTCGGAGATTGTGAAATCGACATCCTGTGTGCATATATGTATATATGTACGCACACACACACACACACCATGCATGCATGCATCATACATACATACATACATACATATTCGACGATTATATGTAGGTGGACCAATTGTTTGGTGTCTCAAAAAATGACACAGAGAAATTGTGGGCTGGAATTTCCAAGACATCGATTTCCGAAAGCAATCTCAAGCCCAGTGATGATTTCCAAAGTACAAAACCTCTCCTTTCAATCATATCTGAGAAGACCCTTTCACGTAGTAAGATATAACAATATATTCCATATATTTATGTATATATTTGTATGTATTCTGGAATATTTCAAGTAACTTTAAGTTTACCTAACATTAATGAAAAAGGTACTTGAATTGAAGTCTGCACAAGTATTAGTTATTGCTACTCATATTATCCATAACAAATTTTTATATAAAGACTATACAATATATTTATTTTATTTTGCAGTTTTAGCTTTAACCGAATGTAAACTGCAAAATTTGTACTCAGAAGCAGCCATTGTTCAGCCAGATATTACCTTAAGAAAAATTTTGCTTGGTCAGCCGTATTCATTGGAACAATACAGTTCATTGGCCAGTAAAACTGCACTTCTAGATGCTGCTATTTTAAGCGGAGATGGAAATGCTATTTTGATAGTATGAATTTTTTGTTCAGTAAAGTGATTATAAAGTGCTGCGATGTAATATAAGTTATATGATTAATACAACAAATCTTATTAACATTTGTTTAATATACTGCAGATAGTTTTATTTCTCACAAAGACTTTAAAGCGATCGTTGGTCCAAAGACTACTAGCAGACAGACCAGATGCAGTAAATGTGTATTTACATTATCTCTTTATAAGACTACAGACAAACGAGATAACTGACATTTTGACGTATGTACTTTTTCTAACGTGCCATTGATGAGTTGTCATTCTTTTTCTCATGCTTGGCATTTTGCAGTATGCTGGGTCAATCTTTAACTGCTGCTGTAAGTATTACTCTGTGCAATTGTTACTTGTCTCGCACGATATATTACATGAGTAAATGACAGTTCGCTTTCTGTGTGGTTCGTTATATAGATGAAGAATCTACACATTATTATAAAAAACACAAAAGAACCAAATACGCTGCTGCAGAAACTTCATAACTGCTACAAGGTACATTTTGCCATACTGCCTGACTGTAAAGAGACCACATTTCTCCAATGTTACATCAAACTATTGGGTATGTTGGTGATTGTTTGTTTTAATCTATGTGATAAGATATTGCTCGATTGTATTTATATCGTTAGAATGGCAAGTGGCGATTAAGCAGAAGAAAGATAACGAGGAACTTGCATTAAATTCTTCGGTTCTGGAATCTCTGCATTACGCATGTAAATACCACTGCAATACGCCGGACCATTATGTCGTAATATCACCTACAACTCTCTCTCGTGATCATGACATTTCTTCTAGACTATATCAAAAAGTCACTTTGCAAGTCAAAGCTACCTGCGGCGCATGGGACGATATCGATCGTCTACTTTTAACAAAGGTAATATCGTTTGTACTGTTGTAAATTAAAAATAGAAAATATCAGAAAATTATATCGTGTCAACTATATTTTAGGGAATGCTTGGGAATATAAAGCTGCAAACATGTTTGCACATGGAAGATGTCTTGAAAGTATTGCATAAGCACAATGCGCCGTACGCTATTCTCGAAAAGTACTTAAAATTCGTCGATAATTTGGAGAAACGATTGGAATTGGCAAAGAAATTATCTTGTTACACGATAGTTACCGATGTATGTATGATAATGCAATGCAGAAAATTACAATTAAGGAGGATATATATATATATATATATATATATATATATATATATAGAGAGAGAGAGAGAGAGAGAGAGAGAGAGAGATGGGAATCGAAATGATGTATTTGAAAATTTTATAGATATTCGTACAACAAGGAAATCGTACAGCGCTTATGGATCATAAGGCAAAATTGCAACCACAGTCGGAAGAATATTTTTATGCTGAGAGTGCTTTGCGTTTACCTCACGTCAAGTGGAAAAGCTAAGTGTGTGTGTGCATCGCAAATAATATATTTAAATTGTGTAATTGCGCTGCTTTGTATATTATGAGAAAAAAGAAATGATGGATTTGAATACGATATACGTGAATGAGGCGAAAAAAAAATGATCTAGATGAATGGTAGAATCCACTGGAAGCTATAAACATGCTTTAAGCTAATATCGGGTGCTTCCAAAATGTCCAGAGTTGGGTCGAGTTAGTTCCACTATAGTATCCATTACATATAGGTTGCGTTCCGTTTCACGCATTATGCGCGCATTTCCTACAATATACGTAACATGAACTGTAGATAAACGCGCGCATATGCGTGAAACGGAACTCGGCCATACTATAGTGGAACTAACTCAACTCGACCCAACTCTGGGTATTTCGGAAGCATCTATTACATGTCGTACGACAAGCTTGTCGGACATTTTAATTGGCTGTCAGAGAATTTCTGGAGTATCTGGAGGAAAAGTTAAGGACTTTAAAAGAATTTCAGCTAATCGATACGTTTGACAATGGGTACTTTCCAATTGCTTAACACATCTTGACACGTACGCAAAACCAGTTTATTGGTCGCATATTATCTAAAATATCTTGTAAGATAATATACAACTAATAAACTGGTTTTAATACGCAAAACGTAACTGGAAAACATCCACTGTTAATAAACTAGTTAATAAACTCTTGAATCTAATTGGAATATATTTCTAGGTCTAAAAGAATATATCAATCGGATGCGAGAGTTTACTAAATTCGGTTGTTACTAAACAGGTTTTAAACTTTCGTGTAAACTTAGGCAATGAGTGCGTTCAAGAGACACAACTGTTGCACAACGATTGAGTAATTAGTCAACGTAATTGGTCTAAAGTTAGGGATCTAACAGTAAGGACCAATAATCACTGATCAGCTATGTTTTTTGAACGCAGCCAATGTAATTGGTCTAAAGTTAGGGATCTAACAGTAAGGACCAATAATCACTGATCAGCTATGTTTTTTGAACGCAGCCAATGTAATTGGTCTAAAGTTAGGGATCTAACAGTAAGGACCAATAATCACTGATCAGCTATGTTTTTTGAACGCAGCCAATGGTTGCGTTCAGGAGAGAAAGCTGCTTTGCAACTGTTGTAAAATTCGTGAATCTGATTGGAGTATGCTCTTAATTTTGGTTAAATCCAAGAGCATGTACCAATCAGATTCACGAATTTTACAACAGTTGCAAAGCAACTTTCTCTGCTGAACGCAGCCAATGTAATTGGTCTAAAGTTAGGGATCTATAATCTATAAAGTAAGGACCAATAATCACTGACCGCTCACTGATCAGATATGTTTTCTGAACACAGCCAATGATTATCTCTACCGTTGTTCCTATAGGTTATGTAGGTTATATATATGCAAAATTGCGATATTAAATTTCTCATTAACGGTATCGCATAAAATCTAAAGGTCGTTCTATATTAGTTGCAAGTCGATTGCAACTTTTGTTGCGACAGCCAATCAGAAGCGTCAATAGCACCATTGATGCTTCTGATTGGCTGTCGCAATAAGAATTGTGTCTGCTTGCGATCGGCACTATCACGATCGGCATTAATCACGAATGTGCTTTACTACGATAAATGTTACGTGAAATTTTTGTACAATTTTAAGCATTTTGTTTTTAAATGAGAAAGAGCACTTTTCTTGAAACATAGAACATGTCGTACGGTGTGAGCTCGGCTTGAAACAGCGCGAGTGTAGCGCTCGATAATCGCGGTTTATCACCGGTTGTCGTCTCGCGACAGTCTTCTCTCTCATCGAGTTACATCGTGTCTCGCATTGTGACGGCGAAATTTTCGTTCACGTTTTCGCACACCTGTCTCATGCTGTGAACGGTCTTTGAAACAATCGGCAACGATCTCACCGCGTCGTGAAAATCGAACATATACACCGTCCACGGCGGTGCGTGTGGAGCGGCGCGCGCGGCGCCACGCCGGCCAATCGCACTCGGGCGAAACCGTTAGAAGTTTCCGTTGTGTGTGCGCGTTTGAACGATCTAGTGCACATTTGTCATCTGGGTGCGCGAACCACTCCCGCTGGTCGTTAGCGTGTTTTCGCGAATTTTGGTAAGTGTACGCATACAATTACGTGCGGTCATGTGCGGCCGTATTTTCACCGAGTACGTCTGAGCATGAGAGGACGAGCGAGCGGATGGGCGGTCAAATTCTGAAGCGTACCGATCAAGAATGCCGAATATGTCGACTGCGAGTTCGCGAATGCTAAAAAAAAAGTGAACGGAATGTTCGGATCTCTCGAAGTCTCGTCGAGTTTCGACTCGCTCACTCGCTACCGTCGATCGCTCTCCGAATCGCCGATACTCTTAAATGTGCTTTCTTCTTTCTTTTATCAACTATACTTTTTGTACTTGCAATTTTTCTCTCACTTTCTCACGAGTCTCGGGTGTTCCATTTCAAGCGCAAAAGGTGTAGCATGTTACAAACACTGCATGGGACAGAATCCCAAATCTAGGTTGTTGGCGAAAAACTTGGCGGGTTCACTCGCAAGTAACACTTTCCTCTGCTGAATTTGTAAGCTAAGCAACGAAAAAGGCTATGATTTATGTTATTATATTTCAAAAGACACTAGTAAAGACAGTATCATTAGTCCACAAAATTGAAATGCACACACTGTTGCAATTATTATTATTATGCTTGCTAATCTTGTCACGACACAAGTATCACCACTGTGTCATTTATCATTTTATGATTTTCAGTTAGAACAAACCGAGCAACATGGCTGTTAATGTGTACGCCACAAACATGACATCCGACAACCTTAGTCGCCATGACATGTTGGCCTGGGTAAATGACTGTCTCCAGTCATCGTTCACCAAGATCGAAGAGCTATGTACCGGAGCAGTCTACTGCCAGTTTATGGACATGCTGTTTCCTGGCAGTGTACCTTTGAAAAGAGTGAAATTCAAGACTAACTTGGAACATGAATATATACAGAATTTCAAAATTCTTCAAGGTGGCTTCAAAAAGATGAATGTGGATAAGGTGAGCAAAAATTATCTCTTTTCTTCTCTTTCATACAGAGTGTATCTGGTAAAAAAGCAGAGAGACTTATTTGCCGATCATGGAATGATGAATAAATGACAAAAGACAAATAGATGACAAAAGTGATATATTGTAAAGATATGTTTAAGATCAATTCGTACGTATCTATGCAATAATAATTATCGGGAATGATTTCCAAAAATGATACAACAGCAGTGTAGTATAGAGTAGGGAAAAGGTACGCTCAGAAATGTTGTGCACATAATAATATGCAAAATAACAATTAATGTTATAACAAACAGACTAAATAGTATAAAGATTGTTTTAAACAAGTAACGAAAGGTAAGATGTCATGATATAGAGGTGTGCTATATAACAAAAGTACTACAATTGTCCCTTGTGTGCGGTAGAATAGTTTTCTGCGAAACAACGTGGACAGTATTGTAATGACACAGCCGTGAAAATGGTTCAGGTAATACCAGTGGACAAGCTGATAAAAGGGCGCTTTCAAGACAACTTTGAGTTTCTGCAGTGGTTCAAAAAGTTTTTCGACGCGAATTACGATGGTCGCGAGTACGAGGCTTACGAAGCGCGTGGCTGCATACCGCTAGGTTCCGGCGTCGACGGAACGCATAATCTGTCGAATCCCCAGTTGGTGCCATTGCCACCGCAATCGAAGCAGCCGCAAATACAACAAAAACACATACAGCAACGTAACAGTGTCCCGCGACAGCAGCAGGGTATATCTGCTTGCAATCTCGTTTTTACGCGGCCGCTTCTTGCATGCTGTTACAGATCCGCACGTTGGGAGGGAAAGAGTCTGTTTAAGATCCTTGCAAATCAACGGATCGTGTATCGGCTCTTTTCTTCCCAATAATGTCATCTTTCCATCGGTAGCAACAACTTTATGTTATTAATTACGGAGCTATTTTCGCGGTGTACGCACACACTTTGTATGCACTCTGTAATGTCACATCGTGATGAATATAAACGAAGATGAAATTCAGACGCACAAGAATTTGTGTAGCACGTATTTTTATTAAAATACGCACACACGTATGGAATAGGATTTTAGATATTTGTGGCCTGCATTTGTATCCTGACTTATTATATAAGTGCTATGAGTGAAAAATTTCTCTATTAATTTTTCATTTTGCTAATTTTTTCAACAGCCTTACACAGCCTGTAAGTAGGCTTGTGTAAGAAGCAATGTGTCGCCTTAAGAAATAGGAGGAAGAGCTAGACTTGTTCGCCCTTTTATCTAATGCTCGTGTTTCCATCGAATAATCTCGTATACGAATTATTTGAGAAAAAGTGATATCTTTAAATTTTAGTAATGCTATGTGTGTGTGTGTGTGCATATATGTGTGTACACACACACACACCTACACACGTATCATCCATTCAACGTGATTGTTCAATATGTTTCATTTTGTTTTACGCACACACATACACACCCACACTTTCCGCTCCTCATTTGCAGATTGTACCAATTGATAGGCTGGTGAAAGGCAGGTTCCAAGACAACTTTGAGTTTTTGCAATGGTTCAAGAAGTTCTTTGACGCAAACTACTCGGGAGCAGAGCCGTACGATGCGCTTGCAATGCGAGGAGGGGAGCCTATGGGTAGTGGTGGAAGTAATGCACCCCGTGGTTCTAACGTGAAACGTACTTCTCCACGTGAAACAGTAACTTCGACTAAATCTGCTGCCCCTCGTACTGGTACATCATATTTCATGACTTCCCTTAACAAAATCAAATTTGGCGGGTTTAACCATTAAACCGAATCTGACAGAATAGAGAGTTTTTTCAGTATAATTCTCTTACATTAACATAAATTTGTACTAATCGATGATACATGTATTTGACCGTTTTTTCACGTACCTCTGACGGAAGTCTGATGAATTTATTGGGCAAGAGGATCTGTTATATAAATCGGATTGAATGCCGAGTCGGCAGAAAGAATAAGAATTTTTTATAATATTAGACCTGTTATAGTATTAGAGATCTTTGTGATACATTGGAATTGGATTTAGATGCTTTCCACTGATGGTCGAGATGTGTCGACAAAATTTCCCGTTATGTCATTTGGACCGATATGTCCTAATAACTCGAAATGAAATTTGCCTGTAGGTGAGGGACACCCATCTTCGATGCGCGCAGATAGTGCAAACACATTAGGTGAAATACGACATATATTTTTTTTTTTTTTTTTTTTTTTTTTTTTTTTTTTTTTTTTTTTTTTTTTTTTTTTTTTTTTTTTTTTTTTTTTTTTTTTTTTTTTTTTTTTTTTTTTTTTTTTTTTTTTTTTTTTTTTTTTTTTTTTTTTTTTTTTTTTTTTTTTTTTTTTTTTTTTTTTTTTTTTTTTTTTTTTTTTTTTTTTTTTTTTTTTTTTTTTTTTTTTTTTTTTTTTTTTTTTTTTTTTTTTTTTTTTTTTTTTTTTTTTTTTTTTTTTTTTTTTTTTTTTTTTTTTTTTTTTTTTTTTTTTTTTTTTTTTTTTTTTTTTTTTTTTTTTTTTTTTTTTTTTTTTTTTTTTTTTTTTTTTTTTTTTTTTTTTTTTTTTTTTTTTTTTTTTTTTTTTTTTTTTTTTTTTTTTTTTTTTTTTTTTTTTTTTTTTTTTTTTTTTTTTTTTTTTTTTTTTTTTTTTTTTTTTTTTTTTTTTTTTTTTTTTTTTTTTTTTTTTTTTTTTTTTTTTTTTTTTTTTTTTTTTTTTTTTTTTTTTTTTTTTTTTTTGTAATTTTCGTCACTTGTGCTTTTTGCTTCTTCATATTTTGGATATGTTTTAACGTTGAGGTGTTGAGAACAGTACTGGACAAGTTATATGTTTCTAGAGCGATTTCTTTATTTGCCGAATACTTTATCGAGATGTGATATATTCGTTAGTATTAATTATTCTGACACGCGCGAGAAAATAAATGCCGAAGCATACGAAATTGGGCGGGCAAGTAAATCTCTGAATGAGAAATACCTTCGCATTATTTGTATAGCTACAGTATTGTCATCTGACAAAGTGATTTTTTATGCGATTACTATAGCCTTCCACTAGTTTACGTTCGTTATCTCCTACTGTCAAACACTCGTCAACGCGCTTTATTGCAGAAACATATAAATGACAATTATTTTTAAGAGCACTTGCCTCGTAGTTTTCTATCGTTGTACACAATGAACATATCTCTTTCTTTCTCTTTCCCTTTTTCTCTTTTGTATATATTTGTGCGATTAATGTATATCATACGATTGTGCGTCAAGTACTATAATATTGTGCATGCTTTCCATCTAGATTTTTGCATGCACCGTTTCGCTTTTACACAACGCAGCTCTTGTATATCTGTATATTCAAGTAGCTTTAATATGACTCTCGCGATATAAATAAGTCGCTTTGATACAATTTAATACAATTCTACAAATAATCAACATGCGTTTTTTAAAGCACTAATATTAACGTACCATTTTCTTTATCTAGTAAATAAAGCTCAACCGTATCGTGCGCCGCCCAAGACTACAGCAGTCGGTAGTCGTGGTGACACCGGAAAAATCGAGGAACTTAGCGCACAGGTACGACACGATCGTCCAAATGGTTAACGTTTTACAAGTGTCTGTAATTATACGCATCTCATGTATCTTTTAATGAAACTTTCAACGGAATATTTCAGTTGGTTGAGTTGAAAATGTCGGTCGAAGGCCTGGAGAAGGAGAGGGACTTCTATTTCGGGAAATTACGCGACATAGAGGTGATGTGCCAAGACTGCGACAACGGCGATCCACCACCTATTGTACAGAAAATATTAGAAGTCCTTTATGCAACGGAGGTAATTCATATTATTTTTCTACTTTGTCTACAAACAAGGAAAGCATAATTTCGATTAAAAAAAAAAAAAAAAAAAAA
>NW_022639513.1:1726722-1736014 GCF_010583005.1 Odontomachus brunneus | reverse complement strand
AAAAAAAAAAAAAAAAAAAAAATATATATATAAAAGAAAAATGTCGTTTGCCCAAATATGAATGGATAAATATATTGATGGTTTAAAAAATAGTAGCACATATACTACGTATCGCTCATACGGATATTAAACATATTGCAATGTTCAAAAATGCTAAAGTATTATAGCAAATTCTGATTGGTTTACCCTTGTACATCCGCTTTCCTAGGGGAGGGGAAGGTACAGAATTTGTTGAAGTTTATAAAGTATGAGAGCTAAAATTATCATTTATTGAGAAAAGGTATTTATAATATATTTTTTTATAATTACTGCCGTTGTAACTTGGCAATCTCGCAAAGTGCATTGTTCTATATCTTTCTCTCTGTACATGTAAACGGGATTATGTATTCGTAATTAGAGTTTCGGTCGTGATACTCACAAGAAACCACAAGACTACGTGACACAATGATTATTCCAGGAATTAAAAGATGAAGAGAAAGCTGCGAATGAAACTTATTAGCACCTTTTTTTTTTTACATTTTCGTAACAGGCTCGTTCTTGATGATGAAGGTAATGCTACTTTAGCTAAACATTTTGGGCGTTCTGGTCGTATTTGATAATTAACCTGCAACTTTGAAAGTGTGAAGTGAAATCAGTACGATGACGTTGAAAGTGCTTTTGCACTTGATTTTGTGATTGTTCTGTCTGGTGTCTTGGTTAATATTTGACCTAGGGTTTCCTTTAGCGTGTCACCACACTTTAAATTAATCGCACGATTACACGCCACATACATATCATAAATATCAGTAGTTACTTATTAACAGCCCTCACATATTTCGATATATATCTTTATACATATCCGCGAGATGTTTTAGGGATATCGTGATTATTATTTGAGATATCGTGCAAAAATCTTTTTCCTTTTTTATCTCTATAACTGCCTATAAATATATTTATTAAATCCAGTTTGCGAATTGTTTCGTTTTGTACATGTTTGTCTTTTACGTTAAATTAACATTGATACACAGCTATTTTTATCACTTGTTTACAAAGTGATTAAAGATCTTATATATTTATATTTAAATGTTACATTTATACTAGACCTATGTTACATTTTTCTCTCTCTCAATTATTAAGGGTGAGGTATTCTCTTTCTTTTCAATTTTTGCTATTGTACAAATAAAGAGGAACCTTTTTTTGAACGAATCAATTATCTGATTGTTTTGCTCCTTTTTTTAGGACGGTTTTGCACCACCCGAGGAATTGGAAGGTGACGGACTCGCACCCGACGACGAGGAGGAATATTAACTTTTTTTATTTACGGATGTAATCGAAAAGAACAACAGCAAATTATCCAAGTGCGTTTCAGTTTATCATGTCTGTATAAGCCAGTGCCGGTACCCCTGCATAATTATTAAGCTACTTTATATAGCAAATTCATCAGGTAGAGCAGACTGTGCGTTCGTTCAGTTGATGAAATTCACCGAGATCATTAAGATTCGCACGGCATTAGAATAGAAATAAGTCGTGTAGTGCACTTGAATAACTTGTTCTTTATGGTCGTTGACGAAAGAGAGAGAGGGAGAGAGAGAGAGGGAGCAGGGAAGAGAAGGGGAGAGGGAGGAGAAAGAATAAGGAAAGAAGGAAATCGATTAGTAATCTTTTACAAGTTATTACAATTCTTTATAGTGTTACAAACGATAGAGTTCCGAAGACCAATGGCTCTCGAGTTGTCGCAAATTCGTGGATACCGATATCTATTAAAGTTATCCGCATCCATATTGTTACGCAACAGCGATTTACGTTACACATCTTTTTTTAATGCGTGAGTGTTTTGTTTGTAAATGTATTAAGTTTGTCGAGTCAACTCGAAACTCCCGTCAATCAGTTTTGCCTTCTAAGAGCTATTCGTAGCTTCTATCTGAAATGATATACCCGCTGAGACAGAGCTGCTCGATCTGTTCAAGTCGTTATCTACGTGCAATGTAAGTAGCCGCGCGCAGCGCGCACTCGATGATTCTTGCGCGAAATAGTAGATTCTCCTGTCAGCGAAACAATTCATGTGCCGTCTATCATGTTAGTAATTAAAATTCAATTCCGCTTATTGACATTCTAATCTGTGTCTCATCGCGGAAAAAAAAGAAGAAAAAAAAGAGAAAATAAACATGCTGCATAATACATCCGTAGGGATACGAACACCCGAGCATACTCTAATTTTGGCAAATTAGACAGTGTGCGCTTCGTGAGAGCATATTGTGAGACAGAATGGTACGCTTATGCATCGATCACTGAATTGTAAGATTATGTGAAAGACTAATTAAAGTTAGAACTCGATGTATCGAAAGATCCGTTTATATTGACATGTTTATCCCGTACAAATCGATTCTAGACAAGGAACGCTCGCATCTCGACGATAGTCTCGCGAATAAGAATGGCCTTAAATCTATGAGAATTGAATTTGAATTTGAGACTTTGGAGAACGTACTCTGAATTGAGTGCGAGTGAGCGCGAAGCGTTTCTTCAATTTATTTCGGGGAAGAAAGTAACGACAACTACGTGACTATATTCCTTAAGACACCTGGCTACTCTCCGCGGAATTCTCGATCGATAACGTCGGAAGCGAGGATGACAATGCATACCCAAAATTTTCTTATGACGTACGTCAAAATAAAGAGATATATCCAAAGGATCGCAATCGATTAAGCACAATTCTAAAGTCGACACTTTTGCTCTAACAATCAATAAGTAATTGTAAAATTAACGTAACAAAATAATGAGGAAATGAAAGTTCACAAGGAAAGTTGCACATCACGTTAATTTTATGATTATTAACTGTTGAAGCAAAAGTCCATAGTATTTTAGAGATACGCTCAATCGATTGTAAGTATAATTTTTTAAATATATTTCTTTATATCTTTTTACTTCGATATACTTTGTAGAAATTTTGGGTATATATGCATTTCCTCGCTTCTGACGTTATCAATCGAAGCAGTTCCGCAGCGAGTAGCCAGGAGCCTAAAGCCACTTTGATAAGGGGAAACGAAAAGAAGAAAAAAAAATTGTAAAATTGTACGTTTCAAGAGAGCGGACGAGTGAAAGACAACGAGCGAAAGGATTTACGACATGTAGACGTCCTGTGAGCGCTTATGTGTGGCGTGTGTATGTGTGTATGCGTGTATGTATGTGTGTGTATGTGTTGTGTGTGAGTTCGCACGCATGTGCTTTTAGTTACCGGTCTCGACGATACGAAATGAGGCCGATTATCGATCGTAGGCACATAAAAATCAGATTAATACTAAGCGAAAAGAGCGTGGATAATCGTGAGTAATCGTTTGGCTAGAATGTAATTTGCACTACGTACGCGACTCTACTAAGTTTCCGGCAAAGTGGGACACAGTTTGGCTTGCGCTCCGTTCGTCGCTCTGTACGCGCGCATATGTGCTTCGAAATTTGAAATTTTAATGCCGATGTAATAAATGTTTAATAAAATCCACCTGAACGCAAATCGCGTCAGATTTTATGAAGAAAAAAACAAAAAAAAAACTTGCGCGACTACGATATTTCGCTCAATCAGCGTTGTTAATTATTCCGATTTCTCGTCGACTGAATGTATCAAGGAAATGTTCAATGGAATCGATAGAAATGAATCTTGATGAGATGCGATGAGACTGCGTGAGAAGCTACTTGATGTATTATTGTAAGTGATGCGCTTTAGCGAGTATAAAGTAGAAACGCTAAAGAAGATGGCCGTGAACGTGTCAGCTTGCCGTTAACTAAGGCGAGAGATATGCTCTGGCCAAAGGTCCGTGACGCGCGTAAGCTTCTGCTCTCGCACAGAGTTCGGCATATTCCAGTCGTGAGAGTCGCGGCTCTGTGTTCGCGCGTGTGTCTTTTTCAGTCTCATCGAAAAGGAGAGAGAGCTAGCATATCCGCACCGTTGAAGCGAAGGCGAAGGACGTTATTCCAGGACGTTAGCAAGATCACACGGCTGCAATAATCGACGCGAGAATCACTATCGATTGTTGCGTCTTTGACGAGGTAACATGACGTTATGAGTTCATCGAGAGAGAGAGAGAGAGAGAGAGAGAGAGAGAATTTAATCGAAAAAGTATATTGGATAAATCGTGTCTAAAAATGGCTTTATAGCGTTGAAAATATTTCGCTCGAATAATGATCAAACGAGCTCATTATTGTCGACGCATTCTCGAGGGAGAATAAACTCAATTTCATTAATGTATTCAATATATATTAGCATTTGAACGAATGATACTGCCAACTTTCACGTACTGATCGCATTGTTTGTTGAAATTGTATTTGGGAACGCGAGAAAGTTCGTAGAGGATAACATAGCGCAAGACACTACCGTGTCTTTTGACAAGTGTTATAACGGCATCGAGATTAGCTGGAGATTTGTATATTGACCAGTTTGCGATGCTATATGTCAAATTTGTGTCCTTTGCGACATAAACATAGTAAATGCTTGTTAATGTCGTCAGAGTTTCCAGTTCTCATATGTTAGTATATAATGGTGTCTCGAGACGGGCATACGGTGAGTTAGATCCAGTAACGGCAAAGAGGAACAAAATTTGCATTCATCACTAATTCTTCAACTTGCTCTTTCGTCAATTTATTAATCGTTATTATCGCGTATAATCGTATTTACCAGCAATTGTTTCGTCACATACTGTCGATTACTAAATAATATAGCTGCAAACGCGATAAGGTATTTCCAGGAGAAGTGTATAATTTATAACGATCCAAAAATTGACGTGAATTTTTTTTCGGAAACAATTAAAATTATTTTGTTCATCTTGATTAAATCACAAGTATACACACGAATTCAAAAGGGGCTAATGAAATTTCTCTTTTCCTTTTTTTTCTCCGTTTTCTTTTTTCTTTCATACAATCAGTACGAAGCAGATTTGACGGTCAACAGGAGCTACCACACAAATAAAACGAAAACATGATAAAAAGCCAAAGACAAACATCGTGGCCGACGAAGTATAACGGATAACGAAGTGACACGATGCGAATGAGTGGATAAGATCGCGTAAACGGCATTTGCCAGACAGCATACAGACGCGACAGATCTTCATTATCGTGTAGCGCGTCTTGTCTCGTCTTGTGCTAAAGGTGCCGCTGTCTAGGACTTCGCTATTTAATCACAGACACTCGAAACTCGTGAGAATACAGATGGATAAATGTTGCGATATCGGTGTCCCATATCGGTACGATCGAACGAAAGTAATTAATTCTCAGCGAATATGAATTATCGTTTCATTCTTGTCGCTTTTCGTGCGAGAAATTAGAATTCCAGGTAAAAGGAAATATGTGCGCATAAATTGTGTTTTTTATACCGCAAAAGAAATTGCTCTGCAGTATATCGTTAGTATCGCTCGGTCTGACCTATATGAGGAAAGCTACATTAAATTGTCTTTATCGACTAAGTTACATGAACTTTGCATGCTGGGAAAGTGTCACTGATAAAGCAGTCTAAAGAAAAAGCTGCTTAATCAGTGAATTATTCTTACCAATCGTATACACGCAGATTGCGAGCTTTGCAGATTGTAAAGTGCACAAATACTGCAAAAATTGTTCTCGCAACTGAGGAAAGCGCTATTTGTTTTTATATAACATTTGGGTAGATTAAGCGCGCGACGCGCATCAGTGATACCATATCACTGAGTTGCTTTCACGTCTACGATATATTTCACATCTGTTTATATGAATACAAAAGACACAGTTGAATAAATTAATAAACGCCATCGAAACGTCACGTGGGAACTTTTTCGGAACGCGTTAGATATGTCTACTTATTTTAGCTGCGTTCCAAAATTCACTGCTGAAATTCTATAGTATACGTAACATGAACTATGGATTTTCAGTACTGACAGTGAATTTCGGAACGCAGCCTTTGTAAAGACTAAAAGAATGCTAGTAGTTTTAATTATTCCCTATTTAGTAAATTCAGTTTGTCTTCATATCGATAAAGAAATATTTATGAATATTAATTATTTCACTCCTTTTGTCAAAAAGGAAATTTTTATCCCATGTGTTGACGCTGACGTTATACCGACTCGGGACTGGTGGAATTCTAGTGTATTGATTGTGACATAAAAATTCGATTTTGCGTTTTGACTATTGCGGTAAAATTTGAAGAGAGATTTAGCATTGAGATTAATTACGGTACTACTCATCATTGCCCAGATTTGCACGTCAATTTCTTATGAATCGCCGATAAAACGTGCATGTATGGATACTCGCCTGGTAAATGCCTCGATTAATGCATCTTCGTGATACGCAGCTCACGTAGCGATATCTTTCAGTCAGACGCTAAATCCGTCTGTCAGCGGTCGCGTATATTGTGTTTCACATTGGTGAGAATAACGCCGTTATATATAGAAGTTTTTATGCGGTATTCCGCTTGATAAGGCGAGGTCGCGGCTTTTGATAATACTTTATCGTTAATTTCACTTTCTTTATTATTTATTAACAATCGAGTCATTAAGATTTAATGGTGGCCAATTTTATTCATACCTTTCTCTCTCTCTCTCTCTCTCTCTCTATATATATATATATATGTATGTATGTGTATATATGTATGTATGTATATATATATATATATATATGTGTGTGTGTGTGTGTGTATATATATATGTGTGTGTGTGTGTATATTCTTTTAGACACCGATTTATTTCCAGCACAAAATTGTATACAGCATATAACGATGACCACGGCGAAGCGAATAGTTTCGTCTGTCGAGGTAAGGCTCCAAAATTAATACACATAAAGGAAATTATATATTACATTTAAATAAATATTATTTGCTTCAACATAAATTTGTTTATTCGGAAATCTATCACATAAGCATCTCTCTCTCAAATTTATTCAAAATCTATTCTAAATTCTAGCACCTTTAGCATTTTAGTAAAAAAAAAATTAAAAACAAAATTCGATTTGCTTATTACATAAACTCGAGCCAACTTTTTCTTCGATAAAGCTTTATAATATTCTTGTAAAAAGAATATAATTTTTTAGTATATAATCATAAACTTTTCTAAAGCTTGTGAATGTATTTTGAGAGTGTATATTATCAAGAAAATATATTCTCTACTGAAAATAATCACTACTTAAAGAAAGAAAGTAACTCGAGCAGTCGTTTTACTTAGCAGTAGAACGATATCTTTTTATATGCGCACGTATATGTGTGAGGCGACGCGAAAGGCAGGTAATCATTTCAATAAACGTCTATTTGTTTGCTAGCCAACATCACCGGAAACCAATGCGGGATGGATGCGATCGGCAGTGGACAGAGTAGCACGAACTTGGGTCTTTCAGGTTATCCTGCGACAGTTGGACACCTTTCTGTGGATTGTAGAGAAATCCGCGGAATGGAGTCTACCTCGAAATGAAGGTGCTCTTTCTATATAAATCATGTCGAGTCACAAATAATTTTTCGATAAAGACAACATCCGTTTGTCTCAAATATTCATGAAAGAAACGAATTTTGCGCAAAATCTTAAATAGAATTTCGTCCAAAGTCGTCTAGCAATACAATGCGCCCGTTGTACTTGAAAGTAGTTAATAATGAAATTCGCAAATCGATACTCCAGCCGAAACCGAGGAATCTATGAAGACGGATCTCGTGAGACCACTACCGTGGATGTTATTCTTGCCAATGTTGCTGTTTTTACGTATGATACGAACGAGTCTAAATATGGTTGCTTTGATGCTGGGTCTGCCTCGAGTATCGTCTACCTCAATGGTACGTAAACGCTTTTCTCAATTTCACAGATGATCAAATTGCAAAGAAATAACGAGGATCGTTCAACTCTCTTTCTCTCCCTCTCTCCATGGTAGTATTTCGTTTGTTCGCGTTTGTCATCCTCTAAATCTCCCTTCGACAGGTGAGATTCGCGCAGAAGAGCCGCTATCGTTTGGCAAACATCGGTAATACGAGCAGATCGTCCGAGAAAATGAGATTCAAGCGAGACACCCAGGTAAGGCACGCGCGCGTAGCCAACTGTCCGTAAGCAGTCATGTACGTGGTTACGTACGTAAACTTGTACCGTAATGGTATGAGCCGTAATTGCACAGCAACATTTTGCTACTCTAAGAGAGATAATCAAATTAGCACGATAAAAGTCTCGGTGGTGGGTGTAGGACAAGAGTTTGTCGATGAACCAGGCCAAGAAGGCCCTGATCAGATCCATTCGCCTGACCTTGTCGACTCTATCCTGCCTGGACGGATCCAAACCCTCCCTGTCACCACCGCCCACCAGAATTCATATTAGTGCCCTCGATCTGGATGCAGTAAGTAAAACGAATCGTCGCTCACGCGACATGAATACCGCTCGCGTTTTTAAGACCACTCGAACCCCTCAACCCACGACAAGATGTCGTATATTTCTGGATATTTCTCTACTTTAGTACAGTACTTTTGGGTCGATATCTTCGGCTATTTTTTGTGTATCGTTAAGAACAGCGAACACGAGACGAATCAATCGTGAGACAAATTGGCGAGAGATAGAATCGAGCGTTTGATGAAATAACAAACTGTCTTCCAAAGGCGACGAGATCGACCAAGCCTACTCTCGAGGAAAAACAGAGGCAAGAGGTCAAATCCGACGTTTCGACCGAGACCAAACTGGGAAGAAACGATCAACTCGTGCCGGAGCTGTGCAACTCTCACGATGTCAATATAACCGATGTGAGTGCAGACTGGCGAAGAATGCCGGAATACGTCAAGTATCGTGCATTAAAAATCACGGTAAATAACAAACCACGCGAACAAGTTTCGACGCGCGACAGGTGCGCGCATACGTAATACAAATCATAATTTTCTCTCCGTAATTATGTTCGTTTAATAATAATTTAACGGCCGATTCTCAACGACCAGTATAATATATATATATATATATATATCCGACAGCTAGGAGGTAAAATAGTCGAATAAGGTATACGTAAAATCGTTGAGGACTCGCGGTGAAAAGTATACGTCTCAAGATCGCTGTTCAAAAGAGAGAAATACACGATACTGCCGTATACGAAAGATCAATCGGGAGAGAGCGCGGTCGTGTTCTCTCAACGCGATCAATACACAAATGTGCAACGCTTCGTCTGTTTCACGAATATAGAAAGCGATCGAGAGGACAGAGGAGAAGAGGAGCTGCGAGGAGAAGAGCTATGACGGACGAAATAAAAACGAGGAAACGACGGAGGAGAGCAATGTGGAAGAGGACGAGAGCGATAAGGAGGAGGAGGTAGATATAGAGGTGGAAGAGGAGGAGGAGTACGAGGAGGAGGAGGAGGA
>NW_022639513.1:1720008-1726662 GCF_010583005.1 Odontomachus brunneus | reverse complement strand
GAGGAGGAGGAGGAGGAGGAGGAGGAGGAGGAGAAAAGCGACGAGGACAAGCAGAAAAAATATGAAGGAAAAGGCGGCAAAGGAGAGCGCCACAAGGTAGAGTGCGACCAGGAAAAGGGTGGCAGAAACGAGTACGACGAGGAAGAGGGCAGCAAAGTAGAGTGCGACAAGGCAGAGTGCGATTTGATCGAACAGCCCGGCAGCTTGAGCACCGAGGACAATTCTTCAGAGAAAACGCCCGCCCTCAGCCAGGACAGCGATGCCCATTTTTTCTCTCCGGTCGAGTCGAGCGCCTCGAGATCGAGAAGTTCGAGCAACTCGAGCACCTCGAACGATATTCCGAGACAACCGGTTTCATCCTCAAGCACTTCTCCCGTTCAGAGTGAGTAATCTGTCTTGAGAGTCCATGCTTGCTGCTATTTCGTTGAAATAACTGAGACATCGAAGCGATCATTGTCTGACGATAAATATGCGTATTGCCGATGATTGTTGTTAACAGCGTAGTGTAATGAGACGAATCAATTTGACATCATATATCAAATTAATTATTTTCGGAAGTGTTGCGGAATTGTCTGGCTATTTCGAGTATACAAGTACCGCCAGAGTTTCGAATAATTCGACTGCGCGTATACGCCCATTTTTCACGTTTTTATAGCTACAACTTTATTTTTCTGTATTTTTTCTTATTTATTTTCTTATTGACTTTCAAGATATATTCGGCATACAAAAGACGTAGTTTCATTGAGGATATTGAATCGAGGTGGAGTCTACGTGATTCTTCGTGCGTTGCTTTACGTTGGATTACTTAATCAATAATCTCGACACACGAGGCGATCAAAATGCAATTGGAGTTACCAGCCAGGAGGATAGCTGGGATCTCTGCGTTCAAAAGAATATTTTGTTGAAAGAAAAAAGAAACGATTCATTCATTCGTTTTACGACGTGTGCGCTTAGCCTATAAAGCTTGCAATTTTTTTGTGCGAAACTTGCACGGCTTGTATCTACGATACTAACATTTCTACTACTCATTTTGATGCATGTATAGTGTTATACGAAATATATCCATCACTAAAGTTAGCAGCAAATATAAAAAACGCGAAAATATAATTCTTTCGCATTTTATGTCTAGATTATCACAGTGCATATAAAGTGGAAAAAAATCACAAGTTTAGCATTAAGTTTATACGTTATATATATATATATTTTTTTTTGCGTGAAATACATTATTATTTGCGCTTGTAATTTAATAATTTGTTTGACGTCATACTGAAAATTGAAACAACATCGAATCTTTTTCGTTGGGTAATTTTTTCATGGTGCATCCTGCGGTCCGTAAATCTAACAAAAATCATTTTATTGTAAACTGCGAGAGCAATTTTATTTCTATGTTCACTAGACTCGCACCAAAGAAACACCTTAAAGACAAACGAATATGGTAACGGCGACGCGCATTTCATCACGAGACAAACAACACCAGGTATGTTATTGATTACGCAATTCGCACGAAAGAGATTGCATTATATCGACCGCATGGTACTTTGTACCGTTGATTTGATTCAGATCGAAAAATCGACGTGACGAAGAATCAGACAGGACGAGCATTCGAAGAGGCCAATAACGGCACAGTCATGAGCAAACGCGGTACAAACGCGAGCAAATATCATCATCATCACCACCGGGGTAAACGTACGAGTCACGGCAATCGCAAGAAAAAATAATTCGTCGTTTACGGAAACGGAATAAGTCGGCGGGTGAAAGGTAGAAGATTACAGAGAGAAATGAGAGGAAGAGAACGACGTTTGCAACATTTCCACGAAGCACGTCGAGAAAGAGTGAGAGAAAAAAGGAGAGAGAGAGAGAGAGAGAGGGACAGATTATTATTGACGATACAGTATCAGAGGGCCGTATCGAGTTTAATCGATGGTTACGCAATTACGGTTGGGGATTGAGATTTGGGATAAAGAGATATATTTGCCCGCCATCACGGTCGCTGTGATAGAGAGCGGAGCCGATACGGCGGCTATCGACATGTCCGCATCGAATTCGATTTTAAAGAGTCATCAAAGCCATCCAAGTTATTCCTCTATTATTACTTGGAGAGATAAAAGAGCGTTCGCGTAAAACCCGAGAAGGATATGCGATGAGAAAACTGTCGAAACTGTTGAAAACTATCGAAGATTGTTTCAGGTATCTTTTCAGAGTTTTAGACTTTTACGTTATCCAAGAAGTGTCATTTGAGCCGCGCCACAACGGCCGATACAAAGTACGCTGTCGCTATCGAGCTCTCGCTCGAGCAATCTCACTTTTCTTTTTTTGATAATAACGTAATTATAGTTTGCGTGACACGATAGAGGAAGAAAGAAAGAAAGAAAGGATGAGAAACGACAAGACAAGATCGCAAATTCAATCGTATATCGGCGAGAGACGCGCGTTCACTCGTATTATATGTGACTAGCGCGATTAGTTTAACAATTCGTCGATTACAGAAAATAACAGCAAATCAGACTTTAGCTAAGTCAGTTTCGATTTTACGGATATGACAATTGCATCTAAATCGCTTCGATGTGACTAAAGTACACGATCAAAGTACATGAGCACTATCGTATTTAGACTAAACACCGTCCATTGCAAGCGTAACAATTACGCAATTCCTCTGTAATCTTGACCTTGAATGCTGTTTATTTTTCGATAGAGTAAAGCGACTGCGTGCGAAAATTGCGATTAAAGTCCGCGTATGTTATTTTGAAAACGTTCATTGCCTCTCTCTCTCTCTTTCTCTCTCTCTCTCTACTTTTCTCCAGTTATGCAATAACTACTGTAATGATAATATATATATATATATATTTGTAATATAATTTATGCTACACCGCTTGCGCAATACGCGTCCTAGTCGGATAATACGAAGCGATCGACAGCGGTCGCAGTCCGGAAGCGGAACTATCACGTCATTGTCACGTTCACGTTCATATATTCATCGGTCATTCTGCATCATTCGTTTATTCGTCTCGATAGTCTCGATAGTCAAACTTGGAAAATCTGTTCGCGCGCTCGGATCGTCGACAGGAAACAACGACGTAATTTATAATCCCGATATCTTGTCTCGTTGCGAGTACGCGATATAATGTCACCGTTCTTGCGAGAGATCGATCAGTTGTTGCTTTATCGCTGTACTACTACTGAGATTTTGCGATAATAAATTATTTAATCCGATACGGTGTTATTTCGCAGCGACCCGTGCTAGCGTCAAAAATACAACCGAGAATCTTAACACCAGCCGCTCCTCTACACCCGCGACAGCCGTGGAACGATAAAGCGGCCTGAATCAATAGCTCGTGGACGTAATGATCGATAGCTCGTCTCCGATTCTTTATCTCGCGAAGCGCAAATTTCTGCGTCGCTATATCGATCTTTTTCGCGCGAGTTGACGATACAGCGCCCGCGAGATTGCACACCCCACCCACCTTTTCATAAAATTATTAGAGATACCGGGACGTCCATTTTTCTTTTCTCTTTTTTTCTTGTTTTTTTTCGCGACGCGCAACAACCGCCCTTATCGCGCAGCGCGCGATAACGCGAGATTAGACCCATATGTCATAGATATGTCCGGTCGGCGGATAAACGTGTCGCGGTATCCTGGAAATTTAACGAACACAAGTTGCGCGCCTGCACTTGAATCGTCGGCTCGATAGTTTCAATATCGTTAAGTCTTCGAGAAGAGAGTTTCGGCAGAAGGAGACGGGGGGTGCCACACGGACGCGCTTCCTCTTCGCGAACTCTGCCGGCTCTCTTGGGTCTATTCTCGTCGTTTCATCCGACGACGAAATTTCGACGATCGTAATTCCGACTGCATCCTAATTTCAATTGATTGCAATCGTCAACACCTCGGCTTATCCGAACCGTTGCATAAATAAATACAGATAGTGAGGGAAACTCTCCTTTATCAGTGCACTCGTAACGGGCTCTGTTCGCGGTAGCACTTGTCGGTTAAGCCTGGATACTTCATCTCGAGGGTCTCTTGTCATTAACAAATTGTAAGGTACAACCGACTGTCAAGTAGCAACAATTGGCCGATTATCTCTCACGGTCATTGCCTCCCGTTGGTAGAATTCGATTGGGAGTCGCGTTATCCGCACCACTTCTCGACTGTTCCATGATCCAGTATCGCCGACCGGTGTGAGAAATTTCGAACAAACACGAAATGATGTCGCGACGACAAAAATCCAGTTCCATTGATGCCACCCAATCGAACAAATCGTTTCAACTTTGGCGCGCGCGCGCGACAACTGACAAGAGCGCACAATTATCCTCGCGACAAAATAACACTGATAGCGATGATAAAAAAAGAAAAAATAAACAAAACGCGTGCGTTGAAATTACGCTATGTTAGCTTTGACTCGGTAAAGAAAATCGCCTGGTAGAAAATCCCCACGTAAATCACTATCGATATCTCGGGATCGTATTACACGTGGTAGAGATACGGCAATCTCTGTAATTTAATTTCTTTTTTCCCTCGGGCTTTCCTTCGCGAAGCATCCACAAGGGGATGGTGGAAATTTTGTCCAACGGTCGCGCGACAGCTTCTGCAACGCGACGCGTATCGTGAAGCGCATATTTCAAGACATGCACTTTGCACTCTGTGTGTCGCAATTGTTTCGGCACCGTGTAGAGAATGAAAGAAAAAAAAAGTGTTGTAAAATGAAAGCGCAATTATGCAAATGTGTTCCTCTGATCGAAATCGAGAAGACTCGATAATATTTCGGCTCTCCCGATACACACGTTACGATTTGCGGTAGTCAAACTAATCTATGTAGGCTGTTATCACACCGATAACGTTGCCGGAGCTCCTATCAGGTAGCCATATTTTTGATGCAATATATAGGTGATCGATATATTGCCACATAGTTCTCAGTGAGGCGGCCATCACAACCAGAGAGTACAACCGAGCGCGCTCTCTTCTTCAACAATCTACTACAAGTTGAGAATTCCAAGTAAGAGTGCCAAGTTAACAGATACTCGGAGTGAACTTCTTCTACGCGACAATTAGCGATGACTCCGTGGCGCGAATCGTCGGCAAACTCGGCGAGCGTTTATTCGCGCGAATCCGCGAATAAAGTCGTAAGCGACGAGAGGAATTAAGAGGAAGAGTTCTCTCGCGCGGTGTCGGCTCCTCGATGAATCGCTGACCGGATCGCCCACGGGCGTGTCTCTTTCGTTCATATCGGAAACAGATACCGAACTCGGTCGCTTGCCTGAGACATTCCCCGAGAAAAAGAGGAAGAGGCTGAGAAAAATGGCAGCCGGATACGACGACTGTTACGACGCTTCCTGGCATCTGATACCGCCGGACTACGTCAGCAACGAGGAAGATTACAGGTAAAATCTCAGCAAAACACGACGCGCTTTTTGTCACGGAAATAATCACGCGGCCAATTCTCGAAATTCGACGGAATCTCGCAGGGATTGGTGTAGAAGCAACGAGCATTTCGTTTATTTTCGCGCTCGCATGGGCGATTAACATATCTGATTATGCCGGAATAACACCGGGAACCGGAAGCGAGCGTTTAAGAGCAGTCACGCATATCGGGTTAGGCGAATCCTCCGACGTAGAGTGGTACGCCTTGTTACACACCGGGACACATACATGAGGAGCGAGAGTGCCACGTTGCGCCAACACCTGTTGGTTTCCATCATAAATTTCGGATTAATCGTATTCGCGATGCGATTCTACCACTTGCCCCTCCGTTCGTTGCACCTGCGGGATCGAATCGGTATCGTTGAACGTACGACCGTTTCATCTGTTTCATCTATTGCCGCTCGATTCTCTTTCGACGTTGTGCGCGAATTCTACCTTGCACGCGGAGAAGAAAATTTCGTTGCAATGATCGCACCAACACCGTATTTTGTTTCAAGGAAACGGAATTTCTGCTTCCTAGAAAATTTGGCTCATAAGAATCATAAAAGTTTCGTAACTCGTTGATTCATTTATTGAAAGCAAATTTGACGTTAATACAATCTTTTTTCTTCATGTATGATATACAATCGCACATTTGTACAACTATATACATTTTCAAAGAGCAAGGGGATAGCAAACAGACGAAGAGAGATAAGAGAGAACATATATTTTATGTTCTGACAGAAAAATTATACAGAACATTTTGAATGATACATGCACGAGATTCTAGATCGTCTCTTCAACACACAACTTGTCCAACAAAAGACCTCGTCATCGAGGACGACATCGTCAAATACATAGTTACACACAAATACTTGAAATCTCCTAAACGTCTCCCAAACGACATCCCGGTGGTTGGTCCTTAAACACGGCACGCCGGGTTTCGATTTGTCCTTGATATTCGATTCAAACAGTATCCATAGTTTGAAAATGAGACCCTCTTCTCGATATTCTCTTCAACAGGAAGCACTGAAAGAAGGGAGCTCTTCGGGGACTTGAGCTCCAATGCAACGCGTACTACGTTCACTCGGGTTGCTACTGTGGAACCTTTGTGTCGACTTTATGAATGAACGTAAAAATGTCTCGTTCACTCTATCCGAAGGGTTCTGCCGTCAAACTCCGTCGGTCTTTTTTTCACGTCCAAGTTACGTGGTATCATCAGAGAGAGAGAGAGAGAGAGAGAGAGAGAGAGAGAGAGAGAG
>NW_022639513.1:1718243-1719942 GCF_010583005.1 Odontomachus brunneus | reverse complement strand
AGAGAGAGAGAGAGAGAGAGAGAGAGAGAGAGAGAGAGAGAGAGACTTCGAATGTCTGAAAGATATAACTCCGCGTTAACAACGCCACTCCGTAGCAAGTGTACAAATATTAATAATGTTTCGATATTTTTATTGTGTTGATAATTTTGATATTAAAGTCAAATGCGCGTTCAATTTCATATGGAGAAAAAGGGATGATCCGAACGAATGAAGAGAGAACACTGATGATACCAAACAAATGTGTCAAAGAATAAGAATACCTGCCTTGAATTGTCTTTTTTCGTCCAATTGTCAAACAACACATTCTACAAACGGTACATAACATATTTTATAATCCTCGCATAACAGCCACTCGAGTTGGCACTCGAAACTGACCGTCATGATAGCTTGAGTCTAGTGGTACTCGAGCCTATTTCGAACTCGGAATTGTCAGTTTGGAACGTCAAGACGTTCCCTTAACTTTCGTTTGTGAATTGTATTTGTGAATAACACTTGGGACGAAAACCGGTAACCGCGAAATGAAAAGGGAGCGCCTGGAAAATTTAGTTTCGGTAGGTATGCGTCGTCACGTATCGACGATAAATAGGAACTGCCTAAAATGCTTAGGTTTTTTTGCTGCAGGTTACTTTGCCGGCAGGTATCGATATTGTAATGCTAATGACAATCAGGTGAAATAGTAAACGGACGAGCCAGCGTTCATAGCGGCACGTTTCTGCTCCTTCACAACTGAATTGTCGAGGTATCAAGTGGCCATTCGTGAGGCAAGTGGTTCCTTTGGGATTCGAACACTGTCAACAAAATCCTCGACCACGAAAAGCTGTTGGAATTTGCAAAATTTTTTCTTTATTCTTTCGGGGCTTCTTTCTAGCTCTCCCAAAGTGATAATTCAACTGTCAGGATGGCGAAAGAAATGTCGTTTTACTGGAGATGAAATTTTCGACTTTTCCCGAGAATGAAGAATCGCTTGTCGAAATTGGCGGGCTGTTGATTGCTATCGCTTGTGTGTGACGAATCTTGTCGAACGTGTCTCACGACGCAAATTTGTCAGTGCGGCGTTGAAAGGATTCGCGTGGGGATGAGTTTGAATGTTAAGTTTCGGTGACCGGCTGATTAACGCGAGTACTGTCGTTACGGTAAATTGAATTTGAGATAACTGCGCTCACGTACACAGAGCAGAGCGATCACGAGTTAATCCACTGTTTAAACAAGTCCCGCTTCTCGGGCGAGTTAATCCGATCGTTTTCCAGGACGACCACGCGATTTACATTTTGGGATTTACAATTCCCTCGTCTCGGGTTCGTTCTACATTCTTGGAGGAGAACAAGCAGGTCAAAATCCAGTTAGAAGGGGAAATAAATAGCAGAGGAGAGGAGAGAGAGGAAGGATGAGGAAATATTGGATACTTTGTATAATTTGTAATTTATATTCTTTGGCGCTCTATATATAGAGTTTAGGACATTTGAAAAATAATTGAATCAATAGAGCAGATAAACGGTTAATCAATATCGCGCGACAGTTTTAAGTTCTCAAATTATAAATGCGCCGTATCGTTCGCGCATCATCAACGTGTAGACCTGCGGCTATTCGGCGATGTTATTAAACTGGAAAGCTCAGGAAGATTCCACTCGATCATTGGAGGGTTGCAATAATTCGCGGCATGATCCCCTTGACCGGTTTCATGGTAGCAAAGAGAAGAAGA
>NW_022639513.1:1713123-1717987 GCF_010583005.1 Odontomachus brunneus | reverse complement strand
GGGGGGGGGGGGGGAGAGAGAGAGAGAGAGAGAGAGAGAGAGAGAGAGCAACGACACTGCGAAGCAACGGCCGAGGCAGTAAAACAATGAGACGCAGACAAATTGGGTTGCGTGCTCGAAACAAGTTGGCACAGCTATCGCCAAACAGTCGTGGGAGCACGGCAAATGTTGCTCGATTGCCCGGAGCTCGAGACTCCTCCATTTTTTCCCGCCGACGCTCGGGACTTCCTGGACGGGCGCGGGTCGAGGAGAGGCGAAATCGAGGAAAAACGACAAACGTCTCACGGGGTGCCTCCCTCTCCTCCTACATCGGTTCTTTCTCTCTTACCTCTCTTCGTTTCGTCCAACACACGACTCTAACCGAGTTAGACGATGCACCTGCAATAACGCCCTATCTTGTCTGAGCCCTTCTTCACCGCGCCGCTCTTGTAAACGATATCGACGAAACTGTAAATAATTTGTCGACGTATGTCGATACCTCGTGTCTCGATAAAAATGTCTCGTTTAAAATGATCAATTCTTATCGGTGTTATAACACTGATATCGATCACCTGTGGTATACATCATGATGCACGCGCGCGCGCGCGAAAGAGAGAGAAAGAGACCCTTCTTCCCTTCTTTCAAAATAAACTCTGAGCATAAACAACAATATTTCTATCCAAATTACTTGTTCTTACCTTTAAAATAATTGCATTGTCGACAAACACCACGCATAAATATGATCGTAATATATGTGTAATACGTTGCATCTGTATAGAGGTTGCCGAGTAAAGAGGTGACTTAAAATCTTAACTATCTTTTAGCTTCTCGATCGCTGGAAAATACAGCGGTCGCAGTTTCCGACAGGAATTTCTTCGTCTTCGCGACGATAAATTCCAGAAGCCGGCTATGAAAAAATCAGAAAAGTCGGGACGACCCTCTTCCGTAGTTTTTGACTTTCTCAGTGTGCGAAGACCCGAGAGATTGTATAGAGGCAGCTTTGAATAAACCGGAAACTCGCTCCATCGTCGGCCCTGTCCCTTACCTGTTCCTCTGCTTCTGAATCGCGCGACTTCGGAACCCTCATTTTCGTCGGTACGCGTGTGCGTTTATTGTTGAGTGCCTGCGCTCAAATGCGCACTCTTTCTCTCCTTCTTACTTTTCTCGCGATTGGATACAACCTGCGATTCTATTCAGCGAGACGCGCGATTCCGACAAATCGTCTACTTTGGATAGTCGACTCGCTCCGGAGATCAAAGGTGTGGTCAATCGTTGTATAAATGAGCTACCTAAACATCTCCTCAAAGTGCAAACGACACCGTTTGAAAGAAACGGAGACTGTAAAAAGAGACTGCCGCATCATAAATATCATAAATATCATAAATATCATAAATATCAGATGTTTCGTTCTTTCTTTGATTTTGCGAAATTTGCGTAGGATGCAATCAGTCGCGTCGCTTTCTCGCTGATTATCATCAGGAATATTTCGACATCTTTCACCTTCGGCAATTAATAGCATCGTGCGCAATGCGTATAATATGGCAACGCGGACATTACCGCGATAATGTTTTATCTGTGATCGACCACATCGACAACCGTCGCGAAAAAAGGTCACGTCAATCCGATCGCATCGCGGAATTATTTTTACGCGCGTAATTCCGACGGATGATACACGTCCGCCGTATTCGCGATAATCGCAAAATAACGCGCTTTACTGCTCCGTGACCGACGTAACAAATGCGTGTCTGCGAATAATAAGTGGGTGGCGTACAAAAAGAAATCAGGTCACCTGAATGTGTGGCGCCGACGTGTTCTTTCTCTCCTCTTGTCGCGCGCGCGCGCGCGCGAATACGATTATCGTGGAAAAAGAACCGATAGTCACGGATTGTCACGCGCGTAATAAACGCTTCGCTATAAAATTAGCCGCTGTAGCCTACTTTTTGGTTTACTACTCGGAAAAAGAATCCATACAACTTTACCCAGTAACAGTATAAATATCTAAGAGAGGTATACAAAAGATATCTTCCTTGTTTTAGACGTATTTTGGGTGTCTTTTAGACGTCTCTCAGACATATTTCACACATTACCTGCTTGTTAAATTAATTAACGAACAATACGGAGGAAAACTTGGTTTGTTCGAGACACGCCTCATGATAAATCAAATTTATCTCCATCGAAGGGGGCGATTAAAAGTCGAAAAGTCCTTTCTAAACTAACTTGTAAAATAACTCACCAACATTTATTTATTCTGAAGAACCAATGTCTGTATATTTAATACATATGGAAACTCAAGTTCTACTTGGCTCTTCTGAAGAGGATCTCTTGGCAAAGCTAGCAGTTTAGAATGAAAAGAGGTTGGTATAAAGTAAGTGTTAAATGAAATATTGAGGTCCAAAGAGAAGAATGAAAATGCCGACTCGAATCACTCCCTTCGAATATACTCCAATTTACACCTTTTTTGGCTTCTCGTCCACAAGTAAACGAACCCCTAAAAGAGGACAGCGCTGGTCGATCATACGCGCGATCCCGTTTACGTCTGCGTAACACTCGGTCGTAAGTCGCGACCGGGCTTCTCTAACCCAGTTTTGCGTATCAATAGACGGCGATCTGAGTGCCGGTGGCAGCGGGATGGAGAGGCGAAAGGAAGAGGACGGGGGGGAGAGAGAGAGAGAGAGAAAGAGGGCAGGGCGAGAAAGGGAGCGGTGAAAAATCGAAATGACACAGTAAAAGCACCGCTAATGCTCTTTCACATTAACACTCGACGTAAAGTATGCTCTCGGTGTAAAAAGCCCTGATCGATGAAGCCCGACGATTGGCCCGCTAGCCCGGCAGGATTGAAATCAACCCCCGGACTGTCGGCCGAGGGTTTCCCCGACATGAGACCGTCTCATTGGTCGAGCGACGGCACCACCCCTTGGTAACATAGCCCGGTAACGTTACCAGTCGCGTCGAGTCCCGCGAACAAGGGTTACCCTCTTCGTCGAAGGTTGCTCCGAGCGGCGAGCGAGACTCTGGGCGGCGAGTCTGTGGATCGCGTTAGCTGTACACCTCATTTAATTGAACGTGAAACCGTCAACAGTCAAAATAAATATTCCGAATGTTGACTTAATCAGTGTTGATGCTGAATTTGCAATCGTGCTGGGACGAAAGGAAGCGATCAAAAATTCTATAACAGTCCGACCCGGTCAAGTTGAGGACGCAAATTTGACCTGCGGTTTTCAACGAATCGCTTTACGGATTTGTCCGATTGTCAGACCTCGAATTTTCAAATTGTGCCCAACTATTCGCGAGCGAAATACGTGATATAAATAATCGGACGTTTCGTTCGAGCGAAACGAGACGACAACTGACGAGACGGTAAAGGAGCGGCGAGAACGGCCGTTTTCTCATTCCAAGCTTCTCCCGCGGGGAACGTTTCCGTAATTCACCATCGGGTGTCGCCGGCAGGGTGGGAATAGAGCGAGCTAGTCGGGGATGAACGAGAAATCTCCGCCTCCGTGCCAGAGAACCGCCCCGTACTTCGAGGGTGCTTGACGAGGGAAACTGCACGGAGGTAGGGAACACACTAGTCGTCAAGTGCTCGTCGAGGATACTCAAAAACTACAAGAAGAGTCCTTCAGCAGCTTCGAAAAGGAGGCGGCAGCCTTTTCGAGTCCCTCACCCGACTCCCGTGCCACTCCACGAGAGAATACCTCCTAAACAGTTTTTAATCGCGTTTTGCACAATTTTCCTGTCCCGAAAACGCGACGAATTACACGGTAGTGTTATGTGACGAACGTGGGAAATCAGTGAAAAAGAGCAGCCTCGAGAGAATATCGCGTACTGAGACGGATAGGATCACGGAAGGAAAGCAACATTATTGAACGCGTGCGAGAAAGCAAAGATAATCGGGACATAATTAAACATATCTAATATACCGTCAATTCTTTTATCGAGTGGATTGTTAGGGAAAGAACGAAGCTGAAATAAAGAAGGGACAAAGTGACGAAAAAGAGGAACTCTTGGATTGAAATTCAGTTATCGGAGTTAATTGTGCAGATAAGGAAATTTAAATTATATACGGATATTAGTGGCAAAGAAGTACAGAGGAAAACAAAGCGTCTGAAGATAAACCGTCGGCCAACTGTGTATAACATGTACTGACGCCAGTAAAACAACCCCCCTCGAAATCTCCTCAAAATGGCGGACAAGAATAAGGTAGAAAAAATTCTACCCTGGCCGATTATACCTTATCCGATCAGTGTTTGGAATCAGCTTTGGTGTAACCAGCTCGTACTGAATCCTAGGTAAATCAAATGAATAACAAAACAGCATCTCCTTGTTCTTCGTATCTCTCTAAGAAAGCCAAGTTATTAAAATGACAAAGTAAACGGACAAGCTCACATAAAACGTAAAAAGTTCGCGTTTCGTTTGATGATACGATCTTGATACGATCGATTCAAGATCTTGATGGCCCTCGAATTGTTGCACGTGGCCTCATTAAAGTATCGCTATCGTGGCTTGATATCCGGTCAGCTATCGATATCCTTGATATTCACCGCGAATGATTATCGCTCGTCGATTAAAGTATTTCACGCGATATCGAAAAATCACGACTGACCACCCCCCTTTTCGTTTGCATGCGATGACGTGCGTTCGGTGGAACGGAAACATTCACGAAAAGCGTGTCAATTTTACTACGTGTATCGCGAAAGATTCGGGTTTAGATTCGTGTCATTTACGTCTATTCTCCAACATTTATTAGAATGCGTCGTAAAGACGACATGTAAACACGACAAGTTGAAGTCGCGAGCGATTTCAACGCTGGCATATCCAAATAATCATCGCAAGGCTGATATAAATAAGAGAACAACTCTATATATATATATATATATATATATATATA
>NW_022639513.1:1692240-1712458 GCF_010583005.1 Odontomachus brunneus | reverse complement strand
ATATATATATATATATATATATATATATATATATATATATATATAACGATATATACAATCGCACCAAATGTATTTAAATACTTGAAATTCAAACAAATAAAGATTAAGTCGGTCTTGGAGCTAATATTATCAATATAGGTGTCTTCAAAGTCATATAACTACAATACATGCATGTATGTCCCGTTTTGTAGAGGACACCTTCAGCCAATATATAAGATTTAAATTTAACGTTATCTTGTGGTCATGTGTTATCAAAATACGGAAAATGTTAGCTCCGACATCAGCTCGCTTAGCTTGTATTTGCTTAAATTTCAAGTATTTGAATTCTCGCGAGAAGGCAGAGATCGACTTTGACCGTTTCAATATTTCTCGTAAAATATTTCCAATGTTTCTAATAAAAGTAAAAGTACCAATACATGTTTCCGGGGATTAGTGCTGTTATGTTGAATGGAGAAGCGAAAAAAAACGAACGAGAACTTTTAAACGATAGGATAGAAAACGTTCGTGCGTATATTAGCTGTACGAAGCATAAATTTCACACATCTCGAGTTTTTCAATAGCTGAGATTTGCCTCTCCTGTTTGAGTGGCCGCAACATCCACATAAAACGTGATTTTTCGAGGCCAGGATCATTTGAGGAGTACGAACGTGTTGTAATAATAAGTCGCACGGATTAGAAAAATCTGGCACAAGAATTCGCTTCTGTGCACAGGTCCTCTCAACAAGATAGGTTGTTCGAACTCGCAGGTATTGGTCTTTTGAAGACACTTCTGAGTCGGGTCCTCAGAAAGAGAAGGACTGGTGGCTTCTTGACGGTCGTCACGGTGCTTCCGGACCGAGCGATAGCTACGAAAATTGGATTGCCAAACCAACCTTTTTTGTAAAGTCGACTTTTCGACTCGAGATATTCGCTTCGTTTGTACGCCTACAGATGCGGTTTTGTTTAGCCAAGGTCGTGTCGGACGATGTGACATTTTTTCGTCAAGACAACAGTGCGCACGATAAACGAACGATTATGCCTACGATTATTCTGCGTTCTATTTGACTTGTGAGTGCTCTCACGCTTTTGCTGCCCTAACTCGATAGAATAAAAGTTTGTGAATGCAAGTCATGATGTGACGTCATTATTCGGTTCGAAAGCGCTCACGATGTCAAAAGGAACGATGTAAGCGATGCTTATAAGCGCTTAAAATGCGTCCAAATGGAACGTACCCATTATATCGTTGGAAAATTTTTTTCTGATGTATGTAATGTCGGCACAGGTTGCTGGAAGGTTGTATCAAAGTACCGGCGAGGACATCCAGCTTCCACATCAGCGACATTTTGGAATTAAATGACAACAAGCCGTCACAAGAAGAGACAAATGTGCAAGGTTGTAAGATTGCTCGTGAAATCACTGTGTGTGTGTGTGTGTGTGTGTGTGTATTAAACAAATAATATAAATAAAAAAGAGGGGAAAATAAAAATAATACAGAAAATTTTGCAAATTTCGTATTCAATGGGATCCGTGTGCTCCAGGTGCGACAACAGTTCTATCGGCGGCAAACGACATGCCGTCGGCTTACCAACAACTTCTGGAGCATACGTCCGCCATGCTACAACCGGCTATGCACGCTAATTTGACCAGGAGTACGCTACCACCACCTCCACCCGGATTATTAGGATGGACAACGGGACCGGCATTGCCGACGGCGTTACCTCAACCCTTGGAGGAAGTGAATGGTGAGTGCGAATAGAGACGATCATCTTTTATTCGACCGTGATATGTTTCACCTTACCTCCCGTCACCCTCACAACTCGATATTGTTATGCTTCTTGCTGAGTACGGAGGAGTATTGCGCGAGATGAATGTATAATCAAAGTCATCAATCGCGCCATAAGAGATGGGACGTTCGTCTCATTTCACTATGCGCCTTCCGTCGTGCGGCCCTTTCCTCCGCGTACGCGTGAAAGGGCGCGCACACGCACACGCGCCTTCGCGGGCGGTCGGAGAAAGGGCGCGCCGATAGAGACCCTTATTTATTTAGCACCCTACAATTGGCCCGCGAGGGTTAAGCAGGATCTAATGGTTCTGTAAAAGGTCCTCGTGGATACTCGTTCCGCGATTGGCCCGCGAAAGAGGACAGATGTCGCACAGGGGACAGATGTGTGCTCGGGGCCCAGGGTTCGGGCCCCGTCGATTCAATCGGGATCGTCACGCCCAAAAAATTCGCCGACGACCTATCCGCTGTCTCTCGTTCGCGCTCTCTTTATCTCCCTTTCGCGGTCACAGTTTACACGGTCGTCGAGACGGACGAACGGGACGACGAACCGTTGAGAAACGCGCCGCGCGCGAATAATTGCGGTGCAGTAGCAGGTTTTTATCGGCTCACTTTTGATATGTCATGTACATCTTCCCTTAGGGAACCTTTTCTCTCTTCTGATTTTCAGAAGATTGCAAGATTTCAAGTGTGACAGTGCGAACACAGAGAAATGATGTCGTTTGCATTTACTCCGCGCTCGCAATTACTCCAATCTCCCCTAATATATATTGGCGCAGCATAGATAATATACATAACGGACGCAGTGAAAAGAAATGATTTCTAATTCAAATAAGGAAAAGTTTACAATTTTCACACGTTACTCATGAGAACGCCCCTTCGTGGCGTTCAAGCTCGGGAGTAGTACAGTTTTAAAAACTTAAAGGATAAGCAAATTGATCAATCATAGTCGATTATTTTCCTTATGATGCAGCATAATAATCAAAATAATAATGAAAAATAGAATGATAAAAAAATAATCAATAAATACAGAAGAATAATCGATTTTGTGATTGGTCAATTTTCTTATTGCTTACCTTTTTTCTATGCGCTCTGAGTTGGCAACGATGGTAACTGCACGCACAACTCAAGTTCATGCAAAAATAATACAGTGTTTGTCGAGAAATCTGCTCCCAGAACCTGGGGATCTCTCGGCCCAAAGAAACACGAGATAATCCCTTTCTCCTTCGCTACCGCCGTACTACGTCTTCTTCTGGAGACATTAGTTTCTTTTGACGAGTGTCTAATTGAAATCGCAGCACGACTGCGAGTACGGTCTAATCTCCCATGAAAATGATACGGTTGATCCCGTGGGGTCCGTGACGCGGGGGAATCGAATAGGCTTTATATTGGTTCACACCCTCCCCGAGCGGGCTCGGAACTCGCTCGCTCGCATATTGTTCTATGGTGAAAGCCGCCGAGATACCCAACGTTGGGTACATTAAATTGGCCTGTATTTCGGTCGACACAGCAACATTTACCGCTTCGTCGTCGGGCAAATCAAGTTATTGTTCCCGGTATAATTGCCGCGTCTTTGAATGACACCGCATTCCTCCACATTGTACAAATTCAATGCGCCTTCGTAAAGCACATTGTATCGTCCGTTGTATCGCAAGGGCGAATTAAGAATGATAATCACTGTAACGTTTATAACTCATTGCAATGACAGGATCCTCTTCAAGTTCAGCGTGATATGCGCCTCAAGATAAAAATTATCTTGAGCGTATATTAGGACAGAATTCAAAAAGAGATGTGCAATTTGAACGCTTCCGCGTTCCAAAGTAGCAATAATTGGATACGGATGGTCTATCGCGAGATTTAGTCGTTTAACCAATCGGCGGCGATTAGGAGACTTATTAAAAAAAATCGATGCAGGCGTGCATCTGCCGACTAATCAACGCTAAGAGCAAGCCGACAACGCCGGGTGAACGCCGGCGAGGTGCAGCTGCAGTGCTGCAGTTACGTTTATAACGAACATACGTTTAGTTATTACCCGAATAGAAATTTATCCTATGTGATTATCCCAATCTGTTGTCTGGTTTATGAGTTCTCACAAGTCATGCAATCAGAGCCTGATGTAATAAATCTGATGAATAATAAATCTGCGGAATCAAACGGAATGATTAATGATGAGGATTATAAATATTTAGGGCCTTATTAATGATCAGAAGTCGATAATATCGAGTCGATTGGAACCGAGCAGGGACGTCGTATGTATGTCGTCGTCTCGTCCATTTCGATGACGATTCAGCTACCGCGATTGTTTAACAATTAATAGGGCAGAAAAAAGTAAGACATGACAAAACTCCTCGACATGATTCCTTCACAACGACACCAGCGAAGTTTCTCAAGGGGGAGCGATAAGAATAAAATTTCCTCTCGCGTTTTTTATCTGCGTCGACAACTCTTTTTTTTTCTTCTGTTGGTTTCTTTCAGTTCTCCAGCAACCGGACTCGACGAGCCCAGCGATCTCGGACTTGTCGTTCCCGTCACAGCAGGAGAACAGCCACGAGTCGAAGGACGAGGAGTCGCAGGATTTCGAAGACGAGCAGCAGGGTAACGAAACACAGACGCACGAGACCGAGCACAAAAAGCGCAAGCGGCGGGTACTGTTCTCTAAGGCGCAAACCTTCGAACTTGAACGGCGCTTTCGTCAGCAGCGGTACTTGAGCGCGCCCGAACGCGAGCATCTCGCCTCCATCATCCGACTGACGCCAACCCAGGTGAAGATCTGGTTTCAAAATCACAGGTACAAGACCAAGAGGGCAGCTAGTGAACGTATCGAGGCCGGCGGCAGCGGCTGCTCGCCAAGGCGAGTCGCCGTGCCGGTGCTGGTGAGAGACGGCAAGCCTTGCCAGTCTAAGATGATGGAACCCACGGGGTATCCCGGTGGCCAGGTCCCCATGGCACCGTACATACAAAAGTACTGGTGGTAGGACAAGCGGCGCCGTGGTCGGACAGCAGCGACCCGTGGATGGATCTTTTTCTGAGGGCGGTTCAAAGTGATGATCCGTAATGATGATTCTGCTAATCATCGGTGATTCTCTCGGTGATTTCTCGACTCGAATCGAGAAATCGCGGTCACACGAGAAGACGCGGTCGGACGCGGAAAGACGTGATGGGATCGTGCAACGCGAATGTGCGGCGATTCTAATCGGGCGTGATGATAGTGTTAATGACTGTCGGTTAATTAGTCGGTGTTATCCACTCTAATATCTCGGCGGACGAGCGTTAGTAGGTGAAAAAAACATGGGAACAATTCGCAAACAGTTTCGACTACGTGCCTGTCGATTATCAGCCGCGACTGGCAACCACGACAATTTCCAACAATTATTCGTCCTGCGACGAAATGAGAGAACTAAATATCGTTACCAAAGTGATTGGCTATGTGTGATTACGCGGTGTACTTGACCACCGCGTATATTCGAAGCCGAGAGCCTTGAATGCACTTGAACGCGCGAAACAATGCACTTCGTTTCAAAGCTTCCTTAGTATTTCATAAAACATAAAGCTTCGCTCGAGGTTTTGCGGTGATAAACGTGCGCGAAATTTTAGTGAAGGAAGCGACGTTTTTGAAATAATTAACATAATTTTGAGGCACGTAATATTTCTAGGTAAGTATTTACCGTGCGTAAAACACTAACGAAACTCTGCTGGCTTGATCGCCGAATGATGTGCGATAAATATTCTTGAAAGACGTGAATTTACGAGCGAACATATCGCGATATACTAGTTTGCTAACACCTCGACGCGTGCTCACGAGCATTTAGGAATTAGAAGACGATATTGACGATTCAGGAGATGGTGAACCCTCGACGGAGATTCCCTTATCGATGTTTGACGCGCAAAGTCATCGAAAGGTAACTTTGATGGATAATTTAACGCAGCTATAGATAATTTCTTCGAGAGGCATTTGAAGCCCGCCGCGGCCAATTAGCGGGCAAGTGTCTCCCTTCTGCGAAGAGTATTGATATTTACGAGAAGAGACACAGTGCGAATATATACCGTCGGATACCAAAGATTGTTCGCGTCTAACGAGCTGAATTCATGTGAATAGATAAGCGAATAATGAAATAGACGTAAGGAAACATAGTAGAAGATTCCCATCTTTTCTTTTAGGTGAATGGATGTTGCGCTCGTATAAAGTAAGATGTTTGTACAAAATTGTTATAACACCTTACGAAGGATCACGTAGAGAGTTCAAATTAGTCCTTAGAAACGCGTCACGGCAGAAACGTATACGTGCGCAGAGAATTGCGATTAGATCCTGAAGCGCACCATACATCGGAAACAGTTTCCACATAGAGTGCACGGCCAACTTCGATATCGTATAATTGAGCGTTCGCGTACCATAATCGACAATTTCTTTCTAACGACGATGAATCATAAGTACGTACAAAATGGATTACTGCCAGACTGGTCGAAGGTTAAATTCGTGACTCAATTGCGGTCCGCCGCGATTCGATCGACGGATAAATCATTACGGTACACAACTCGTGGACGTTCCTTCGCGATTCAGCTAACACTCGATTCGCAACTCACCCCTTATTTCCTTCCCTCCCTCTCTCTCTCTCTCTCTCTCTCTCTCTTCCTTCAATCCCAAGGTTGAATAAACTATCTATCTCTCTTTTTCTCTCTGTTGTCTCACTCATCTCGTTGTTGAAAGACAATATAATTGTGGTGTTTGATAGGATTCTCAAAGTAGAGTTTCGTACTCTTGTGAGGTTACTAACTACAAAGTCAAATATCTCCGAGTATTCAGACTGCACGTGACTTTGTCAGTGATTTCAACGTGTATTTATGACAAAGAAGATGCTTTACATAAAACCGAGACGACTCGGCTGATATTAATACGGATTTCTTTAGCAAATCATTATTCTCGTTAAAGTTAAGAGTTAATCGGAATCTTAAAATAGCACTTTGAGATGACGATGTATTAATAACGTTTAGGTTTGACGAGCTAATAAGTATTATACGATATCCGACGCCGATTGAACAATGTATTCAGCGCAAAATAATCAAACAATTGAATGTAAAGTCACGACATCGCGAACAATCGCAAAGATATCCCAATTTTGTTCGCGCTTAATCGATAAGTCGATTATATGTAGGTTGTATATATGTACATTGTGTATGATACATAGTAAACTAATATATCAGAAGCATATTTAATAAATCTGAATCTTAAGATCACTTAAGCCTTTTCACGCGTTCTGTCTATTCTTTCTTCCTCATAGATATCTTGCTCCGAAGCTACACTTCACACGTTTCTCTTAACTTTGTTTTCTAATTTGCACGAAGAGTCAAACGAAAGATTTCAATATTCGTACTTGTCACAATTAGCTTCCCGGTGAAAAAAAGAAACTTTTATTCGAAGAAAAAGAAAGTCCGTGTATATCCGTTTATAGTCTTTGTGTCTTGTTCATTTGTTGCATAAAATTCCAAAACGCAGACTCTCTCTATACATTATTATCGTTCGATGAATGGGATGTAACGATAAAAATTTCAGTGATAATCGTTTTCTTTACTTTTCACTACGAATATAATGAAACAGTACATCCGAAACAATCCAATGCTCGTCTCTCTGCCCCCTCGACTGTTCCAAGAGCGCTTCCCTTTTTCGGGACACGCCGGAAGCGCGCGTAGCTTGAGTGACAAGCTTCCGGTTTCCGTTTCCGAGCAGCCATCTTGTTACCGGTTTAGATTTCCTGAGGGCACCCCATCGAGACTCGATGGGGACCGCGTTTGACTTTTGTAACCCCCAGAAAAACTTTTCATTATTACTCTATAGTATGACGTGAGCACACATGCAGAGTAACATCCCCCATCGAGAATTCGAATCGGCCTCTCTTGTTTTCTCTCTCTCTCTCTCTCACTCTCTTATCTCTTGCGATCGAAAATGTCCGCAATCACGCCGACTTATCGAGCCGCATAATAACATATGTCCGCATCTATCAGATTTGAGAATTTGATTGATTAGCGCGAATTTCGTGACACTTCGAAGCGAAAATTAGCGATCAACAATCGCGCGTTTATCTCGGGAGATATCCAATTATCGGGAGATAGCGGCGAGATATTTTGAGACGAAAGTTTTCTACCACATTCACAACTCTAATTATTCCTATCTTTATCTATCTTTATTATTTTCAGCGGCCGACGAGATGAAACGAGTTGTGCGATTAAGGCGATGTGCTGTACGAAAGAAAAAATGTTTTATCGGTAAATAAAAAATAGTTTGTTGATTTCATGCATTCTGTCTAGCTACTTATTAACGTTTGTACTTGTAAAAACATTTTCAATTTGATGCGTCCGATTAGAAGAAAAGAGAACTACGAAACTACGTTATGTCGGCATCGTCTTAAAGTGCGACGTATCGTGCGACGCACATCGATTCATTGTCAACACTTTATCTGCGCCTTTTCTGTTGCCTAGTACGCGCGCGTAAAGGATAAAAATTGGGCTGCACTCGGCGGTATCCATCGTTGCTCTACTTTTCCTATCGAAAACGGGACAATACAAAGGATTCTCTCCTGGTCCCTCCGCATCCCTTATCTGCCCACCCCGCATCACGACGGATGACGTAGCGAGGTAAATGGAGTGGACAGCGGACAGCATATGCTTTGTGGCGATCTCGCCTCCGGCGCCGCGGTACAAAACGGGACTACTGTCCCCACGCGGAATATTCCGCACGCGCGATGCGAAACGTCGGTGCGCCGAACCGGAAGCGGCAGATAACATTCAACTCGCTGCTACATCCAACCCGGTCATGATTTATATGACCAGCTGTAATCTATAGATTTGGACATAGTCCATCGACTTTTACCTATCTACCTACCCACCTACCGTCATCGTCGGCAAGGAGCGCGTTTTACGTGTATTCCGCTCGCAGCGAAGAAGATACTCCTCCTCCTATGCGCTTCCATTTTCTCGCTACCCCTTTGGTTTTTGTCGTTATCTCGTAAAAATTGTAAAAATTGCAAGTAGTTAATCGTCAAATCCGAGAAATGACTCGCATCGCAAGATAGAGGAAACATCGAGGATGCGCACGAGAAGAGATAAAAAATCTGCTCGAGGGTCAGTGTATCGGCGCCGTGGCGCACGCCAATCAATAGCAGAAAATAAATTGATAGTTTGTCGAGCGACGGGACGTCCCCTAATATTTCCGAATGTAATCGAGGGGGTGTGTGCGCTCTTCGAGAACCCGGGGGAAAAAAAACAGAAAAAGGAAAAATACGGAACGAGACCGCGGAAAGAGACGCGGTAGGACCAGAGAGCGAAAGGAAGAGGGACGAACGCGGAAAGGGAGGGAACGAACGTCGCCGAGGAGCAGAAGAGAGAGAAGAAAATGAAAAAGAAAAAAAACTTGGACAATGCAGTTACGGGGGGGGGGGGGGGGTTGGGGGTTGGTGAAGGAACGGCGGGAGAGCGAAAGGGGAGCGAGTGGACGATGTGTTCCGGGAGTGTTTTATTGGCTGGTTTCCGTGGGGTAGAAATTCCGTATAATGTACGAGATGTTTGCGTGGACTCTTTTAACCTTCCACTCTCGTCGCAACGCGGCTCTATCGCGAACCTCTCTTAGTCGATCCGCTGATACATAAAACTACGACAGTCTTTCGATGAATCGTGTGTCGCACTCAAACGAGATGTCCTTTCTACTTGCCCGTTCTGCAGCTCGCTACGCGCGCTCGATCGTTTTAAAGAATAAACGATATTAAAATAAACCATAAAAATATAATCAAAAATATTTAGTTTTGAACAGCAAATAGTTGCAGTCTTTGTGTGATGGCAACGGTTGATATAACTCAGTTGCTTTGGTACATCAATGTAATTGCGCGTGATTTGGTGTAGTAACCAGAAATCGATTGAAGTGACATTTATCATGGATACACTCTGGAGCAACCAGATATTGTCACTATAACTGTAAGCAACCGTATAATTCGTTGTTTGGTATTTTACTATTGAATCTGGTTGACATGAGCAGATTACGTGTGATACCAACCATATTGTTTGTCCCATGTTTGTCCCATTGTTCTTCGACAATTTTCGATCTTTGTGCGTGTTACAAATTTTTTTATCAATTCAAACCCCGTTGATTCCATTGGCATGTTAAATTTTATCTCCTTCATTTACTACTACATTTTAATGAACTTATTATAGCTCGTTGGGCGGGTCTTATGTTTGGCAACCGAACGTCGCTCCGATCGTCTCGATAATGAAGTCACGGCGGAAGGCAGTAAGAACGCAGCGCGAACTTCGATAACCCTTGAATCCGGAAAAAGCTGAGCGTACCGTGCCATTGTTCCGATTGACGTCGGAACCGGAAGCGATGTTTTTATCGTCTATTTTTTTGTTTAAAGTACCATGCATATACGGCACGTGCCGACATTATGCCAGGGTGTTAAGTCGCGTGACCGGAAGAAGCATCCTAATTGGTATCGATTCCACGTCGACGCTGCTCTTTTCCGCTTCCTCGGAACGTCATCGAGCAGTCCTCGGCTACACTATCGGCAGGAGGGGGGGAGTACATTACATCAATCTTGATACTAAACCTAAATATGTTAACTCGAATTTCGCAGAATAAACTTTTACAATGCCTATTTTATCACGTGTTTACAAACAAAAAGAAAACAGATATCGCGCGAAAGGAGCAAAGAAAATATTCCAGAATACTACCAAGAGCAAATAATCACTGACGTTTATTTATCTCGAGTCGAATGTGTTTTTGTTCAGGACCAAATGAAGGGGCGTTTAGTACTTGTTCGATCGGGATTCTTCGGGCACGTCCGACGGAAATCTGAATGTCCGTCCGCGTCGAGGGGTGGCAGAACTTGGCTGAAACTTTTTCAATCCCAAAAACTTTCTGCCGGGCAGTTTATTGTGTTGTTAGGAGTTTCAAAGGAGTCTATGGATGTTGAACGGTCGATCGACCGTCGTCGTCGTCGTCGTCGTCATCGCGCGGACATTGTCGGATGGATCAGCCGTGACTGAGATTGCACGTAAATTCTGCGGGATTACGAGACGAGAAAAATATACTGCGATGGATCCGATGATATAAGGAGAATCAATTGCGACACGAGGAAAAGCTCCCTTGAGATTATTAACGTAGGACAGAAATATACGATGTGTGGGATTGAAATCATCACATGATCAAATCAATTGCAAAAACAATACGATCGTTTGCTGAAAAGTTTACTCGCTCGTTTATTTACGAATAAATGAACATTTTGCGAATACTATACAGAGAAAATATATATTATAGTTCTGTCTCGTAGAAATTCTTTTCAATTTTATTATATTTCTAGTAGTGCAGGAATAAATTGTCAATAAGGTCCATCTTGTTCTAAGGAAATGGTAAATTTCGCTAGAATTTTACTATATTTCTCTAAGGACAATTTTTTAATAGCACATTTTAGTTCTTAAATAGCACATATGAAGTAAAAGGATAGTCAGCTGCAGCAAAATAATATGTTACAAAATCCTACAGCAATTTTTACTATAAAATTTTCTCCGTGCACTTTCTATTTATTCGTTTCATTTCTTTCGGAAAAATTGACAAGATATATATCTACTTTGCTCTCGGTGCTTCGATTTAAACATCGTTCTCGAAGGGATGCTCCAGAAAAACGTCGCCGCAATATGTTTGGCTACTTTACAGAGGACAAACAACAAATCGCTTCCCTCGAGTTTCCTTTTGTTACATTCGTTCGCCGGAGACTCGATGCTTTCCGACATGGCTCGTACACCACAATAACAACGCGACGACGGTTTTCACGACTTTCTTACCGCGTTTTGGCAATGGCCGGGAGAGAGATTCATAAGGGCGCATCAACTTTTCCCGTAGCCTGCTGTTGGCCTGCCGTGTGCAGCTCCGGCGAAATATTTCGAGACGACAACCTGAGTGCGCTCTGGAAACTTGCCAGAGATTGCCGCGCATCGCAACGGTCCAGATGATAAGTCTTTCACGCGGGTAGAAAAAGTCGGGATAGATTAATCAAAGCAGAAATTCGGCCGAGCGGGCGAGAGAGCGACCGCCGACAAAGCATATTCCCCGCTAAGAATGGATCGTTTCCGGTTCCGCTCTCTTTATGGTACATTGCGGCCCAGCGATGTATTAAGATTACTTAATCAATAAAGTCCCGCGCGCGCGCGCGCGCGCGCGCGACCAACTAATTCGTTTTTCAATCTTTCTCCGCGCTGTTTTCTTGTTTTCAATATCGCGATCGGTTCATTTCATGTCAATGTTCGCGTATCTTCCTTTAGTCAGCGAAATTCAAATTTATTTTTCGCCATTTTTTCTTTGCTTTTCTTTCTAGCAATTATTTCTTTGTCGACTTTTTCGTTTCCGACCTTCCAACTGAAATCTGTCAAGCTAAAACCTACTTTCGGTTGTAATTAAAAATATAAAACAGTAATTTTACGTGAGGTATCTTGCGCTAGATCACATTTTCGTGGAGCTGAAACGCACACTATTTGTTCCCCGGACAAATTATACCCTTCGCGTCCTTTGGGAACCGAAAGTCGAGCCACTTGTTTGGATGAGACGCGTGCACGAAATGGTTGAACGTGGATTGAACAAACAACTCTATGCTTAAACGACAGTTAGAGGGTCGTTAGTCACGGTTAAGTGACCAAACATTGACACTCGATATGCACGAAGGCTTCTCGATTAATATCGTCAGGGATAGAGGTGGCTCTACACGAAAATCGTGCAAGTATCCACAACCCTGAAGATCACCGTTTCAATTCTTTTAATCGTTAAAAGATTTTTCATTGGAAAATAATGTTAGTTTTAGTTGTCAACATTGTCAATTAGTATAAACTACTATACTTTCGTTAAATCTCTCTTTTTTCTTCATTTCGAAAAGAAATGTTATCGCGTGACTCAAACAACAGCGGCTAATGTGGATCATGCGAAGGGTGCAGTGCGTCCTAGCAAAATATATCGATTCTTGCTCTAGAGAGAATGCTCCGTACTACAAACGTCGCACAATAGATCCCAGCAGCTTGTGGGATCGAGAGGAAAAATTGGAACCGCGCCGAGGAGAGAGCGGGAGAGTTTTTTCTGGCCCTTTAATCCCCGACTACTTTGCACCAGCCTTCTTACGAGAGAAGACCCTCTTAAACGTTTCCCGGTTTCGCGGCTAAATCTGCTTAAACGAGCTGCCCGTGTCAGAATGGAACAACTTTTTCCTACGCTGCCGGCTGGCGACAGTCGTGATTTACTCGACCCCGTGTCTGCCGCCCGCGGTGTTCTCGCGCGAGAATTTAGAGCTTAAGTATTAAATGTGATAAAGTATTATAAGCTGTTAAGTAAAATCGCCTGACTCTCAAAGAAACTCTATTCTGCACTTCTTAACAAGCCTTCCCCTCGAGGGGGGAATTCTCTCTCTCTCTCTCTCTCTCTCTCTCTCTCTCTCTCTCTCAAGATTTGACTTTTAAATAAATATTTTGTTCACGTTTGTGAAATATTCCAAAAAGCTATTATTTTACATGATATGCAATTAATGTAGTAAAATATAATATTTATTATTATAATGTTGAGAGAGAATATATACGCGTTATATATTAAATTATACACTCATATATATATATATATATATATATATATATATATATATATATATATATATATATAACATCTTTTATAATTATGCCCCTTCTGCAAAACGCATAGATAATATTTGATTAACTCAATGTTAAAATTAATGCAAATTTAAGGAACCTATAAAGAACGACCACCAAAGACGAAAAAGAGGCTACGACGAGTGATATGCGGCGCAGCACCCGGCCGAAGAACCCTAATTCCGCGAGAACGCGTCGAAGCGACCCTCCCACGCCCCATCGAGGTTATTTCGGCCGTGACAATAGAGTGTACACGCGCTTAAGCCATTAACCGATGGTTACGCCGATATACGTGTAAAATCGTTCAGAAATCACCGACAGTCACCGACTGACACGCTGTATTCACCATATTTCCCGCGATCCTATCGATCTCTTCCCGCACTCCATTATGTTTTCCGAAATATGTGAAAATGCACTCGAGATTAGAAGAAAATTGCGTGGTCGCGATGCAATGCATAGCGTCACAAATTTTCGCGGCAGTTACCTGCAAATTTTGTGTAATTGCATTTCCCAGATGAGATTATCTTCTATAAGAAAAATCGATGTCGACCATTTCGAAATGTGATGGTAGTGCAGCTGATCGCTTAAACGATCGCTTCATCGCGAACAATAACGCATTTAGCTAAAGGAGAATTATCGAGACGAGGACGAGAACGACGACGACGACGACGACGACGACGACGACGACGACGAGGATGACAGGGACGACAAGACGCGAGTGAGATTATCCGGTGGGATTTTCGCCCGGCTGAGAATCTCGTGAAAACACGACGCATTGACAGCGGGCGTTAGCGCGTACATTGATTTGCCGCTCAATTTCTTCCAAATATTTCTTCACGGAAATCCCGTAGTGCACCGGTACTCTTTCCCCTTCGTAGTGGCCGTAAGCCGGCCGTTTACCCGAATTGAGACACAATGCCACGTTTACTCTGCCGTGGGTAAGCCTGTTAAACGCGAACGCCCGGTGCATAAATGCCGGCATATTCATAGAAATCAAAACTGCGGCCGCCGGATCGCAGCGTAATGCGCGTCCCTTTGCGACAATAACTTCAAAATCTATTGAGACGCGCGTAGCGACGATATTCCGATTGGTACTTGCGCGAGAGAAGAACAACTGGCTCGAATCACAGGCATCATGCGTGTATACAATTGTTACACACACACACATATATACATATATATATATATATATATATATATATATATATATATATATATATATATTTAGGTTGCATTCCAAAACGTCCTTTTTGAGAGAGATTTCCTTGAAAGAGGACGAATGCAATCTTAAAGTTAAGATTTTCCATTGGCGCAGAGTTTATGTAAAATGAATGCAAAAACAAGATCCCACCACTTACTCGCATCCTCGAAAATCGTGTTCGACTCATTGTGAAGCTTGCTTCGTTAACAGGGCCTCGTTCGTTTACGTCAAGAGAGGAGAAATCGTTTAACCCTCCGACCCCCCTCTCTGGCGGGCCACAGGCGCGACGAGCCGAATTAATTTTCATATCGGTGAAGAAAGTTCCGCCCGCCGAAAGATTCATTTGCGGATAACGTCTAATGAGCACGTCGAAGAGAGGCGCGTTCCTTCTCTCGAGTTGTACTAAAGTTTGTTACGATGTGGCGGGGCGCGAACGCAGTTTATACGCGCTTATATTCGGGCTGCATGTGTACGTGCGCATATATACGAGGTGTATTACCCCCGGGAGAGGGGTGGTAACAGCTCCCTGAATGCTCACCTGGGCAAAGGCGTGGCTTTCGCGACAGTGGTCGATAGCGCCCGGCTACTACCCCGGAAAGCACACCCCTGTGTTCACGGGGGTGAAAAGAGGCAAGTGAGAGCAAGGGACTGAAGAGAAAGGAGAGGGTTGGGTGGGAGAGAAAGGGAGAAGAGTGAAGGAGAAGCCGGAGGACTCTCAGTTATCGACACTCTCTGACGACAACATTATTGTCAGAGGTAACGTACACCCTCGCTCCGTTGTATCAAGAATTATTTCCGGCGGCTTTCACGCGGAAATGAGAATAAACGTCGACGAGATTTGCGAAGCGGCCACTAACCGGAGATGGCGAGGGACTCGGTAACTGCGCTACCTTTAAATCGCAACGTCCCATCACACGCTACCTACATTGTACGTAAGGATATCGAACTCCACCCTTTTTCGGAGTCGATTGCGTTTTCCCGACGTTAAGGACATGATCGACGCGTTTCCTCATTAATGTCCTTTAGCTTATCAACTAAAAACTACGAAAAATATTTCGTAATGTCCCTTAGCTTTCTTACATCGCGTCTAATGCCCGTCTAATTCATAGTCAGGCCTTATATTTAAGGATTCCTTAAGTTCATCTTCAGATACTCTGTAGCCAATAAAATGATTCGTAGAGCATCTGAAGATGAACTTAAGGAAGCCTTAAATATAAGGCTTCTGTCTATTAATACGGGCATTACAGACTCCAAGACGGTTTCAGGACAATTTCCGGAAAGACAATTGGAAGTTTAGGGAATATAAGAGCGACGAGAACCATGTGCCGTTCCTGCTTGTCCATTTTTCTTTTGATCTGACGTGACGTTGCAAGCGCGATTTTCTAACGCCGGGGCTGAATGTAGCGCTCTATTGTCGCTAATTAAACTTAAAGAGGCGCTCTCGACGAGAGTGAGGTTGTTTAAGAACTCCTTCAGCGGATAACGAGAACTTCCGGCGAATATGCAACAGTGCGCCCGTTAGATTTCGAGTAGGCGATCGGTGCAAAAATAAGTTGCCACTTTTCATTGACTTACTTGTGTCTGACAAAGACGAAAAATAGAAATCACGAGGTAGCGATGACGGGTATTAAATACCTTTTCGAGTCGAAATTTTGCTTCTACATTAAACCTGCAAATTTAGGGCCAATGCTTTTAAGTTTTATAGTGAGCAAAAAATTTCGACTCTCAGATAAAATATATAAAATTATTTGACACAAATTGTGTGCTTTTCTGCAATGTTATTATCACAGTGAAATAGTTCATCTCGCACGATGCAACGATCAAGACGTAAAAAGGATTTGATCGTAGTTTTTCGTTTACAATAGACACAAATAATCGTCGTTCGCCGTGAACAGGAATCGTGCAATAAACGGTTGATCAAAGACATGGGCGCGTAACCGATTTTTGCCTGGTACCGACCTCTGCAGGCGCAACTGCCAACATTCGACGAAATATTCCGTCGGGGAAAGAAGTCGATTAACGTTAACTGACACATTCGCAGACGAACTGACGAAGATTGTAACAAATTGACCGGCGTGTCTAGATCCTGCTCGCGGCTTACACGAGCGGGAGTGGGTAAGCCCCTTAATAGATCAAGATCCGACCTAAACACACACCGTGTCAGCGTTATGCCGGCAAAGTGCTGGTTTGTGTTACCGGAAGCGACGTAATAGCCAATGTGGAAGCTCATCATATATCGAACCATTGTCTCACGGCGCGCGTTTGCTCGTGCGAGAACGATCGCGGCTCTTTTTTCCGCGCGCGCATTCCGCTCGTTGGAAAGACCCGGGAAGCCATTACGCGGCAAGCTCGATGAAAACTCGAAAAACATAGCTGTTTATAAGTAACGATATACGACAAAGTGTCTAATGGCGACGACTAGGTATTCCTCCATGATGATATCATGCCGCAAAATTTCTACACGCAGAAACGAAATAAATGTCCAACGTATAGTCGCTTATTTCGCTCTTTTTTTCTTTCTCCCTCTCTCTTTCTCGACTTTTCTCGATGGCACATAGATGGACGTTTTTATTGGTGCTTTTATCGTCACTTTAACTTCTGCACAGTAGCCAGGTAAAATTCGACATCCCTTCACATAGGAGCCGGTATGACGTTAACACGCTGCACGCCCAAACAAGAGGAGAGAGGGAGAGAGGAGGGAGTGTAGGTCAGCTCAACATGACCACAATTACATGGTCCACGGTAGCGGGCGCGACAATTGGCCGGATGTTTCCTATTGTTGCGGCCGGTGTGACCCACGGCATTATTCGCAGTTTAGGGATCAACTGAAAAGCGTCGATTCCGAAGGGAAATGCCCTTTAAACGCGGGAAATTCCAGCTTTGTCGCTCGTTTGCTCACGCGCGTTTCGGTGACGCGAAGACGTCGACAGACGGAAGTACATAATCGTTATTATCTTTGTTTCTCGCGAATCTCGCCGTCGTGACGCAACGTCGAGTAAACGTCCGTAAAATTAACCATCCGACGCGAAACAAGGGAAAGTTTAGAGATCCCCCAAGTCGATGACGCGCGCGATTATAGTCGCGTCTGACGCGATGCTAAACAGAAGGGTGCTTCGTTCAATTCTAACGACCCCCGCTTACGAAACCACCAGCCTATTTTAAAGAATACACTTTGGAAATAAAATTCACTCGCGGCACACCGCGATCTTAATTTTTTCAAAACGCGAACCCAACGACAGAAAAAAGAACGACAGCGCGAATCATCCGCTCGGTCGAGCGGCAAATCAGCGGTGGACGGGATTCGCATTTTCATTTCGAAAAGTGCATTCGTGTCGGAAAGGAACCCTCGCTGCTCCGACCCCGCGTTTCCTGTCGTATCAGCCCTCATTGGTATCATTCCCAATGACGCTCTCAGATATATATATTTTTTTCCTTCTTTATTCTTTCTTCTCAGCCCGATCAAATAGCGAATAAGCGTAAAATTAAATTCACGAAGTACCGCGAATTTCCGCGTTCTTACGAGGCTCGACGGCATCGTCGATCGTCATCGTGTCGCGTCCAAAGGTCGTATTCGTTCGTCCTGCCTTCTCCATCAGACTTTACGTCGTGGAAAGTATCGTACGATTTCGAGCGAACAAACGAGAGAGCGAAAGAGAGAGAGAGAGAGAGAGAGAGAGAGAGAGAGAGAGAGAGAGAGAGAAAGAGAGAAATTCGCTCGATAGTGGCATTATTCGATACCGACATAGTTCGGTCGACCTCAGTGACTTGTCACACCAAATGCACCTACCGCAATCGATATTTATTCGTCTTTGTAGCCACAGTTAATACATTTTCCTTCAGTTTACATAGCCAAGAAGGGGAGACTTAATTTTCAATTATATTCCGTAACCACATCCATCTATTCCTTATTTCTATCTATCTAGTCACTAATATCCCTATAGTTACATTACCTCTCTCTCCAATTGATTTTACAATATCATTCTCGTTACCTAAATACCTTTGTAATCTCCTTTCACAATTTTCTTAAAATATTCGCCTAATCTAAAAAAGTTTGGTTGGATTAACCAAATTTCTGGTGAAATATAAACGAATCAGAAAATTCAAGTTGAGGTTACTAGAATTCTGTTAAAGTTAACCAGATTTTCTTTTCTATATATATATTACAGAACAACTTTTATATCTCTCGGAGACTAAATTCGGCTGTAAAAGATCTTCCAATTTCCGTTGATTCTTTTACTCTAAATTTTTTCACAATTCTTTTTCAAAAATTGATAGTGGCTAGTTACAACGACTTTTCCCTCAAAGTGGATATGTGAAACGACGTGAATCGATCATGAATGCGTTTTTCGGCGCGGAGGTGTGTGTACTTAGGACTTTTCCGGCATGATTCTCACTCTGTGCGAGAATCGCGGCGATGATAAATCAAAATTCTCAGGCAGCTGGTAGTATGCGTATTGCCCAAGATCGGTTGCGTGTTGCCGACATTGTCGGCGAAGCGGTCGTTTAAATCCATTTAACGTATATACGAGGGAGGGAGGCAAAAGGGAGCGTCGGTTCTTGTACGGGGACTGATGACACCCGTTTCTGGGCCCCGCCAAGAGAAAGAGACGACCCCTGTTCCGACAAGGCGTGTCCCGTGTTTCCGTCGCTTCGTCCTGATCTCGTTTCGCCCTCCTTTCTCTCTCTCTCTCTCTCTCTTCCTCTTCCTTTCTTTATCTATCCTCCTCTCCTCGCAACCTCCCTTTTTTACTTTTCGAAAGAGAGATCGATGGCCGTCGCCCATTCAGGAAATTTGTCTCTCGGTGGTGTAATGGATACAATGCAACGCCAAGGGGCAACCGTATGTCAATCGTCGAACAGAGATTCGGACCGGAGAATCGTGGAAAACTCATCCCGTACGGCGGAAATACTTTGCCTCTCGTATCGTAGCCGAGTGTCGCTAAACGTGATTCATCGATTAATAAGTCAGGCAGTATTTCGATCAAAGTGACGAATATTTAAATATCGAGAGATAACCTCATAGATAGTCTCGCGATAAAGGAAAAAAAAACACAAAGATTAAATAAAAAAGTTGAGCAGACCAACTAAGAATTTTCGAACATGTTCTATAATACACCACACGGAGAAGGTGTTTGTGAAATAATAAATAAAATTTAGAGAGATCCAATTAATGCGCCTCGGCGTATATCCTGATTTCTCTCTTATGCGTCTTGTGGTTAAACTCATCGAATTCTTGCTAACTAATCGACCGCGGGAATTAACGATACTCACAAACTTTCACATTCACATCAACATCGGGGAACGTAGACATACCCCCCAGAGGTGTGTTCGACAGAGAGCACCCTCTTCGCCATCGCACGGCACCCTTTTAGCATCGGCCTCACGAGCGAGCACACCCCCGAAACGTCAGAGGCTAATTGATATAAACGCACGACGTAATATACTTGTCATATAGGCGAAACCCGAGCTACACCGCCATTCGAGTGAATGAGTGCGAACGTCGAAACAAAGAGTGAGAAGATAGATAGAGAGGGAGAGAGAGAGAGAGAGAGAGAGAGAGAGAGAGAGAGAGAGAGAGAGAGAGAGAGAGAGAGAGA
>NW_022639513.1:1664607-1691920 GCF_010583005.1 Odontomachus brunneus | reverse complement strand
GAGTGAGAAGAGAGAGAGAGAGAGAGAGAGAGAGAGAGAGAGAGAGAGAGAGAGAGAGAGATACAGATAGGGCATGTGTACATATACACACGGAGGCTTGTAAGCCTTAAGCCCGGATTACGTTAGTCGATATTAGACTCAGTGGTCTGATGCCTGACGATCGTCATTAACATATGAAAGACCGACAGTCGACCAGCCTGCAAAAGTAAACGCACTCAGAGCACGAGAACTGATTTCTCATTGGCTGCCAGAAAAGGCTTGTCGCGCGAGGTTTGGTCGATGGTACGTGTGTATAACGCGCGCGCGCGTGTGTGTACACCGCGAAAAGCAAAGACTATTTTTCTCTCAATAGATTATCATATTCCTAGATGACAAATATAGATAAAAAAGAAACCAATAAGAACTTACGCAAGATGTCAACTGCGAAACATAGTAAATTCACAAATGAACCAAGAAATGAGATACAGAACGCTTTGAAAAATGAATCAAACGTTTCAGCCATCATCTCGCCCCTCTCTAGTGGAAGAAGAAAATAATGTACAAGTATTATACGACTATAAATTTACAACAAATGTGGAGCATAGGAAGAACACCTCGGAAGAATGGTACAAACACTTGGTTAATTTTTCAAAGGGTTCCATATCTCATTTCTTATTTATTTGTGGTGTGTTTCGCAATCGACCTTTCGTGTGTGGCATTTTATCGGTTTATTTGACCTATGTTTGACCGAATTTTTCCTAATATTCTTTAAGGAAAATATCGCCATCCATCTCACTACGCGACGGTATTCGTAAGATCTCGAGAGTAAATTTCTAACATTGTCTAAAGAATGAGCACAAAGAATTTGTGCGGTATCTGGAGAAAATATTTAAAAACACGTGTTAATTTGTTATTACTAAATAAATTATTGATTATGTCACTGTATTTGTTTGCATCCCATTTCAAGAAACGTAGCTTTGATGTTTGAATCACATAAATAGAGATCGGGCTCGAAGAAGAAGACGGTTAATATGAATGGAAAATACTATCATGTCTATTGCAAGCGCAAAGGGGCGTTTACGGTATTTTACGCGTTGCTCCATGCGTTGCGTCGTCTAATGTCGTTTTTCATTTAGCGCGAAACCGTTCGTGATAATGTGGAAGGATGAGAAAACGAAACGCGGCGGAAAGTCACAGTGGGAGGGCGAGAGAAAGAGGGCACGGTAGTAGCATTAAACCGGATATATCGGCAACACTTAGACCTTATTTACAAGAAGATTCAATAAAGCGGGATAACAGACGATACAAAGGATCGTTACATTCGCTATAACGAGGAGATCTTTATACGTCTATTTTACGTGTTGGCTCTAACGCCGTTAAAGTTCATTATGAGTAACGTGTTGTAACGGGTTTGTGAACAAACGAGACATTCATTAGCAGACTGTGAGATATTATCAGTGGTTTAATCATTCGCGCCCGAATTATTGAATCCGTCAATTTTACGAGAATCCGACTGAAATTTTCGAAAATTTGTATACAATTTTAACACAAGGAAATCGATACAAAGTTTCTCTTCAATCTTTACATGCATGTAAGTGAAAATAGAAACAGATTATAACATAATTGTGCGAGGCAATGTTTCAGAGTGCAGAGTCATGCTGCTGTTAACATTCCTTCGATGATTTAAAAATTTCCATAGGTAATAGAGTAACAACCGCGCGCGCGCGCGCGCGATTCGGCGATATTAAAATGTAAATAAGCCCGAGCCAATAGAGGCGTGAACGCGGTTCAAGTCAGCCGTCAATTACACCGCAGCAAACCGAATAATGTCGTCAAATAATTGTAGACGGCGACGGTCGACAGGATAATCCCCGAGCGACATGTATATCGGGCGAGTGCGGGGATAACGTTGAGCGGATATTGTCTTAGCGAGTTTTCGAGCGTTGGCAGGGGGTTGTTCACCCTCCGTCACCATAAACGTATTCATGGCTCCGATGGGGGTTTCCATGGGGTTCTCCGGCTAACGTCATCGTGAAATCGCTGTCGATATGAAGCCTCGTCGCCTAATAAAGATTGATGAGATTTAATCAAGCGCGCGTGATAAAAACGGCCTGCGTTCGTCGCTTTAGTAAGACAGCCTACAAGACCCGCGTGAGGAGAGCTTTAAAATTGACCGCTGTCATTCACGCATCCTTATCGCCGTTATATCGGTAATATTGACACCTTAAAAAAAGTCCTCTTTAAGGGTCACTTGTTCCATCAAATAAACTGTCTAAAAATAGAGACATTTATGGAAAGAAAGAGAGAGAAGCAAAGGAAGAGAAAGAATTTTGGAAAATTGCGACTTTGTGACGCAACTCTATAACTTTGACGACGGACAATGTTACCAATGATATCGATATCCCTCTTTTTCTAGAGCATCCTTGAAATATATATTCACACTTTGGTCCGTATAAATATTAAGGGTAACGTGTATAGAAATACGGAGAAGTATATGTGACTCGCGTCCTTTTGTTACGCGGCATCTGCCCATTGACAATGGTAATGGGCGTGAAATTTCGAAATCTCTGTCGCTCCCAAAGCCACGACGTGCTCTGTTGCTGGAGTAACGACAGTAGCTGCAGCGGCGGTGGCGGCGGCAGGGAGCTGACAAATTCTGTTTTATGAGGCTCCGAGGATGCGCCAGGTGCTCGCAACTGCGCGACATCATCAACGGATGGTTCGACGCGCGAAATAATGCGGCAAATAGCTCGTCGTTAGCTCGCTTTGCGAGTTAATTTTTTTTCTAATGCACGAGTTAGTAACGTCCGCGCTTTTACAAAAATTGCAGCGAAACAATCGACTCTTGAATCTCGTTTCTTAACCGCTTGAAAATCATATACTCCAATTTTCTCAACTCTCTGTGGCAATGCTCTTAATTTGATCTCAAACCAAAATACAACGCGAATGAAGAAAAAGAGTCATTTGCTTCGTAACACCGCGAGAAGAGCGTCGACAAATTCATAGGTATTCATATACCTTCTCAACTATCGTTACACGTATTCGAGAGGAGATCCTTTGCTTCTCTCTTGCGTCTATCGAACGGGACGCATAGGGAGGCGTTGTCGCGTGAAATCGCGCCTGTCCAAAATATTTGTATTTTCCGCGTATTGTCGGGCCGCGCGGCATTGTCGCTGGCCCATGTGGTCGTGAAATAGTCGAATAGGGCGCATAATGGTACTGCGGCCACCACGGAATCTCCGTGAATGAGTCCGACGGTTGGACGGTAGCCCACCCAAATCGCCTAAATATCTTTCAATGGACAATTTGATGGATATACGCCGGTCGATTCCAATGCCACGATACTTCAACGAGCATTCGAGGTCAAAGACGATAATTACTCGCATCAAGTGCCATGCAGAAAACTCGGAAAAGGCAAATCACTTGGCAAACGCGGCGCTTGTGGCGTTGGCGGCGTTGGAACGCGAGGCAGGTCACTGCGCAAGAGAAATTCAGGACCGGTGAGCGCAAGGAGCCGGTGGGCGCATGATCCTCGCGAGGCTCGTAAGGTGAGGAGAGCAGCTAATAAGGCGTATCAGTTACCAAGGAGACGAGGTCTCCTTAACGGCGAAGAAGAATGGCGGGCGAGACGTAAGAAGTGGTGCCGGAGGGCCCCCGGACTGGAAAACTCATAAGTTTCAATTTAGCCGGGGATCAGCGTCCTCCCGACGGGCTTTACGAGCGCTGCGCCTCATATTGATTTTCGCGCATCTCGACGACATCCAGCATGACATGTGTGTGTGTGTGTGTGTGTGTGTGTGTGTGTGTGTGTGTGTATATATATATATCCGGCGACCACCGAAAAACAAACGCCAAAAATGGCGAATCCTTTCGCTTTACACGCGATTCTCGTACAGTTCTTTGTGTAGGACACAATAAGAAAAACGTGAATAGATGTACCTCTTTCTAGGGTAAAAGCATCACAATGACTGGACATTGATAAGACTGATATCCTAACACTGAAACTCCTTATTGTTTCGTAACTCAATTACGTCAATTAGAACTGTGTGGACATTAACTAAACTAAAATCTTCTTCGACTAAAATAATGAATAAATCAACAATAAAAATCAATCATCATGTGTAGTCACAAATAATTTAATCGATTGATGAAATTAATCGATGCAACAAAATATCAAAGTTTGATTAAGAATTGATTTGGTGAATCGATCACGTTATTTATGATTTCATATGTAACGACTGATTATTAATTTTGATGATTGATTTGTCGATTACTTCAGTCAGCTAACGATTAATACCAACACTGACGTGGGAGTTGTGCTCACGTCGCATCCGGCACATATCTCGATGCGGTAGTGCGGGCTTAAATTTAGGAACCGACGCGTATCGCCGCTATTACGCACGAATACGACGTTTGTTTTATTACCATGGAGGAGAATCTGCGATCCAAGCGCCGAACTTATTCGTCACGACTACAATTTTAACCGCGAGTCTCATTCACCACCTTTCGCAAGCCTTTTGCCTCTGCCTAGATTGCCAACGAGTTTCGTATCTTTTTAGTTTAGGAAGTGTCAAGTCCACCCGACGTCACTCTTGGAGTCGATTATCGTATAGTTCGTGCCAATTCGAAAGTCCCTCTTTCCCGGTATCGTTTCCCACTCGCCTCCTCATTCCCGCTAGTCACGCGACGCAAGTTAGATGAAGGAAAAACGGAAAAAAGTAAACGACCGAAATTTCGCACGCTCGGTAATTGCTTCGAGTACCGAGACAACACTCAAAATGTTACGCAATTTTTAAGCGCGCTCCCGCGCAACGCTTGAGAAGTGTGCGCCAAACCGCGTCGTCAGGGCGCAGGAAAGTAATGTAAGTGGAATTCTAAGTTTAACTCGACGAGAGACGAGCTTTTCGGAATTACCGCTTTGCGCGCGATGAAGTAATCGAGCTTGCGTCTCTCGTAATAATACTTTCGAAAGCGACATTTGCCCATAGTTGCGTCCGTAGATAACGAAGAAAATACACGATTGCTCTCAAGTAAATATTCCCCAATTTTTTATTTCAAATGATCCGAGCTGTAGTGGCGAAACACCTCCAAAAGAAAGGAGTTATATCTCCTCTATTTTGATTATTTTTGGATGAAAAAATTACAACTTCTTCGTATCAACTTTATAACTGAATATCATTTATCAATAAGAATCTGAAGGTTTTGTTGAGAAAAATTTACGAAAATGCGTCTTTTTTAGACAGGCCTACCCCCTTTGATACAATGACGTCTTCGCGACGACCACCTGTGCTTATCGAATGCACAATCAAACGAGACGGGTCTTGACCTCTGGATGTACCGATACGACTCGGAGGCGCATAGTCGGCGCATGTGTCACCGTAAGAGCGCACATCCTGGGTGCCGATCATCGTAGTCTGGCCGTGGCCGAATTGAAAATAAATGCGTTCTCCGTGCCCACCGTCGCGAATCGCCGGGCCGATCGTGGTGCGCGAACGCGGCAACAAAAATAGCGTCGCATTTAGTGCACCCGGTATATGTGTGCTAGGAGGCCGCGCGCGCATTCGGATCTGCGAATGACCGAGGAGTGCCAGAAACGAAAAGATCACCTTTCTACCGTCCTTGTTAGTATACTTGTGCGTATTGAACCAACTCCCTTTGACCCTTTGCGAACGCGACGCACTTTGTGCGCGCACACACACACACGTTGTGTCGTGCGATTGCGGAGTATCCACAGGATACCCACTTGAATTGATAACACGGTATACCGTATGTAGAGCGAGCGTGTGTATTTTGGCATCTTACGCGATTATAAATATCTTTTTTCTCTTGATATATGCCGCGCGATATTTTGTAATCATTTTTTTCTATCCCATTTTATTTTCCCATTTCACTGTCCCATTTCACTGTCCCATTTCACTATCCCATTTCACTATCTCATTTCTAATTGTTTCTCCAAATTTATTAACGCATCTGTTGCATTAATAATGCATTTTTATTATAGCTGTTAGTGGGCGACACTGTCTTTGAAAATTTTTGCACACGTCAAAGTGGCATTCCCTCTTCGCTACATACAACGTAGGTTTTAAAAGTCAATTGACGTCACGATCGTTATTGTAAACAGAGATATTTACACGAAGTCGAGTGGAAATCTGTCTTTCACTCTCTGTCAGTCTGACAGCTCGATAAATCTTTGGCGAATCCACTGACATATACTTGGGACAAATGCAGCTGATTTTTCATTATTAATACATGACACCGTCTTGAACCATGAAAGTGATTTTGTAATATACTCTTTCGTACGATTAAAAGCCAATAGTTATCAAAACGATGTAAACATCATGGTTTATCATCGCTCGGTGATGATTTTCAAATAAAAGTATATGTTTAATGGCCTTTGCTAAAGAAGGAAATATCATATGCCAACGTTAAACTTGTTTAATACCGCCTTTCATATGCAGCTGGAGATGACACGCTATTTGACACCAAATGTCATTCAAAAACTACGGCGACTCGGTACGTGTATATTATGGAGGGTAAAAATATTTTTATGAATAAAATATGACACTTCACTTTTGTTCTGTAGAAAAAGATACATTTTTATGTCAATAAAATTTATAGTGATACTAAATCACGGGATTCTTCAAGGTTTAAGGGTGCAAAAATATACCAGAAGCGTTCATTGACAAAGAAATATAAATTGCAGCGCACAAGAGCGTTTGAGCAATCCGACAGCGTTTTTAGAATCATACTCGAGTCGTTATAAATCACGCAGTGGTATATATATAAAACAATAAAGAAGAAACATACGACGGAATATATTTAGAATTAGCGTGAGTCGGTAATATTTAGAATTAGCGCGAGCAATTCTATAATAACGATACGTATTGCTGTACGCGCAGGACCGGCGTGATTCGCTTTCGTAAATCGCCACGAGAAGTGACTTTCACGACTTTGGCGAACGCGCAGGTATCGACACCTCGTTACGACGCTCGTCGCAGAAAAATAAACTGTTGATTTACCGCGGCATTATTAGGGCCGTCAGAATGATTTGCATTCGTCGTTGGCGCTACTATTCGGGAAATTAAGCTCCGCTTTTGTGCGCTTGACGTAATACACAACCGGAGCTTGTGCGCGATAACGAGACATGTGCGCTTTATGGTACCGTGGATTTGTCTTTCGCGTCGCGGGGTTGAGTCATTGCTTGGCCGAACAGAAATAATACTGTTCCTCGCAGTGGTTTGCGTCCGCAAATAAAATACGAATGACTAAGTTTTGACTTGGAGCGTCCGTTAAGTAAAAGGGGGAAATTAATGAAGTTTCTACGTAACGCACATGTCCAATATTTCATCGAGACGAATCATAGAAAATCCACACACCTGAGAGAAGCTGCCCTCTCGAAAGAACTTTCTCGTGAAAAGCGTATGTGTGAGAGAGTTACATTAATATTACATAACGCCAGCGCGTTTTTGCGCATTGGGATTCGCGTGAATGCGCTCTCGATTCCCAGGGCATACGAGGGATCTACAACATCATCGGAGAGTACGAGTCTCTGGTATGTGTATCGACATCGTAAATTCCGTTTACAAACCGGGCGCACAGTTTCCAAGCGCGAAAACATCGGAGGGGAGGGCCAGAGAGAGGGAGGAGGGAGAGGGAGAGGGAGAGGGAGAGGGAGGGGGAGAGAGAGAGAGAGAAAGAGAGAGAGCGCCCGAAGGGCGGCCGCGGTGGAAGCTGCGACGACGCGCACGTTCCGCTCTTTTCCTCATCCTCCAACCCACGATCGACGCATCTCCACCAATCGCGTCTCGCTAGCGGGGGTTGTGCCATAAATGTCGCGTGGCTTATTGCCGGATACCGTCGCCAGATCGGCGCTACCGTGTACCAAGCCGCGGTATACTAGTCCACACTTTTGACGGCAGTCGCCCAGTCTAAGGTCCAAACCCCGAACCGAACGGTCGCCCGAAATACTTAGGTAAAGACCTGCATCATCCTCTGTCTATCTCCTTTTCTCTCTTTCTCTTTGGACGCAAAAATCTCTTCTCTCTTTTTCGATAGAGAGAAAGAGGGGGGAGAAGGGGGAGTGTGAAAGAAAGAGAGGAAAGGCGAGAAAAAAATTGTGAGGAAGAGAAGCTTTAGCTGCGAGACGAGAAGACGAGAACGTAAGCTCGACGAGGATCGGGAAACGGTGACGAAAGGACAACGCGAGCGACATCGTGAGTGCGCCGAAGGGTGGATAAGGTCGAGGGTCGCGACCCCCGATCACACGCGATACTCCCGGGTCCCGGGATGCGTTCGTCCTCGATCGTCCACTTTGTGCGGCAGTGAAAAAAGGAACGCCTAATCGGACGTGGCCCTCTTCCGCTGCTGCCGAGCTGCGTCTCTCCACACATGTATTTAGTAGGAACTCGCTCTTCCATCGACTAATCTCACCGCCCGTGCGTTAACCGCATTCTCACCCCGTCATTCCTTCATCCTCTTTTTTTATATATATACTCACAGGTGTGTGTGTTTGCGGACTAATCAACGTCACTAACATAATGTACAAGAGTTCGCAGGAGTCGATACCTTATCTCAATATTTGTTGACTGTTTTACCTACATAATGGCAAAATACTGTTTTCACTTTATCACAGTCATATCGTTTAAATGGTTGAGGTTAAATGATCAAAAATTCACATCAGATTACTCATGATGAGTATTCCTTATTTTAACGCAAGCGCGATGATATCGATAATAATTCGGAGCATAATTTTTTGCAACCCTTTAATGCCCCAAATTTCAGGAGATATAGATTCTCTCGTTTCTAAATAATTCAAGATGAACACAATCTCTTTCGAACAGCGTGATACAAGTAGTACCGATCAGAAACGATTCGCGAGGATCTGCAAAAATTTTTAGACATCTTCGTCGGACGATTGAGATCTCTCTCTCTCTCTCTCTCTCTCTCTCTCTCTCTCTCTCTCTCTCTCTCTCGGTGTATACGATGAGTATACCAGCAGTCCTTGTTAACGTCAGAAATTTATCAGTCTTGCTCTTCTCCCGCCGTCACAAGTTCGCGCCCGCCCCCGACAAATTCTAATTCTGTGAAAATGACTTGGCAATGGCCAGCGCGTCGTCTCGGTTTCCTTTTTATCGTGATACCAATTTGAGGCTCGCGCGCCACGTTGACGATCGTCGACGGCATCCCCGATCGGAGCTCGTGCCGATCGCCAGTGGCGAATTGTTTATAATAATTGGCAAGGATTTGTTTAAAGCTTACGTAAGTTACGTGCGCGAGTGCGCACACGGTCCGGCGTATTTATACCATACGCTGAAAATAGACGATCCTAACGCTATTCGCCGCCAAGACCGACGCGTCTGTTATAGCCGTTCTCCTTCTACTGTTAAAACACAAAACAATTTACTCATCGATTAAGGAGCGCGATCGCGATTCGAATTTCCGTGTTCTTGTCTCTCTCCACCGCGACTTTCCCACTGCGATATCATCAATGACCTTGATTACTTTTCGATAGATGAGCTATAGCCTTGAAACGAAGTCTGTAAATCGAACGCAACAATTTTGTATTTCTGAACACTTGTATGCCTGGACATTAATAACACTGGCACTTTGAAAATTATAATTGTTTTGCTTTTTAGATAATAAATACTTAAACTTTTAACATAGAATATATATATATATATTTTCTCTATATTGAGAAAGTATAATTATTCGTATTTTTTTAAGACCCCAAAACAATGAGAATGTTCAGAGTTAAGTATCATTAAGTGTTATTATATATACATACATACATATATATATATATATATATATATATATATATATATATATGTAGTGTCCTAGTATTGGTACTTTTGTCTCAATCGCTTGCACAAAATAAATGCACGAGTCGGTAAAGCGTCAGAGCGAGGTAACAAAGTACGAGCGCACGGCGTCCGTCCACTGTCGCCGTCTGTATCTACTTAAACGGTCAGGCGGCGTCTGACGCGAACGGGTGATTACTACTTCCCGGCGTAGAGCAAACGAGCGCGCACTTCTCGCGTTTCAATATGCCGCCGTTGATCTCTCGGTCGGTGGTCTCAGTCTCCTCGGTATGCCGATAAAGTTTCGGCATTAATATCGCGATGTGCGAAAGTTTTCCTTTGAATTCCACCCCACGGGATAGACGGTCACGCGGATGCCGCGGACGGGCTTTTAACGAGTCACGCAAGGCCGGAATCCGAAGAAGCGTGCTGCACTTAGGAAATTCGTTCGCCCGCCTGGCAAGTCTTCAACATCGGCCCGGGTTTATAACACCACCGTTCCTACACGCCATTGATGCGTACTTTCGCCTCGAAAATAATCGTTATAACGCGTTGCTAACCGTCTCGGGACTCGTTCGCCTTCCTGCATACGTGGGTATTTAGCGAGCGACATAGATGTGAATGAATGAATTTGTAATTTCAGTTAATTCAGTTAATTCGCGTGATTTTTACATTTGTAATTTACATTTACAATTTACTGCTTCATTTTCACAAAATGTATTCCTAATTAGCGTGGACGTTTCTCGAGTTGCTCCTACTTGTAAAACAATCCATGTTCAAACGTAACAGAGGCTGCTCGAGTTGATTCCAAATGAAATACTACTTCAACGAAATATGCAATACATCATTATTTAATCGCGCATGTATTATGTGAAAGTTGGCTCTCTCACGAGGTCGAGGATAGCCGCACAATTTTCCGCCAAGAATGCTAGGACGACAAGTGGCAGAGAGTCGCAGCGGCGGTCGTAAACCGTAATCCCGTTGCAACACATCGGGAGTGTCGCTGAAACCCTGCACGTGTTGGCAAGAGAGTGCCAAACCTCCTGATTATTCGACTCCAGTGATGTATTTTCGTGACACGCATACGCGGTGGTATGCAAATTCCCGCCAAACGCGACAACGAAATTGTACACAAACTGTATTTTCAAACTTTGCATTCTGATCAATGAATCTGAGATAGAATACAGTTGTTATCGTTTATATATTCTGAAAATCGACACAACAGAATAAACGATATATAGTATGTACACTTACTTATTTGTCTTACTTTCACAAATAAACGCGCAATCTCGAAACTTTATTCTTTCTTGTCCACGAAAGAAACGTGATATTACTGGATTTTCAATTAAAATGCCTCGACGACGATCAAGCGGTCTCTCGAGTTATCGCAAAATATCAAACGACTCTACGGGGGGTGGGAGAGGAGCGTCGTATTTCAGTTTTTGGACCTACATCCCAGATAATTTGCTTGACGCGCCATATATATTTTTAGAAGCCATCTAGATTACACACGCGTGTTCAGATGGGGATGTATTCTACCTCCTCTGTGCCTCCACATACCTCCCCAACGCCTCCAACATCTCTCGTTTTTATTTTTCTTCCGGCGCTTCTGCGTTGACCTGATTTCCGTTACGCATGCGACAAAAATGCGTCTCCGACGCTCTTTCGTCGCAATTTTTTTCTCTTTTTTTTTAGAGACATCTTAAAGACTCTATAGACCAATAAATTGACAAATTTTTTTCAAAATAATTTTTCAAGAAATTTTAAGAAAAAGAAATTCTACGACACTATATCTTTATACGCTCTCGTGAAATATTTTTTAGATCATATTAAACTGAATGTAATTGTAAAGTTTTTTATTTTTTATACGTACATTTGGCTTGGCGTTTTACTCGCTTAATATTCGATTCGTGAAACTTTCCTGATTTTCGTAACGTCTCGCGGAGATGCGCACAAATTGGTCAGCGTGTCAAGCCCTCGTGGCTTAACCCATTTCCACGCGGGTGCGATTTTAAGGTCAAGATATTCTCGGACGAAACGTATACTCGCGGCACTGCGATACGATCTAATAGAAGCGGCTACGAATGAGTCGGAAAATTGAAATTGAGAGATTCGCAGTTCTGGATGAATTTTTCCTATTACGTCTACTTTTATATATATATATATATATATATATATATATATATATATATATATATATATATATATATATAACACACACATATATACACGCACACATCGTTGTGGTACTGTTAATAAATTAACAGTAAATTTATACAACAGTAATTTATAAAATTACTGCCAAAAGAAGTTAAGTTAAATCACAAGAAATCACAGATTATCTCGGAATTGTCTCGCCTATGTGCATCTCTCAGCCTCTAATCTTCTCCAAATATATTTCTAACTCTTCTAATTCGCTAATATAGAACCTAAACGCTTTATTTATAAAAAATAAAACTCCTCCTAAATATAAGTAATTTTCCGGGTTTAAAGTAACAACTATATACGCGCGTAAACTGTCGAGCGGATCGAGACCGACAATTGGACGCTTGACAGGACGTAACCGCGACTGAGATCGCAAATTCGAGTTATACCGTGAGTCGGGGTCCGGCGTTGAAATCGCCATGACTATGGCGGGGCATAGTCGAGGTCATGATCATCGGAACGCCGCGACATTACCATGGGGAGTCTGCGATGGGGATTCGCGAAAATCGGTCAAAGTCAAACGGAGACTCGTGTCGACTACGTCGCCTTTCGCGCGCAGCTTCGACGTCCACCTGTTACCGACTAAAAACAGACCGGGGCCCGGGCAGCCTAAATATAGCGACCGCGAATCCGGGACTCTTGCGTCACGACGCGTCGCGCTCTCGTGGGCGCCGCGACGCCTTCCTTTTTGCCTGGCCGAGAATCCAAACTGGAGAACGTTATACACGCGGTCCAATTTCTCTTCCCGGGAGACTTTTAACGTTCAAAGAATGTCAAATTTTTCTGCAGGTTTCAAACCGATCTCATTGTTCTCTCGTAGAGGATGAATTAGATGTCGCCGTTATGTTTGCGACTTGTTAGACGATAATTGCAAGAAACGATAAATCAACTGGCACAAACTTGAACCTCAAGTAACTATATCAAACGAGTTTCATGACTTTGTTATCAATTTACGATACGACTTGAGAAACTTAACTAGACGCGCTGCTGTAACAATAAATATAACAACGCTAATCGAACCTTATATATTTAATTTTTTCTCCCTTCATTAAAAAAAAGAGGAAAAAACTGGCAAATCATTCTCATTTTGTCTTCGCGACCTTCAGTCACTCCCGCTGAGAATGAAACGGGAGTATCTGAGAAAACGCTCCGGCGATCCAGGGCGACTATGAAGTATGCGTGACGCTAAAATTAGCGTCGTCTGTTGCGTCAACAAAAAGAAAAACGACGCGTCGGTTTGTGTCACAGGCTACGATTGGTCGACACAAAGAACGCCACGACCAATTTTGCTTTTGCACGCGATCGAAAACAGGACGCCGCTATATGACGAACGTTTCCGAATTGAAAATTCCAAGCACGACATGACTGATTCGTTCTAAAAACAACGCGTTATGACATTATGTCATAAGACGTCAAGCAGAGTGTCAAGTTGAATTTTTTAACTGAAGTAAGCATTTCTTTATCATCTCGTTTGATCTTTATCATCAGAGAATGTTACATTTTTTTTTACAAACACTAATATTATAAACAGTGGTCTCCAAAAGAAGAAGCTCTCGATATTAAAACAAGCGAAACATTAGGATCGATAAAACTGCATGTAATGTACGAATTCGCCGACCAGGATTGTTTTATGTGCGCGCGTAAATAAAGGGACGTCGAAACGACTGCCACGTGATAATGGCTCGCGGAAATGGCGCACCGTTTATCGAAGCAAGGTTAAAAAAGCATTGCCGCACCTACGCAAGCCGTTAAATTTAAAATTACTTATGCAATCGCCTCAGGCTGCGGGAATTTCTTATATCGCATGAGTAACGAGAAGACTTGCTCGTAGAAGCTCAGTTACATTCGGCTTGTGGCGCAAAAAATTAGCAAGTCGGTACTTTTTATTCTGCTTGATGAGGAAAATAATCAAATCTTTCTTCTCTGCGTGAGCTACTATTATTATTATTGCATAACGCTCCTTGTTTGCTAATCTCTTTTACTCTCTTGCAATTTAACACACAAATTACTAATTCAAAAGTACCGTGCACGTGCACAAGAATCATGTGAAAAAAATTACCTGTGAAGAATCTCTTTTTGTGCAAGAGTATAGGAATTGTTTAAGCTCCATTTCTCGCAGAGTTTCATCAGACGATGTCTTCATTGCCACACACATTGTTATTGCATCAATTATAATTATATTAAAATAATTTCAAATTAATTAAGATGCAAAATTTTGTCACCAATCACGTCGATCCTAAATCAACAAAAGGATCGGCGATGAAAAGCACGTAATTAAAATTTGTTGCTTCATGTGTTTTATAATTATTTCAACGATTCTTTTTCCACGTGTACGGTATTCTTTTGCGCGAGGAAGAGCGATTTCTCTGATGGAATATTAAACGGATAGAACTCACGCGCACACACTCATCGTAAAATCAAACACGATCTTGTGTCTTCGATCCGCGAATTTAACGAATACGCAGCATCTATCTGACGTTTATTTTCCTTTTTGCTTTTTTCTTTGTCACAGCGAACGAGCGTGGTTAGCAGTTCAGTAGAGTGACAAAATGGACGCGCGATTCAGAAGCAATCTTGACATGATCGGACGCAACGAGCCTATCACAAGGAAGGCGAAATTTTGGCAGAGTTACGTACGGGCCTTGAAAGGTGAGAAAAAGAGGCTCCTTTTCTTCTTTTTATCTTTTCTTTCATGGTTCGCAAGATATGACTCAAATAGAAAACGATTGACCCTCACAGTAGATGTAACTATCTTGAACTTTCCCGACGAATCAAGTGCTAGACGTATTTCTTAACGAAACGAAACGAAAACAGGCACCGACGACATCAGAGCTCCCGAGCACACTCACAGGCCTCGCAGCATTTTCCGCTCGGAATTTCCTGAGCTGCATTCCACCTCGTGGCCGTTTGGAAAGTCAATCTTCGAAAACCCGATTCACGCAGCCGACCGTATTAACGTTCCCGGATACAGGTGTGTATACCTGCCATTTTTGTATCCATTTTCATCGTACGTTCGTCATCATAAAAGCAGTCAAACAAGAGGACCAGCTAGATTCATTAAGTTAAGAATAACTTAATAAACAAATGAAGTTCAAGTAGCCGGCTTGCTTTTCTGAGAAAGAGTCTCATTCTTATATTTTAAAGATACTATCGATATTCTGGAGATGAATAGCCAAGGTAGCGTCACTTTTTCCTTGTGATCCACGTAATTTTTATCTGAATGACAAAGACTGCGTTCGCTGTCAGTACTAAAAATCCATAGTTTATGTCGCTACAAATTTTCAATGTCGATAGTGGTTTTGAAAAACAGTTAGGGATCAAACAATTGTTCTCTCGAACAAACTAACTCTTCTGTTTTCTTCTCTCTAGGTATCTACCCGTGCACCGTGAGATTTACGGCTACTCACCGAGGCAACTGTATCCCCATCAGTACAAACCCGTAGAACGCTTCGTCCCCGGTACGTACTAATAAGCAAAAGTCCGAAAAAAAAGAAAGAGCGAGAAAGAGTGAAAGAGAGAGAGAGAGAGAGAGAGAGAGAGAGAGAGAGAGAGAGAGAGAGAGAGAGAAAGAGAGAAAGTGTGAAAGTGAACGACGTCTTGGAAAGAGAATCGAAAGGCGCGAAACGAAACGAAAATCTATAATATCTCGATATCGAACGAGAGCAAAAGACGGGAGAACGAGAGTGCGAAAGAAAGAATGAGAAGAAAAGGAACAAAAATATAGGAGAGAAACGCGACGAAGAGATCGCAGAGAATGGAATAGACGAGAGTAAAATGAGTAACAGGAGAGCAAGAACGAGCAAAGAGCACGAGTATGCAGAATGGCATACGAAAAATCACCCCCAATCCTCAATCTTTTCACTCTTAATCCGCCTCACCGTCAAAAGTGCTAACAAATAACACAATATCTGTTCTCGCCGACCTTCCTAGATTAAGTTCTCGATATGTAACCCGGCGCTTTTGGCTTCTGGCCGGCGTTCTAAAGGGGAAAAGGAAAAACGAGAAAAAGTAACAATCGTTACACGAGAGAACGACATCGTCCGTTTGCGCATACACACTAATTCATAGATTCTCCGGGCCTTTCTCAGAAGCCAGAAACGTCTTCCCCTGGAGAGTATCGCATTCTTGCGCCCTGTCCCCGTCCCCGATTTTGTCTGCACACCACTTCAACCGAGAAGAAAAGAGAATGAAACCGATACGACCTGTTATACACTTATCCCACCTCACCCTTGCGACGTTTCGCACATCTCCGACATGTGTAAAATGCGTATGCAAATTTTTTTCCTCGGACATGTGTATACGTGCCGATTTCGTTGGTTCGTGTTTTTTTAGCGTCGCCGTGAGCCGCAATAGTGTCGATTAAACGATCGTTGGCTATCTTCATGCCATGCCATATGTAATACTAATTACTTTATGCATCTCTTTGTATCTAAGTTATTACATACTTATATATATCGCAATATGAGAGAACATGCATCTATATATACGTACGCATAAATATATATACATATACGTTTAAATATAACCGACGATTTTTTTGTCTCACGCGAAAACTCTGCACGAGAAGTCACATCCCTGTCTTTGAATCCTTATCGAAACTTGGGCGAGATTTGACTCGATCGTGAAATTTTGGCATGATATCTGAAGTTTGTACTGTTCTTCCTTCGGGTAATAAAAAAAACATGTGACGGATACATTTATAAAAAATGTATCAGCGACTGTTGCAATCGCCAAAGTTTCTCTATATAAAGTCTGAATTAACATCAACTCTTCCTATCACAGCGCTCTTCTAATATCCCAATTTGACAGATCTTGAATCGCAATCACGACATCAAGACGCGCAAATGTAATCAGCTATTAAGAGTGGAAAAACACCAGAATTGTATATATTTTCATTATTCGTTCTGCAGGGTGAGCTGAAGAAAACTTCCCGCCCTGTTTGTCTTGTGATCGTCTGATTCGTGCGTAATATACTGGTCACCTTGTCTTCGAGAGGAAAACGTATGACTGATAAATATAGCCGTTTCGACAATTGTCGCACAAATCAATCCATAATAGCCGAAATAGCACGTTTTCTTTAGCTCGTCCTGCCTACGTACGTTCTAACGTGAAAGCACTTTCCTCATTTCTACACATCGCGTGCTACCAATGACTCCGATTAATCAGCTAATTTTTACTAAGTATTATCTCGACCAGTTGCTCGATACAGTAACTACGTGTAACGACCATCCCTAACGACGAACCAAGCATTCAGGTGTAACGGATCATCGCTCATCGATCACCATCGTTCATCGGTCACGGATCGGATCATGTGTCATGTCGTGTTTGAGATGTCGTCTTGTGACTCGTCTCTAGAAAGAAAGCATTTCCCAGTACGTCGTACTTGTCATCGATAAAACTATCTGTCATCGATATGGGGTATTGTTTGTCAATTCGTCGTCGTCGTCGTCGTCGTCGCCGTCGTTCGTTATCGTCTGAGAGAGATTCTGATTTCTTTCCAGGCGCTAGGCCCAACAAGTGGCTCATACTGAATCGCATCATCGATCTGAGTGACCTTAGACGCCAACAGATCTCTCGTAAATGGGAGACCAAAGAGCGAATCGTCCTCACTTCCCGAGCACGACGTCATTGCTTACGAAAGACGATCAATTAATATAACGCCCGATAATCCCGCTTTATAATGTGTTCCTGCGCTTACAGATAATACACGACACATCACACTACTACATACGTGAATTTTTGCCCGTAGTTGCGCAAGTGAAAGATTATTCAACGTCTTAAGGGGATGTCGGAGTTTCAAACTCTGACAGGCATGCACTCTCATCTGCAGGGAAGAACATCTGTTGGTTACGATTCGATAAGCTTGTAAATAAGATTCAATAAGCTTATAAATAGGTAATATATCAGAACGTGCTTCTCTGATACCACTTATTATTAAAAAAAAAAAGAGAAAAACTCACGCGTCATACGAGATGCCTCTGTCTTTTAACATTATTAAATTAAGTAAATATCATACCTGAATGACTGACTGACTAATGTTCTCAATAAACTCAAGTACTTCATATGTCGAATAAATGCGCCAAGTGAGATTTATAACGTACGTGAGTATAGCATAGCATCGACATCGCCTCTAATGACAGGCGGAATACTGCTATACTGCTCTATTTTATCTCTTAGTATATCGATATCTCATGCACATATTATCATTTAATTTTCAAACAAATAAACTATTCTTTTATACTATACTTCTAACTTAAATTCTGAAAACTGAGTAGTACAATGCAAGTTTTGTAGCCTGGGTTGCCTCTTGTGCCCGCGCAACCTGCAGAACTTTTATCTAAAGCAAATGTTCTTTTCAAATGGTAGCTCTGTACGCTGTATTGAAACAGAGTTAGAGCCCAGACACGCAGAAAAACTTAAGCAGTAAGACGTAAGCAAATTGACCAATAATAGTCACTGATTCTTGGACCGTAAGAAGAATTATCGACTGTGATCAGTCAATTTGCTTACTGCTTAAGTTTTTCTGTGTGTCTGGGTTCTACTCTCGCAGTTAGCATAATGTGCGACGGATAATATCCAATGAACGTACAGCTCCTTCCGGGAAAACAATACGCTCATTGGATATCACGCGTTGAGTTGTGCTGGCTAGCGAAGTCATAAGCGGAAAGAAACATAATTTTTCATTTTTGTGTGGTATAAACTTAACTAGCCCGGACTCTATTAGTGTTTGTATTATAAACGTTCAAAAAGATTTATGATAGATGATCTATGCAGCCATAAACGAGTGTACTTTGTTCAAAAAATGCTGGTAAAACAGCATTCCGACATCCTTTTAATATTCGATGAATATTCGTTCCCATCACAGCGATTGTCGTTGTCTATTTAAAACAGTCTTTCATTTTTACAGAATAACCGAATTTTGACAATTTTTTTTTTTGCGATTTTACAACCATTGATTTTGTGAACACTGAAGAGGTTAACATAGAAACTGAAAGTAACAGTTTTGCGAAACATGTGTTGAGAAAATAGCAATTGGCATTCGCCACACACAATTTGCAGTGAAAATTTTTGAATAATTTTAAAGCACTGCGTAAACTCTGTATATAAATTACCAATACTTTATATAAAAATTTTAAACGCAACAATAAAGTAAACGTATACATGTCAGTTTACACTTCACAATATAACACATCGTAACTTATTACTTTGAGAATGTTAGACGCTTTTTTATAACATGTGAGACAGGCTTATATCTATATACCTATCGCCTATCCTAAAGCCCCAACCCTCACAATCTTCCCTTCTTTTCGATGTATTAAGACGATCGTCGAAAAATCCCATGACTTTTGACAGAAGTAAATTTGTCGTGAAAAGAGCCAAAGCCATCCAGATTAGATACCGGCGATACGACCGAGAATCGAAAAATTGAAAATTTGAGAGACTCACAAGAATGCGAGAGAGAGAGAGAGAGAGAGAGAGAGAGAGAGAGAGAGAGAGAGAGAGAGAGGGAGAGAGAGAGAAAAGCTTTATTATGCTTTTGCGCGCGAAATTCAAAGAGACGAGTTGACGACACTGCAATCGAATTTTTTGTGACGCGTACTTATCACGTTACAAATATACTTTGTACATTTTTCATACTTTTTTTCCAGTTTAACAATGTTATATAATGAAATACGCGCTAATAAATTTATTATCATAAATACGTTCAATTTGCTTAATGATTAATACATCAAACTATTTAACCTGTTAATCAGAAAAAATGAGTCAATTCGTTATTTATTAAGTGACAAAACTTTTGCAATTGTATAATACATAAAAAGAACAATGATAATATTCGTTTTCTCGTTTCTGCACGATGAGAAAGCACTATATCATTTGATATTTCCTTGTTTTCCCTCTTTAATTACATTTACTTACTCGATACTCTATTTACCTCTGATACAGTCTCTGATACAGTCTCTAATTCAAAAATGATCCGGTTAAGAGATGTATGTTCTCCCGAATCGAAAATTTGATCTTACATTGGCCTTGCAAATTCCGTTGAACTTTAAGAGTCAATGGAAAATCGAGAATCTCAAAAATATCGAGATATAATATTATAATAAGTATTTGCTGAGATACGTCATATATTAAATCAAAATTAAAATTCACAGCATTATTGCTGTGTGAGCCTAGTGCTATCTTTGTCCATATAGTTCTTTCTTTTCTCCACCTTCTAAATTTCCAAATCTTATCGAGATTTCACACAAACACCAATAACAAAAAATGAAAAAGATTATGAATTAAAGAATGTTCATTGTTTGATGTACTTATTTAGTCATTAATCTTTATGAGATTATTTAATATTTGCTTATCGCACTATCCACCGTCGAGTAAGTTGTATGATTAATACTTTGCTTATTAAAATTGAGCTGAAATTAACTGCAGATAAAATAAAAATATTTTTCATTGATCTTTCGACGAATCTTGCAAGGTTAATGTAGAAACAAAATTTCAACTCGAGCTTTGTCATTTTTATTTCAAAGAATAGAAATTTTTTCTTTAAGAGAAATTGCTAGAAAGAAGAAGGAAAATTATAAGTTTTAAACTCGTGTATCAGATGTGATTATTGCGTAAATAATCTAGGCGATATATCTGTAATGTGTTTCGTCATACGTGACGGGAACAGGACGCGACCACGCATTATTCAGAAATCCTTAACTCTTGCAGCTGAAGTGGAGGCAGCGGCTTGATTGCGAAAAACAAAATTTAAGCCGAAAGGGAGATTTAAAAAGGCGAAATCGAATATGGGATAATGTGGCAAACTCGCTTTTCCGATCGTCGATAGACACATTAGGCAGCATTGTACGCAAGCCCGTATAACAAATTAGAAAGTAATCATGAGAATGCAAAAGTTGGACTGCACGGAATGTATGATGAACGTGTGGTAGTTCTGCGCCGGAAAAAAAATTTTTGGCATGCATATCGTGCGTATGCGAGCGATCAGGCGGCAAGAGCCTGCGAAAGAAAGAGAAGAAAACGTGCAAAAAGAACCTCCTTTTCACACAAAACTCTAAAACGAAGAAAAGATAATAAATTGAGACGGAAGATGGCCGCCAAAACTTGAAAAAGCTGGAAATTTTCTCTCGAAAACTACGCTTACGCGTTCTAATTCGTACTTCCGATTTTTCAGACACGACCGTCGTCGACCGTCTCCCTCCGCTTTGATTTCTTCGAGACGAGTGAATAGTTTGATTTGCACATTTGCATCCCAGTACGGTTCGCGAAAAAATGCCTTTTATACTTGTATATATAGTCATCGTTAACGATTACAAAGATATTATTATTTTCATATAGATTATTCTCAGATTCGAGTTAAATCACGAGGGAGGTTCAGGGCGACGAAAGAAAAAATCGAAAGTTCTTTTTAATACACGCTCTAATCGGCAATAATACATGCACGCGTACCGAGTATCTACTAACAATAGACAGATTAACGTGCAATTAATTATACAACCAAATCCAGAAATTTCTATCTTTTTCAGGATATGGCATGTACTTTTTCTTTCCGTTAATTCGATCCCCAATCCTCTCAAATCCCCGATTCTAGCTTTTAAGTGAGCCATCTCCGCCCAATGTAATTCTTTCGAGACATTGCATTAATTAACGACTGCTAATTTGTGACGATCACACGGACGATTATACGGATCGTCGCAACGTATACGCTGGATCGCCAAACGTTGTATATAATTCTCACATCGGACGACGATTGTACACGCACCTGAAATTTAGTACGTACCAAACTGTGATGATTAACGACATTAAATCGTGCTAGTTTACCTAATTTTCCCGGCAAAATTTCATTTTTCTATCAGAAAATCGAAATGGTATGCGCTACGTGCTAGGAGCTGATGTTTTTGGCGATATTGTTTTAAATTGATAGCTTTACAAGATCGATCTTGTTATCGCTAGCAACGAGCTTCAATAAGCTTGCGATCGCACCGATCGCGCATAATTAGTATTCACGTAAAGAGAAAACATTGGTAAGCCGTAGTCAACTACGAGTCGCGCTGCAACCTAGCACTGCCGACCGCCTTTTTCGACTTTTTCTTTTTTGGTCGAAATCCGACATTATCCAGTCGAGTTTTCTTTTCTTTTTGCGACACGAATCGCCGCAGCTTTTTTCCATCAGCGACTTTTTGAGGCAGCTTTTTTCCATCAGGTTAGTATGCTTTTTTTTCAATCTTACGTGACACCGTGCTACTTGACTTTCGTTTTTATGATAGCGCTGATTTTTTTCTCGCACGCGGACTCGCGCGTAGCTGCACGAGCTCGCCAGCTTTCGTTAGTGAAGTCATGATGTATAAAGAAAGAAGTGATACTTGTAGTAGAAACGCACGGCTTATAAGGATATGAGAAACGAGGGACAGGACCCTATAATGTAGCGCTTAACTCGCTTGAACGAAGCGAGTTGTGATTTGTAATTATAAACGATATAAATTTGTGTGCAATGACTCTAGTCTAGTCTATCGGTATAACGCAAGATCGAATTGCGGCACGAGCCATGCATCAATTGTATCTCGAAAGGAGATATTGTTTGCGGTGATTGTTGCTAGCGTATCTAATCACGTAAAAATAGGAATAATTCGTAGAAATATTTTGCCAAGTAACTCTTTCCCCGCCTACTACACGCCTGTGTTTCAACTTTGCATCGAACTCGACGCACGCTGCATCTCGAGCATGATCTATATATGTGTGTAAATGCGCGCGTGTGTGCGTGTATCTGTGTGCGTGTATGTGTGTGTGCGTGTGTGTGTGTGTGTATGTGAAACGGCCGTTATCACAAAAACAAATACACTGTAAAAATGATGAAAGATGCCTATGCGCTAAAATACTAAAAAAAAAAAAGAGAAAATGGAGCGCAAGCAAAGTTCAATTAGGCATACTTTGGGCCATACGGTAAAAACGATTCGGCCAATCTGTTGCAAGTTATTAGTTAAACGATAAATAAAGTTGACATCGAATTTCTCGTCGAAAAGACCGATCGCATATCTTTCTATTGGTTAAATAAGGCTGATATATGAAAGACTTCATTTTGTCATCAAGTACATTGCATCATTTCATACCAAAAGGACCGGTCCTTTTAAATTGAAAGAGAACGTCGACGTTAATACGATATGTGTTGTAATTACAGATCCCATATCAGCAATTCAAAGGCATCGCTTAAATAAATTTGTCTTGTGAAAAATGTAAAAAAAACACTTTTGACGGAAAAATTTCCCATTATTCGCAAAAGTTGAGGTGAAGTCGGTTCTCTTTCTCCTCTGTGCGCTCATATAGCATTTATCAGGCAGACGTAACGACGAAACTGCCAGAAACACTCCTCGCGCGATCCACGAAATCGATTCAACGATACGTCAGATATTTGCGCAAAATGTTTGCATGCTAAAAGCCAAGACCACCCGGACGTCTTCTCGACGTTGTATAAATATATCGATTACGTGTACTATATTCCCGGACGAACCGTGACAAATAAAGTTATCGGAAAATTTGTACGTGAGCTCTCTCTCTGGTACGCGGATCAATCGCGAGAAGTGTTCGTCAAGGTGAAATATAAACAGCGCAGCAAAATAAATCGCCGTGTTTCTGCTTTCATTTCCGGCGATACGACGCGATACAGCGAAAACATTCGACGCTGAGAAGGCTTGGACTGACCATCTGAAGCGTTTGGCGGACATCGACAGACTCTACCCGAGCAAATACCCGCTTCTGGCTCGCCACTTAAGTCCGCCGCTCAGTACGAAACGATTGTTCGACATTTACGGTGAGAAAAGGTTCTTCTTCGATTCTAACATACGATAACACTCGCGCGTAAAGTATTCGTCTTGCCAATATTTACGCTTGCCTCATTTAAGCGCAATTGAACCTTGAAATTGCAGTGACGAAGTCACTCGGGGTATCTCGTAAAGATAGCATCTCCGCTAAACAATGCTAATAATATTTCGCGTGCTGAGGTCCAAGGCCAAGTTTCGGCGTGTACACGCGGCCCCCTCCCTCTCTCCCCTCCACTTACGTAATTAGTATATATTTATAAACAATACTCACCGCTCCCTCGGCTCGTCCGCCGACCGACCGCCGACGACCGCCGCCAGTCCGTGATCGATTCGAATCATAACCGTTTCGTGCAGGTAATCTCGTGGGCGACGACTTCTTGTGGCCGTATTCGTCCGTCTTTCTCCGTAAGAAGCCGCTTTTCGATCTCCTGGAGCCGTCACCAATGGCGCCTATCAGTGCGTTCACCAGGGACCCGTGGTGGTACCCGAGCTACGCGCCTTACATACCGAGCTACGCTCAGTACCGTACGCCGTTTTACTTGAGGGACAGCTACCTCAGTCCGATTAAGCGTAGCTATCTGTGGAGCCGACATCCCATCAGGCCCTTCGGTACGTGTGACTCTGTTTGCCATCCTTTCGCGAGCAACGCGGTGCCGTTCGTTCTGCGCCAGCGACCGATGCCATGTCCGTCGATTTTCCATTTTCGCCGATTCAGGCCGTGACTCTTACCCCGTTTGTGCAACAACGACGACAACCTCGCGAAACGTAGGAACGTTTCGCGACCGTTACAACTTCGCGTACAGTGGCGCTGCATCACGTAGCGCGGCAAGGTGGAGGCGCCAAGCGAGTCGACCAATCACAGTCGCGAATTCCGAGTCGAAACTCTTCGATCGATTCGTCCGATTCACAAAGTGGCATCGATCGCTGACGGATCGCTGGCTACGAATGCTATCTAATGCGCAAGAATGTCGAATTCTGGACAGAGCGAGTGCTGAAAGATTAAACGCGTTCTCAAAATTAAACGGAGAACATTTCTTGTTGACAAAACTTGTAGCCAGCGAATCGCATTTGCGACTACCGTCACTTTGTCTCGAAAAGACAAATCTCGTAGTCGCAAATGCAGAAACGTTTAGCGTGGTCTAGACTACTATAAGTATCAGAGAGACATATTAGTGTCGCGGGGAGAGATCAAAACAGCTTACATAATCTTATCCATTACATAGCCTTATTTCAGATATTACGAAATTCTTGGTAACTTGACGTTCTGCGCATCGAAATGTCAAATACGACGATATATAGTAGTCTGGAACGCGCAATGTATCTTCCTTCTAGCACATACTTAACGTTTATTATTGAATTACAGTTTGAATACAGACTGGGTTTTGCGAGAAACACGTATTTTTCGTATCTCGTTCATTTTCGCGTGATACGTGAGCCTTCGAAAGTCATATAGCCGTCTATTTTTTTACTAGTAGAATAGTTCGGATATTTTGGCAATTTTTCATCCCCTCCCTCCGCCACAAAGTACTCAACGTCTCTACTGGCGAAAACATCTTTTACTTCTCTAGCCGTGTCGAGGACGCGCGTTACTTCTTCTTCTTCTTCTTCTTCGACCGGCGTAAAAATGTTTTCAAACGATATGAACAAGGTAGAGTTACGCAATCGGTCGCGAGAAAGTTGGAAAGATTCGAAAGGTCGAAATTCGAACGCCGTTCAAGCGACCAAAGTCATCGCCAGTCGCGACGTGTTGGGAAACGACTCGCGGAATATCCACCACGCCTGTCACCTCGATCAAAAATACAAATCGTCGCGGCCATACAAAGATATTTGGCAGCTCGGTGTTTTGCTGCTGCGATTTTTTGGCACAGGCACAATATCGCCGCGTCAAGTTCGCGTCGAGCTGTAAAATCGAGAACGCCCGTTTGCCAAGCTGGCGAAATCTCGACCTCCTCGGTCGGCGACTTTGCATCTTTTTGAACGGTTCGCTCCGCAAGATTTTGTTGCGACGATTCATTCGACTCGCGAGAATCGCGAGCGCTCTCGACGACGCGCAAAGAGATCCAATTGTAAGACCGATGCTACAGCAAACGAATATCTATCATTTCAGGAGAGTTATACTACTATTATTCGAAGCCAGTTCCACGATTTCACTTTACCAGCCCGTGGTACAATAAACGTACCACATATTAAGCAAAAAAAGTGAGCGGTACGATTCGAGTGGCCGAAGTGTTTCAATCCCTCGCAACTGCAATCCCCCAACCCGCCACCCCATTACTCGTTTAATAAGTCAGACAAATAATCAATCAGTCGGCAGGGGATTAGTGGTGGCATCACGATTCTCACTACGACAAAACGGTCCTCCTTTGCGCCACATTGAGCGTATATACTGAGCCATTAACATGCAAGTAGTTTCTGTAACCGTTGAGTGATGAGCGTACGTATAAACGCGTAATAGGCCCATATTACGACGGCTGTTTCATTTGTACAAGATTTGTCACAAGATTTCGGGCCTCAACCCTTGGGCTACCACGCGTGTCTTTCTCTTCGCCGATATCAATTGATGTTAAGACGTTACTCTCAACGCGGGAATAAATTATAGCGCGTATCCCACCTCCTCTCACGCATCCAACACACGTACTTGTGCATTAACTCGACTATTTTCCCAAATGTTTCCCCAGACTGTGTTATCGCTACAAGAATGTTCTTAGAAGCTTGTGGTAATTATTAATTTAATTACCGTGCCGCTACTCCGTCGAGGAGCTCCGCTGGCAGAATGTCGAATACGCGGTATGTGCCCATCATACACATACATACACACTCGTTTGTCTGCTCGATGACGTGGCGATTTTTTGTTTGCACAGTGATTAAAAAACAAAGAAGCTCCAAACTCGACGCAAAACTTCCGCTGCATAACACGTTCGCTCCATTTATTCCGTTAACACTAGAAGGATTCGAATTTTTGTTCATTAAAACGGCGACATTCGGGTAAATTTGTCCAAATGCATAATCGTGCGATAAAAATCTTACTTCTCTTTCTCCCTCCGCTTTTCTTTTCCCGCACAAAATCTTAACTCTCGCGTGACGAACAGATGGGATGAGGAAAGGTACTTTGTCCGCTTCTATGTCGCTGACATGAAAAATTTAATTATAATACTTTGTAATGCAATTAGAGATATACATGTGAAAAAAGAAAAAAAGACGATTCCTCCGAGTGACGGAAGGAACGCTGTGTACCTTCTAGTGTTAATCGTCGCTCGCGATTAATTGTTACCATTCGCAATAGCATATCACGCCGCTTGTGGGATCGACGTTTTAGCATTAAATGCCGATAGCCATCCTCACTGTTTTTGCCGCTGTCCCTCGAAGACGGGAGGAGCGACAATAGTCAGGGAGCGTCGTAGCCAAAGGGTTCTGACGAACAGCATCATCATTCTAATTCCTGTCACGTAATCTCGGTAGCGTAGTCAGCTCTTTCTCTCTCTCTCTCTCTCTCTCTCTCTCTCTCTCTCTCTCTCT
>NW_022639513.1:1649489-1664414 GCF_010583005.1 Odontomachus brunneus | reverse complement strand
TCTCTCTCTCTCTCTCTCTCTCTCTCTCTCTCTCTCTCTCTCTCTCTCTAATCGTAAAGTTGTCTCGCACGAGCAATCATTATACGGCGGTCTGTACGTAAGCCTGTATTTGTAAAACGCCCCAATCACTCGTATGTTTCTTCATGTTCAACATCTTCTAATATGTCCAACTTTGGATTTTCTTCCAGACACTTGTCCAGTGACATTTGTACGATATGCCTCGAATACCCAGACCAAGCGTACTGGGCCTCGTTCATTCACGGTGTAATATTTCTGCTAGATGTGTAGTATACGCCGCTCAGCTAAGCACCAATGTACCTTAAATAATCAATTTGCGTTACCATTCGCGTGATAGTTTGCCAGGCTACAGCTTTTTGTTGCGTCATACTTAGATTCTTATCTAGCGATCGATATTAATGCAGTAGTAACTTAACATTTTGTTTTCCACTGATCGAAAGATTAACTGCTGTTGTCACAGCACGGTCGAAACATTACGCCGTATGCAACGAGGACATGCAAGAACCTACGAGTTTTCCAATGTTTGACTGTATATTGTATTACATTCCCGTCGTCCTGTCCGGATTGTCCAGAGATTCCCATGGGAGGATGTATAGCGTACATTCGTTACGAAAAGTCACCAATTGTACCAGCATAAAAAAAGATGCAATATTCTTAATCGCTAATCACAAAAACGCGAACCTTTCATACATCCTCCGTTAAGAATCTCTTAATTGGACCCTCTTATGGAAAAATAACGAATTAAAAAGTTGAATCTTATTTCGATATCGCGCCGATAAAGGCGATTGATCGCGAGGTAATTTTTTCAAGTATTGCCAGCGGAGTATTTTTCCATAAGTGTGCCACAACTGTACACTCTTTCACACTTGATCAACGTTTCTCTCTCTTTTGCAGCTCACGTCTACTGATGACTATCCGGCGCCGTATGGAAAGCGCGGAACCATGAAAAAAACGATGAAAAAAGGAAAATAATGCTCGAGAAAAGAATCAACAAAAAATATATAGAGAGGAACGTGCACCACGTTCCGAAAGAGTTTTGGCGTCTCTTATCACAGTGCATATCGCCCACGGAGTTTTATGTATTAACATCTCCTGCCACATGTTTTATTGTACTATTCAATCGTGATCTGTCTACGAAATAAAGTAAACACTGCCAAAATTTTACTACATGGCGTTGATTCGTTCGCACCTTCGTCTCGTGTTCAACTCTCTCGATAACCTCGTAATGTCAGCTATAATTAATATAATTTTAATTATTGATGGTTCGCGCACTCCGAATTTTCCACAATTTGAAATGTAAAATATCAGATACAATACACTCGTAATCCCAATATGTACAATATTAAATAAATTACACTTGGTATAATCATTTCTAAGCTAAATGTGGAGCAATGGATCGACAGATTCTTCACAGCAATTCTTTGACACAGGCTCAATAATAATATTATTTGAAAAACTAAAAGATAACAATAACGTTGCGTCTTATCGTCACGATTAACGTAACGTAACATTCACGTATTACGCTATCGTAGCCCTGCATCGCTCACGTCGACTTTCCGCTCGAGGAGCGCGCGAATGGAAGAAAATGGAAGCAGTGACGACAACAGGCTTGTACAACAATATGCATGTTTATTATCTGAAAGTTTTACATCTTTAGGACGCCATTGCATGACGCATTCCGTCGCGATTCGAACGATATAACAACCCACGATAGTCGAACAAACTTCTCGCTGCGAGAGCACGTGTGTCTCGCTTGTATTACTTATTTTAATAAAGCATCGTCGAATCGCGACCAGCCAACCCTTTACAAATATAATATCTGTATATAATATATGAATCTCTCGGACAAAACGCATATCACGAGGGATCACAACCGCTCCTTTGACAATTAATCTCAGTTTTTTTTTTGTTTTTTTTTTTCCTTTTCGTTCTTTTCCTTTTGGAGAGGCGAGGGAGCGCGGAGGATAAAGAAGTTGGAAGGGACACGGCCGTTTTGTCTCGACATGTCTCACCAAACGCAATACTTTACACCGCGTCTCTCTTTCTCACGTGTCGTCTCGGTGAGAATACCTTGAACAATAAATCACTGATCTCGCCGATCGCCGTCAACATCTGATAATTATTAAACAACAATCAAATAATGAGTAACAACGTAATACCAATAGTGTCTCGTTAGTTTGTAAACGGTTCGTCGTGCATAATTGATCTCGGGGCCGAACTGAGTGAATTTGGTTTGCGATACGCATCTCTCTTGTGTTTTCAGACTATATTCTCGAACACAGCGATTCGCATGCCATGCGATCTCGATAATCGATCGGCCTCCGCTCATATCGACGGACTCGCGCTTGGATCGACGCCCCATTCATGCGTCCCGGTGCGCAACACACACTGACTTATATTCATGGACGTACCGTCGCGATAGCACAAATATTAAATCTCTAGAAGTCACAATTGCACATTACTACGAGAAAAATATCTTCGGTATGAATACAACCTTTTGGACATTATTATCGCGATCGATATCGCTTATCTGCTGTGCTGAGAATTGTATTCCTCTTCTTTATTCCTTTCAATTCTTGCTCTGATAAATGTTGCGCGTGCACGATCTTACAATGCTGCCGAATATGTTCCGACAATATTCGACGATTCATGTGCACCAATGCACGCCGCCCCTACGATCAGACTACTGTCGCGCAAACAATCGCAAGCAATGATACTGCGCCGATACAGCGAACGAAAGCGCGGCTGGGATACCATTGAAGCGTGATTACTAACACAGTCTACGAAATAATCATGAGATACAAATGATCATGTAGGAACGAAAGAGAACGATGCGTCACGATAAATATGCGTTATATGCATTTTAAATAAATGCATTGAATTATCTAAATGCAATTTGTCGTCATTCTACTCGAAGTAAACAAGTCTCGATCCTAGCATTTGAATATCGTACACTGAATGCGGGTAAGTGTGAATATATAATATATATACACATTGTAAGAAATGCAGAATTTTCACTGAAATTGAAAGCACGGTCTGCCTGGCGAGAAACATTCACTGCGATGTTCATTGCTAGGACTGTGTAAAATGATACTCGATTCTGAAACCAGTTAGTAAAATTGAGTACAAGTAATACACATATAACTGTAACAAATGTCCAGAGAATCATTAAGCGGGGCCCAAACGATTTCAAAGTTGGTTATTCAATGTAACGCAATGTTACTTGTATCGAATTTAGAAATCGGATTCAGAAACAAATACCATTTCGTACTAGCTCGTACAGTCCTAGTTCACGCGATCATCATTGCGACGAAACAAATTTTGCTACGAGCCGAATGATAATACACGATATATTTCACGTTCAGCGCAAGCATGAAAAATGCGATTGAGATTCTTCCTTTAAACACATTTCTTTCTTTTTCTTTTCTCTGTGACTACAATGTGCCACATTTTCATTTCTCTCCTTTGATCCCCCTTCTAACTATCCTTCGAACAAAGGTAAAATCATACGCGTCATCTTAAAAATACTGATTTCTCTCTGTATTTCATTGGATTCGTCGCGTGAGAATAAACAATCTAATTCATCTACGATATATCTCGGAACGTGCAGTCACTACCGCGCTCGGTATACCGCACACGATGAAAATAGAATGAAACTTGTATGAGTAATGCTCTCTGAGAGAAAGGATAAATGGACAAAAATATATATGTATGTATGTATGTATGTATGTATGCGTGTGTGTGTGTGTGTGTGTATATATATATCTATGTACACGCGCAACATCTCTCATAAAACGATGAAACTTAAAATTAGCTGCTCAAGCAGTGCTAAAAGTAATATTAAAAATAAAAAAAATATTAATATTAACATATATATATATATATATATATATATATATATATATATATATATATGAATTGATATTAAAAGTATAATATTAATGCATATATATTAATAATAATAGTAATAATAACAGCGAGTCTCATAATTACACTCAACATCAACAGTGAAGCAATAAATACAAATGAGAATGACAAAATGCTTTTTAAAGAGGGTTAACTTTCGCAAAGGGTTACTCCGTTAATGGTAGATATCACCAAGTAAATTTAGCGAGAGCAGGAGCGAGCCTTTGCAAAGTCAGATGAAAAGTAAACGTTAACCGTGAGTCGTTTATATCTCTCATTTCGTTAATTAAGGAAAGAGGTAAATCTTATACACTTTAGCTTTACATTTATCAGATTAGGTTAATTCTGTATCTCGACGTCTTCGTGCTGAAACACATGAAAACCAAAGACGAGATCAGATCATGGCGAATGTCATCGAAGCGCTTCCGCTACGAAACACTATGGTTAAAAGCCTTTGCAAGTCACGTGTCAGTACGTGAATCCATTAGCGTATCTTCGCCCCGTAAATCGCATTCGAATCGTCCGGAGTGCGTCGTCGTAACACGTGTGCGCACACACGTTGGAAACATTGCGTGCTAAATATAAATATCTAAATCATCGGCGAATCATTGCATAAACCTAAATACATTGAGTAATGTTCTACATTTCATTTCCATTTCGCTCTTCCGCCTTTCTCGGTTCCGTTTTCATATTTTTCTTTTTTTTTTTTTGTCTTTTTTTTGCTATACTTTTTCTGGCTTTTTCGCTCAACTGATGATCATGGGAAATAGATTTGTAACTATGCACGTAAATGGTATCGCTAGTGTAGATTAAGTAAGCTTCGACAAGCATAAAGCAGATTTACCTAGCATGATAGCCTCCATTAAGGATAATCGCGTTTGTTGCTGTGCAGGATCGGTAGAAGGCTGTCATTTCTTTTTCGCTGGATTCCTCTGTGGCGTAGATGGTCTACCGGTTTGACCCGTATTCATTCCTCCATACTGATACTTGGCTTTCTTCTCCGATGGTTTCAAGATCTGTGGGAAAACACGGACGACGCTTCGTGAATTGAACGTTGCGTCAACAACGAGTCAAATGAGAACTGTTTCTCGAGGAAAAGTCGATCACCTGAAAACTGCACATTAGTGTTTCGTCAACGCTCATCATGCCGCCGGCGTTATCGAATTCTCCGCAATAATTGGGCGCGGAAAACAACGTGACCAGTTGACGCTTGGCGAAAAACTCATAGCCGTCCTCGACCACCTGATGCGCTCTGCATATCAAATCCATATCGTGACGATTCAGGAACTTGGACACGACGTCCGGACCAAACGTGAACGAGACACCTCTGTCATTTTCGCCCCAACCCTAAAATAACGTCGTCGCAAATACAGGTGGCGTTCTCGCGGGTTGCGCTGCACAAAAAGAGACGCCCCTCACCTGAACATCCTTGTCGGGATCGGACCACAAAAGATCACAGAGGAGACCGGTATCAGGTACATCAGTTGGACGCATAATTCTTCGTATCTGCTCCATTCCCTGAAACAAACGGAATATCAGTGCGTTCATTGGTCTCGAATGAAACAACAGGCTGAAACAGCTGCTAATCACCTGCAAGTCGGGACTGAGGCCGCCGTGGCAGCAAAATATCTTCTCGTCGATGATCGCGGCGATCGGCAAGCAGTTGAAGCAATCCGTGAAGGTCTTCCAGAGCTTGATGTTGTATCTTCGCTTGCACTCGTCGTAAAAGCCGTATATCCTGTTTATGCTGGCGCACTCGTGATTGCCGCGCAGCAGGAAGAAGTTCTCCGGATACTTGATCTTGTACGCCAACAGCAGGCATATCGTTTCCAGGGACTGCTTGCCCCGGTCGACGTAGTCGCCCAGGAACAAGTAATTTGCCTCGGGTGGGAAACCGCCGTACTCGAAGAGCCGCAGCAGATCGGTGTACTGGCCGTGTATGTCGCCGCAGATCTTAAGCGGCGCCTCCAGCTCGAGCAGGATCGGCTGCTGCAGGAAAATCTCCCGAGACTTGAGACAGAGGCCACGCACCTCGGCCTCTGTCATGGTGACGGTCTTGCCCGGTCGACATCCTCTGACTGCGCCACAGAAATGCCGACGGTTAATCACGTCAAGTTGCAACAACACACCGGCTCGGCCCTTCGTCGGCGCGGTGAATCGCGATCTCTCTACTCGACAAAGAGAAACCGACTCCCGCAAACTCCCGATATGTATTTATAGCCGGTACGATCTTTACGATCTCCGCTCAAATGTACTTTATGTGTGAGTGAGAATCTATCTTTGTAACGCGAGTACGTCCATCTCTATCTACGGAAGAAATCGATAATGCCATTATTAGGTATAATTAGCATAACCTGCGCCGCGCAATAACTCGTACGTACTCTTCTGGAACTCACTTCTGGAATTATTCTCGAACGCGTCAATAAATAAATAAATAAATAAATAAATAAATAAATATAAATATATATATATATATATATATATATATATATATATATATATCTCAATTGTCTTGTCAATTTCCCTCGCGAACGTTACACGCGATTACGCAATCCTTGAACTCCACGCGTTGGCGGGAGGAATTGGCGGAGAAACGTGACCGTCGTGTGGTGTTTTTGCCGGTGCAACGAGTCGTTAAGCGTCGCGGTATCGCTAACAAACACAACGCTAATGACGCGTTTTCCCTTACTGTCCACCGCGCTGACGAGGGACCTTCGTCGCGGACTTCTTGTCGTAGGTACATCGAGCATAACTCTACTTTGGGGCATGGAAGATGATTAAGTCTGCCGGTATTAGCTGTCTCAATAAACAGGGGTGACACGATTACGGTATTACAGATTACGGTGAGCCATCATCTTTGCCTATTCTCGAGCACTTTGCACATGGGTACAGTCACGGTACTTCCGGCGGTGTCTACGGTGGTATATCGCATCGACTATAGCGTTAAAGGCGTGAAAAAATTATTGATAAGCTCGTTGGAGAAAGGTTGGACAATTTTTTAGGGAGTACGAATTTCTCCTCAAGAGAATAAGAGAGTTCGAGAGAGGAAGGGAGAGAGAGAGAGAGAGAGAGAGAGATAGATATGTATAGATGTAGATGGATAGGGAATTACTTTTGATGAGTTGTACGACAACACGTTCTAGAAAATCTCTAGAAAATCTAGAGTGTTACTTGAGACTATTACTCAACTATAAATCCGGAATCGTAGCCACATCGTAGCGTGGTTACGATTTTACGTATAACATTCTGGATAACTCGACATTTCTCGAATTTTTCAATCGTATAGAGCAACGCGGAATACATCTTGATGAAAAAAAGAGAAAAAAACAAGCAATCACATGATTACAGAGCGACAATTTAGCGGGACCAGCGGAAATTGATTGAAGCTCTTGATCTCGTGTTATCGTCAATTCTAATTCTTGTTCTTTGTTTTTCCTTTCTGCCGTTTCCTTCCGAGGGGTATTTTCCGAGGCAGACGTCACGCGACATCCAAAGCGTTAATAAGCGGCGCACGGAGGCAGAGGGAATAAGCGATTCAACGACATCCAGTGTAGATCGTCTCTCTTTATGACGCCACAGATATGCCGTCGAACTGTTATTTATAGGCATATAAAGGGAATATTCACGGTGCGGCTGAACTGGGCCGATACTGGTTATTGGAAAACTGCATATTAGCAAGGTCACGGCGACCATAGAGCAGAGATGCAGACTCCACCATCCGGTAGGAGCTATTGTCACCTTGCTGTGGACGAGGGCTGTTTCAGGCGAAACACTGCAAATGTCACTCGGTATCGCGGCATCATCGAGTTCAAAATGGGCTCATCGGAGTAAAAACAAACTTTGGAGGTATAAAACAGCTCCCGACGGTGAGAGCGGTTCGTCGCGTACATATTGCATCATCGCATATTACAGCATCGTGTCAATATAATTCACAAATGTATGCATTATATGCAAAAGTACGATCCGCAGTTAATAAAATCATGTGTGTGCATATATAAATAAATAAATTATTAGATTTACACACATCCTAATTTCGATTACGTAAACTGATATATTGGGTTAATTGTGAGAGGTCGATATTCGGATTCGATATAATTATCTCTCACGCGAATGAACTCTTGAAATATTTAGCGAAAGTATTTCTATCGTTCGTAGCTTTTCTCTATGGTTGAAATTAAACTCGCTCGATCCAAGATCCCAAGATAATACGACGCACGTACATGATATCCGATAATTAATTAAAACCGCTCGTCATATAAATTGCTTCTAACCTACAAAGTGTGAAAGAAAATGATAAATCTGAAATAACTTGTCCCTGAAGAGGTTAAAAATAATCAGTAAGGTCTTGTCGGCGAGATGTTTCTGGACCTTACGGACCTTACGTTCGCTTCAGGGACATACGACAAACGTACTCGTAAATTTTCAGCGTAGCGAACGCATCGTCAGTTGCGCGTCCTCCACGTGATAATTTCGCAATTTCGGCCGCCCTAATAATAATGTATCCAAGTCAGCAAACCGACGAAACTCACGCCATGTTCCACTTTTATACCCACGCATGCGCCTAAGATCAATCTCTGGATGGAAGAGTAGAAATTTAAAATAAATCGACCCTGAAGAAGTTAAAAATAATTTGTTCTCTCGCGCAGCGCGCTGAACTTCAGTTTTATTACGCGTTAATGGTGATTAATGCTCAAGGACGTGATCCTTTGGCACGTTATTTTGCGAGAGAAATCAACAATTAATAACAACTAGTCTAAAAATGTCAAAAACGTCTTTAGCTAAACATTTATGTTGCTCACTTATCCAGTTGTTACTTAAAATATGCAAAAGTAACAAAATAAAAATTGCATATTTAATTGCGATCCGAAACGTTTCTTTGCTTCAGAAAATATAATTTTTCCGGAATATAAAAAAAGAAAGAGGAAAGAGGAGAAAGAAAGGATTTTATATTTGAAAAACAATAAAGAGGATGTATCGCGAGGATATAATTAAAGCATACGCATATTACTGATCAACTGCGTAAACACATCCATAATATGCTAATCTATCTAATAAGCGTGCGCTAAACTAACATTTAGGCTAACATCTTCAGCTAACGTTGTCCGACAAACTCTACAATTTTTACGTAGCGGAAAGTTTCAATTGGGAGAGTCGAGTACACGAAGAGGTGAGGAAAATGGTAAGATTTAAGAGCCGGAAAGGTGCGTCGAAACAGATTCGGAGATAACTTGGGAAACGTTTTGAAAGCATCCGCGTGGATATACTCGTATCTCAAATAATAAATATGCGACTTTGGAGTAGGCGTGTGTGTGTGTGTGTGTGTGTGTGTGTGTGTGTATGTGTGTGTGTGTGTGTATGTGTGTGGTCATCTTCGTGCCTTTAAATCCACACTACGAGACTCGACAAGATCGACGACCGAGTGAGCGAGCGAAGGAGACATAGATAGCTAGAAATAGAGGAGAGAGAGAGAATCACACTTACATGCAGGACACGGCTCTACTTGTGAGAAGCAGAGAAGAAAAAAAAAGGGATAAAAAGAAAGAGTTGGACACGAGTGAGAGCGACACATCGAGAGAGGCAATGGCCCGTATTCGCGGCGCGCATTTAGCGCTAAATGTGACTGAGAATATCGTCCCGCAAAGCTTTACATGTGACACGCGTCAAAAAGAATTAATCTTCGCGATCGAAATTCCAATTAACCGTGATGATTTCGACTAAATAGCGTGAGGTAAAAGTACCGATTCCCACGTATACGTACTGAATCCTGGACATTTGTATTGTTTTGGACTCTCTCTCTCTCTCTCTCTCTCTCTCTCTCTCTCTGAATAGAAATATTTAAACTTTCGATATAAAATATATATTCAATATGTGTATATATATTTTGTCATTTCAGAAGTTTAAATATTTAAAGACCAAAACTATAAAAATGTCCAGCATTAAGTGCGTGTCCGGGAATTGGTATTTTTATCTTACTCCGTCGGCAATTTTTGCAATTGAAAGAGAGAAGAAAGGGAAGGAGAAAGCGGTATTGTATGTGTCCTTAAAGGGACAGATGTTCATAAGAGAAGAGAAGAAAGGAGAGGAGAGAATCGTTGAAGCTACGTGTGATCGAGCCACTTTGAGCGATGCGTCAAACTTGAAACGCGATGCTTAATGCCGATGCAAAGGTGCACGGCAGCGATAACGCTCATGTTCGTCGCGATTACCTAACATTCGTCTCGCAGCTCGCTACAAACGCACCAAATGCGATCTTTGCACTTACACGGTTAGGTTAGGTTAGGTTTAGAACTAAACGCATTGCTAAATGTGCGCGTGAATGCAGGCCATGGAACGATAACGAAATATAAATGTGGCGCAGCTAAGTGAACACAAAAAGGATAGCTCTACATGGGGAAAAGAGAGTTTTCTGTTGTTGTGATGACATGGCGGTGGTTGTGGTGTGGTGGTTGTTATTATTGTTATGTTGTGTTGTTGCTATTGCGTACCGACAAAGTCCGACGAGAAAATATCTTTTAGCTTGGCTTTCTTCTGAACCTGGTCTTTCTGCGTGTGGTATACTTTACCGCACAAGGGAGTTCCGCATTCGCGTAGCATGAGAGAGAGAACAAACAAAAAGAGAGAGATTGTTTTTTTTCCTTCTGCGCCTCAAAAGAACGAGGATGAAAGATCGCGATTGTGGTGGTCAGTAGGTAGGGGAGGGGGGATAGTGATTGAGGAGAGAAGGTTCTTTAAGTCGTGACAGAAAGACGAAGATACGCTGACAGGTGTACCGAGAGAGAAAGAGAGGTCTGCGTGTGGTAAGAAAGAGAGAGAGAGAAAGAGAGAGAACGACCGTGAGCGAGACAGCGAAATAGAAAGAGACAAAACGAGAGAAATAGCGAGATTGAGAAAGATAGAGACCATTAGACGTAGCGGAACTCGGAGCGAAAGAGACGACGTCTCTTCAACTTTTCGCACAATTCGTGCGTTGCAATTACGACGGTGATAACAACGAGCGCAACGGGCGCACGAGCGAGATCGATATCTTTCCTGCGTTTTTTAATCCGGTCGTCGGGGAAATCGCGCAGAGCGACACGACACGACGCGATACGACGCAACGCGTCGCGGTACAACGCGACAGAGGAACGCGACGTACGTTCCAAGCACTGCGTAGTCACGTAAAATTTACCGAGGCCGCGTCGCGCGGCTCGTTCCTACAGGGACGATCGGGAAAACCGTAGCGAATGAGAGCACAAATAAACGTACTCACACGAGTATGTACACACGACACGGGTGCGAGATATCGCGCGACGCGTTCACGGACGACGTAGTCTGTTCGTGCGATCGTCGATACGTTCTCGCAGGACGCACGCTCCGCAGAATTCCCGATGGGAAACGCACAATGTGCCTGTTTTTCGTAACGACCAATCCTGTAGTAATCACGTACCTTCCAGTAATCTCTGTATCAAGTTGTCGATATTCAAGTCGACATCCGCCATTTTTTCCTGCCACTGACCGACTGGCCCGATGTTCGCGGACTGGCTGGTGCGTAGCGCGCGCATTTGCACGACTGTAGCGACGCGACACGGGCGCGCTACAACAGCTCGCTCGAGTACATGTGTCCTCTGTCGGTTTTATCGACCGGCCGCTTAGTCCCAAAGTAAATAGCGAGTAAATTTGCAGAGGGTGCATCGTGCTTGTTTTCCGATTGTTTATCAATAAATGGTTCTACGCAGGATATCTTGAATTATTTGGACATACTTCTCAATTGCTCCCGATATTTTACTTTCAACAAACGTTAAATGCAATTGATATATATAAATCTCTCTTTAATTATGGTAATTACAATTACGCACTAATTTGTCTATGCTAATATAACATATTATTTGTTTAAAATGACGAAGCTTAACGAGGATTAGCGTTCTCGCGCTTATATATATATTTCTAATTTTAATCACCATATAAAATATTATAAAGGAAAATTCAGCAGAGTTTTGTTAACAATTCTAATGAATAGAGATTTGCAATGTTTTTTTAACGGATTTAACCATATTTTCGGTGATAATCTGGTGGCGGGTCTGTGTAATCCTGCTGAAGGTTGAAAAGTTCAGTGTCATTCTTCTGCAAATATTGTAAAAATTCATGAAAATGTGTTAGCAGCAATTGAATACTTCTTTCGTCCAAAGGTGTGTACGACAGCATACCACCGAGTCTTACTGCAAAAAATCAAACAAAAATGACCTAAATAAAAGCTGTACTGATAAACAATAAAAGATGACTGGAGAGAGAGGAGGGAGAGAGAAAGAGAGAGAGGGGGAGAGAGAAAGAGAGAGAGGGGGGAGAGAGAAAGAGAGAGAGTTTACTTACCAAATAGTCTGAGTAAATGAAATGCACCATACAGTTGACTTGGTTGCGTTTCCGGATTGTCGTTCATTATCTGTATAAATTGCGGCCGTTCCCACTTATACAAAAGTTGAAGGCCCAACGTAGCATTAAAGTATTCGCGAATACCTTTCGTTATTTCTAGTGTACTTTCTCTAAAATTCAAATACAAGAATTGAATATATTTTCATTAAATGTGAATTATAATAATATAATAAGACTATGAACTTATATTCGTACTTTATATCATTTGTTTTTCCCAATGACTTTGCTTCGACATAATCATCCAAGATCTTATCGACTGTATTCTTTACAGGTAATGCTGGTAGTTTATGGTGCTTCAATATCACTTCAGATTCATCAATTAGAACAAATTTCAATTCTTCAGGTAACTTAATCTTAACTTCCACCTTAGTCAGATACTCTTCAGTTTCACCAGATGGTTCTAGTCGACTAAAAAATAATTATTTTTATAAAGTGTGCCCACAATATACAATCAATATATGGCAACAAGTACTATGTGACAAACCTTCGTTTTTTACGTGTAGGTTCAGATGGAGAATCATGAGATGATGAGGGTGTCGCTGTGTTGCTTGAGCCTTTGCTGAAGCGACTTATGCTCTTGTCAGTTGTTGCTACAGGTGTACTTGCCCTACTGTCTGTATCTTTCTCTCTAATCCCTTCACTTCGCCTTCCCTGTGTCTTGGTTGTTGTGCTGCCCTTTTTATTTTTCTGTGTAGATTGCTGATTTGAATGAGCTCTCTGGACTTCTCGTTGTCTTTGTACATTAGCCTCATTGTACTTGAGAACTCTACTCTCTGGTACCCATTCATCCCAGCTATTTTTATGAAAACATATTGTTTAGTATAAACTTTAATTTTATTAGTTTAACACAGAAGCATAATATAATTTAGTTTACACTGTAATTAAATTTTGTTTTCAACCAATAAAGTCACGAGAAAGTAAATATTCAAGATTATAGCTGTAAATAGCCTACTATTTATATGCAACTAAAGTAGCACATATATCTGTGAGAAAGAAAGCTTACTTTTTATTCCAGCCAGCATAGTGGATAAAATATTTGATTTGCTTTTCCTTAGTAATAGAGGACTTCAAACACTTTGCTTCATAAATCAACGGCCCATGGAAACATAGTACTTTTTCACCTACAAATATACAAATTGTATTTGTAATTCAACATATATGCAATTAATAGAATTTTATAAAATAAGTTAAAAGAAAATGATTAAAGCTCATTCGTATTTATAATTCACTCTTATAACATAATTCAAGTCTTCCTGTTTAGAGTTGTCAAGGAATATACCTTCTTGAAATTTACACTTTGGTGGCATTGTCTTGAGTACTGTAAAATATAAATACTGCAAACTGTTGTAATTATTCTATATTCTTGTAAATTATGACGTTGCTGATTAAATAGACAGTTCTCATACAACTACTAACGAAATATATTCACTTCTAACCATCGTGTGACTCTGATACTTCTCCCATGCCGACGCCGTACATAAATGCTACGCTTTGGATGTGTTCGGGGAACGCTACCGCGTTCTTCTATTCTCGCTCCTTAAGTCCGTGTCACACTACGAACTGGAAATTGAGGATTGCGGATTGAAGATTATAGCGTTTTTCACTGACAGAATTGGTGCGCACTAAGGCTTGTTTACAGTATGTTATTATATTGAAAGATTGTCTTAAATAAATTCTCAAATATTTTTAACCAGTAATATAATATATATAACATCCGTACGAATTATTTTATTACCTAAAATATTTTTAAATATGTATTTAAGACACGATCTTAAATATGAAAATGTATTGTAAACAAGCCTTAGTGCGCACTCAGTGAGCACCAGTTCTGCCAATGAAAAACGCTATTAGATCTCGACGAATCAATGCACTTTGGTCTTGGTCCTCTTGGCTCCAATTGGTCAAATTCCAATCTTCAATCCGCAATCCTCTATCTCCAATCCGTAGTGTGCACAGATGTCTATTGTCACGTCCGACCGACCAGACTGCCAACCAGTGATAATTTTTTGTCCAAATAATCCTTTACCTGAGACACTCCAGTGCTGGGATTCTGTATCTCGTTATTGGAATTAACGACACTACGGTATACAAAAGCTGCGCAACGATAACGAAACTGTCGTTAACTCCAATAACGAGTTACAGAATCCCAGCACAGGTACGAAACCTTTCTTTCCCAAAAAGAAGGCATCACTACCATTCAGACCCTTTCCTAAAGGCGGGATCACAAAAGCTCAGCAGCAGTAGAGTAGTGACCGGCGTAGCAGTCAGTCAGAGTCGGGTGCCGGGATCGGAAATCCAAAGATAGTCCTCATTTCCAAATCTCATTTCTCTAATTCACTAATTCTAAAGCTTAGTTCCCTCTAATTCTTAAGCAATTAACTTTAGGTTATCTTTAACATTCTTAAACATTTACGAGCGTTTTATTCTAATGCATAATTCTTTAGTTTGTTAAACAGTTCATTTTAATTATTTCGTCACTTCCGTTACTCTAGCCATACTTAAAATACTTTGTGAGCATATTATATATCAAGAATTATACAATACACATTATATATATATATATATATATATATATATATATATATATATATATAT
>NW_022639513.1:1614760-1649401 GCF_010583005.1 Odontomachus brunneus | reverse complement strand
ATATATATATATATATAATCTGTAGTAATTCTATTTCTACTCCCTCCCACTCGAACCTCCTTACACGGCACATTTCCTCCTACGCCTAAGCGAAACCGCGACGTGTGGTGTTCCTCCCTAGTGCCCATCGATCAATTACAAGTGATTCGAATATTCAAACTCGCCGCCACGTGATCCAGAACGAGGTTCTCCAGAGTCGGCAGCATCTAGAGGTCCAGGAGGTGCCGATCCATGTAAGCCACAAGAGCGCCATCCAGGGGTACAGAGAGCAACCGCACGGTAGACGACCACTGGTAAGTCATTATCTACATTATTTCTATACGCGCGAAACTACGATTAAATCCTGCGACTGTCCGACCCACCGTAAGGTTACACTACGGTGGTTATACTACGCGTCTTGCGCGAAATCCATCGCGATTACTCTTGATCGCACGGATCCCCGGGTAGAATCACGTGATTCGTTTAGCCCGAAAAATTGCGATCTGATCCCGTGCTAGGGTTCGAGCGCTATTCTTCACGGCAGCATGGCCGCAACCCGCCGGGACGTAACACTATACTAATAGCATGTTCGACTGACTCTGGGTTAACCCACTCTGGGTTATTCAGCCTGCGTTTATTAGTCGAACAAGTACTTATGAGCTTTATAATTGATTAGTAGAGACTTATGACGTCATTAATCGCTCTCGGAGCGATTAACCTAGGGCCAGTCGAACATACTATAAACTAGATTGCTAAAGCCAGCGGCACACGATGCTTGTTTTCGTGTTGGATTGCTTGCTAGATGGAAATATTCTATTTTGATTGGTCCGTCTTTAGAAATACACCAATCAGAACACAATATTTCCATCCAGCAAGCAATCCAGTATGAAAATAAGCATCGTGTGCCGCTGGCTTAACAAGGGTTTTGAACGTGTGTCGCGTAAGGTTTCCGGTTGCATGCGAGAAAATGGCGACGTTCTTCCGTGTGTGTGTGTGAGTGGTATGTATGTGTGTGTGAGTGGTATGTATGTGTGTGTGACGTTGTGTGTAACATATCACTTGTGTGAGTCACTTACACGTACAATAGGTGCTTTCCAATTGCTTAATACATCTTGATACACAAAATCAGTGTATTGATCACATATTATCTAAAATATCTTGTAAGATAATATGCAACCAATAAACTGGTTTTGTGTAACAGTGTACGCAACTGGAAAGCACCCAATGTGAGTCAGCGTGGCCATTAAATTACTGTCGTAAAACCAAAAATGCCAGCATCTTATTGCATCAAAAAATGTCGTAACCAAAAAATAGTATTGGGCGTTATTTGCTCTGCTCATTTTCAACAAAAAAATTTTATGATTAAACGTAGTGAAAATATGTAGCGGTAGCGGCTATTTTTTCGCATGCACCGGAAACTCTATCGGACAAGCCGTTATATGTTTTTAGATAGCCTGTTAGCAACCTAGTTTAGTATAGACATCTGTGATAATGTAACACGGGCTTTTAGGCTGCGTTCAGGGGCTCGATTCTTGACGGTGTACGAATGAGATACGCATGCGAAAATGTATAGTTCACGTTACGTATACTAGATTTTCGCATGCGTATCTCATTCGTATATCGTCAAGCATCGGGCCCTAGATTCTTTAACCGGGACTGCGTTCCGAAATGCACTGCCAGTATTGAAAATCTATAGTTCATGTTACGTATATTATAGAATTTCAGTACTGGCAGTGAATTTCGGAACGCAGCTATTATTAGAAACACTATGGCCGATATTCATAGTCGAATCTTATTTCATGACCGTCTTAAGTAATGTTTTAAGATGCGAATACGGCTCGGTGATTGGTTCATGACATCTTAAGACAGTACTTAAGATGATCTTAAATATTGGCTTGGTTTACATCGTGCACTTGATATGCGTACTAAATAGTAACTTTCTATTAGATAATCTTAATATCGATGATATTAATAATCAATGGTATATTAAGCTGGTATAATACTCATCAAGAAAACGTATTGTATTGATTGAATGCGTTGCCGTTGATATGCATTGTCAATATTAAGATTATCTAATAGAAAGTTACTATTTAGTACTATTTAGTACGCGTATCAAGTGCACGATGTAAACCAAGCCTATGACATGATTCGCATTGGTCGGGGCGATCTTGTACTACGCATATGCGCTTATGAAAATTCGTCGGATAGGCCTTTAGATGTAACGCAAATAACGGGTCCAAGGGAGATTATTGGACTCGTTATTTCTCTGTGCGCGTGACATTACAAATGAAAGGAGATGTACGTTTCCAAGAGATATGAGCGTCATTTGTAAGTAATTTTTCTTTACGTGGGACAATTCGATAAGCTTCATTAATAATTTTAGCATTGCACAGATTTAATCTTTTATTTATGCGGAACCACATTATAAAGAACGGACAAACGAAATTTGAATTACTATCCGAAAAGATATATGAAAGTGATTCTGAAATCATAATTAAAAATATCATCCCATTGTGAATTAATGGCTGGGTTCCATTTTTACTGCCAGTACTGAAAATCTATAGTATACGTAACGAAAACTGTAGATTTTCAGTATTGCCAGTAAAAATGGAACACGGCCAATATCTATAATATACGCCGCAGTGCTTGATTAGCGTTTCCCGCTTCACGTTCATCGCCGCTCGCTGGTAGCGGCCATCTTGCGCGCAAGCGTGCCCGTAATTTATAATCGTACGTACATATTTTACCGATTCGTTTTCGTGCAATATGGTTATCGCGATTCATGATTTTTTCTCTCAATGTCTGTTTTGATCCACTTTTATTTGATGATGATACAAACAAACCGAGACGCTACATGATAGAAGAAAAGAGATTGACTGCAGTGGTTGGGAGAGAGGGAGTAAGAGGAGAATGAGCGGAGTTTGCGCTCTGCCAAGTTCGCAAGCAGAGGTAACGCTATATGCCACACAGCCGTGCATCGTCATCCCTGCCGAAATTACGACATATCCACGAAACCACGTTCATTGCAAGCAATCGTACACTGCATCTGGTAAAACGTTCGAATGTGGAGGAGGTTATGAGATCGCAGATACGAACGTATAGGTCATGCTGTCGTAAATAATGCGAATACGCATGCGCGCAACATCAACTCAAAGCGAGCTGGAGAAGGCAGAATGTACCGCCGGCCGGTGAAGTGAGAGGCAGATACATGGGGACTAGTTCCTGATTGGCCACGGCGGCTGTTATGGCCGCCGATTAGCGCACGCGCACGCCACAGTAGGCATATCACGGACGCGGCGATCGTACAGCCGCTAGCCGCAGCAGCGTTGCAGTCGCTCGAGCGACCGAGAACAGTGAGAAGAGCGACGGAAACGGTCGGTCCGCGCGCGTCGTCGTCGTTGCCTTGTAAGGCGGAGAGAGCTTCGTGTGCGACGTTCGTGGCGCGAACAACTCTGAGAACGACGCCGATCTTCCTTAGCCGTAGCGAGTAAAACGTACGAACGAGTGTGTATACTCATATCTATATACACACACACGCACGCATTATATATATACACATACCTATATATATATATATATTATATATATATACACACATAGTGAAGCATCACGACAAGGGAAGGAGTGCGGGCCGGGCGCGACGCCGACCGTCTCTCGACAGAACCGCGTATACGTAAACCCGACAATCCGTCAAAATTTAAAGCCACTATAGGCGACATTTTCAACGATCTATATTGTGTATACCAGATCTTAGACCGATAAATTATAAGCGCGAGTGCATCGCGAACAGGATAAGAGGATACGAAGATAGAAAATTTGGTGCGGCACGCACGAAGTAGAGAATCGTGGCAGAAGGTGAGCGCGCGGCGTGAGAGCAAGACAGACAAAGGGGGGGAAGCGAAAGGGAGAGAGAGAGAGAGAGAGAGAGAGAGAGAGAGAGTAAGGGAGACAGACGGAGAGGGGAAGAAAGAAACGAAACGGAGCGAGTTAAAACGCCGAACGGTACGCAGAAAGCACAAAGGCCGTAGCAGCGACAGCGACGACGACGACGACGACGACGACGGCGGCGGCGGCGGCGGTGGTAGTGGTGGCGGCGGTGCTGATGCGACGACGGCATAACCTCCAAAAGGCGTTCGCGCCGCGCGTTTCGGTGATTGCTGCGCGAAGCAGTGGTGCGTGAAGTCACGAGGTATTCGAAACGATATAGAGAGAGAAAAAGAAAGAAAGAAGAAGAGAATATATTTTTGCAAGTGTGCGGCTTACGAGTCATCTTACGCGATCGACAAACGTTCATCGCTCTTGTATTCGAGTAGTTAGCGTATCGTTTGGGCCGGACTGCAGAAAGACATACATGTGCAACGTCATCATCATCATCGTTACGTGTGGCAGCATCAAGTAGCTTCGACATTTATCAAACGATGCAGCAGACTATAAATCGGCAGTGAATAGGAAAGAAAGAGAGAGCGTGTGGGAGAGAGTTGTTTGCTCTTCGAATTTTCCAAGTTTTTCGATGCAATAAAATACTGGTATACGAGTACGCCTAAATACATATGTAGTAGTGTGTGTGCGAGGAGAAGTGCGTTACGTCGGACTGTCGTTTTTCGTCGTTACAAACACGTTGGTAAACACGTTGGTAAACACGTAGCGACAGTTATTGCACGTACAAACACACATACATCCATACGACCAATACGTTGGCCGACTGCTGATTATTGCGCGGACTGAGTCCGGTTGATGGATGAAACTGGCAGAATGTTGCAACACGGAGGATCGGGTGTGGGTCTGATGGGTGGGAACCAGGGCCAAGCGACACAGAACACGGCTGGTTACGGCAGCATGGGTCCTGTAGACGGCACGGCGGCCCAAGGCCCCGACCAAGCGGTCGAGGCCAGGAAGCAGGATATTGGCGAGATTCTGCAGCAGATCATGAACATCACGGATCAGAGCTTGGACGAGGCGCAAGCTAGGTAAGTCTTTTGGATGCGTTCCGCCATTTTTTAATGTACGTGCGCGCGGGACGCGTCTTTTAATCTCGCCACCTCTGTTGTCGTTCGAAAAATTTGTTTCCCGTCGTCTCCGTAGATGCATTTTCACACCTTTCTTTTCTTTCTATAGTATCCAAATAATCCCCGATATGTTTCGCGCACGTTTCACATTCACGACGTTTATTTTCACGCGGGCACGAGTGTCGTGGTGCTTGATTGGTTGTTGCGACGGTGAAACGTTCGGAACGTCGGAGGTCGTCAATGATAGGTTGAAGTGGAAATTATGTTTACGGCTCGTTAATCGGCGGATTAAAAGGTTTAATGGTACTTTCGATTTACGAGGTCGACTCGTTACTGGGGGGAAGTACCGTGTAAACGAAATTCCCATAAAACCAAGACGGTGCTCGCGTATAAAACGCGGGGCATGCTTTTATTTTCAAGTTTCAAGTTACGATAGTTGACGGACACGGCATTAAAGACCGCGTAGATTACTGCCAGGTATCGGACGTGTGTATCGCTCCTTCTTGCAATGTCACGCAAGAAGCGCACTCCTGTATCTATTTTCTCCATCCCTTTCCTCCTTCCTAGTGAAATTGGAGGAAAGAAAAATGTGCATGAAAACATCAATGCCTGGACACTGATAACTGGCATCTAATTCTGAAATTCTCATCGTTTTAATCTTTAAATATTTAAACTAGCGCTACGTATATAATTATCGAGAGTCGTATGTATTTTGCGAATACGCGCATTGTTTACTTGCGTATCGATTTCTTTATCACATATCTCGATAAATATACTCGATATCCTCGATGATAATTCAGTCAACAAAGCCTCATGCTCTCACGTAAAGTTTCAAGTCACAGCGATATAAGCGAAATTCGAGCGTTTCGCTTTGTTTCAAGTCAAGTATCATCCCACTCTGAAAAATTAACGGAGACTGCACGGTCTGTCCGAGAGATCGATGGCGCGCATTGTAAGCGAGTAAACAAATATCAGGAGCACACTTTTGTCATAAAATGACGTTCGTGTGGAACATATTGCTCGGCAGACACGCGCAACTCGAGCTCCTTGTATTCGAGTAGTGCATATCGTTTACGCGCGCACACGCGCGTTTAACACGGGCCCGCTCGCGTATTCGCATATCGTTGCGTGTGCGTTAAGTTATATTAAGTACCTGTCCGCGTGTTTGATGTCCCTGCAAAGAGGCACCAGATGTGTCTCCCGCGAATACGTGCATTTTACGGAGAATGGGAGAGCTCTTGTAATTTCACGGCCGGCGTTTAACGCCGGCCATTTGAATACGGTCCTGAATTAAGTTAACGTCCTTATTAATACCGAGCCGCTAATTTCATAGACGGCTATGCGTATGTGCGGTCGATACGATTCGGAGCGGTGCTCCTTCTCCAAATAGACACTTGCCGCCTTTTTTCTTTGCGATGTTTGTTTCGCGTGCGAATTGGTTTCGTGCAGCTCGAAGACACACAATTTTGGAACGAGCCTGAAATATCTCTCAGAATACGATTCGATCGTATCCACACGAGGTCTATTTTTTATAGCTGCATTCTATGAGTTATTGTAATATTTCTTTTTCTTCCTTTTTACAAGAAAATAATTATTATAATTATAGTGTAGAGAATAGATTTATGATTACTATTTCATATAATTTTGCGGATTATAGGCCTTGTAACAGCATTTTCTATCGAAATCTTATTTTTTGAACGCATTTTCTCTGTTATTTATTTTTCTATTTTGTACACTATTTTTTCTCTAGAGTTCGAAAAAATTATATCTGTTGATAATTAAAAAAAATGTTGTTATTATCATCATTATTATTATTACTACTACTTTTTTCGAATAAATTTTTTACTCTTTCTCCTCTCGATCTTTTCTCGTTTCACTTACTCTGTACTAATGATCCTAAATATTTGGTCGTTCACGACGCAATTTCGACGATCGATCATACTGAATCAATGTTCGCTCACACATGTCTCTTTTTCTTTTGCAGAAAACACACTCTCAACTGCCACAGGATGAAGCCTGCTCTGTTCTCTGTTCTTTGCGAGATCAAAGAGAAGACAGGTGAGCGATTTTATATGTTTCTCCTTTACTCTCTTTTACTCCTTGCTGCAACAGCAACTCCGTCGGCGTTGTTCGCACTTTTTGCCGGCGCTCGAATCGCGCCCGGCTCGACTCATTAAACTTTACGCACGTACGGCCCGCTTATTTTGCGCCGCGCTAACAAATGAATGGAATTTTTAAATGAGTCAATTTCAGCGCGATAAACCCGCACGTTCGTGACGTGCCTATGGCGACGGCCCAGTCGATGGCGGGGTCGGAGAGAGATTCCATCGAATTTCGCATCGGCCCGGCAACGTCGGGCTATTTATATGTGTACGTACGTACTTGACGCGACATGCGGAAATCGAATGTTGCGGGGATGTATTATTATTTCTGCAGCGTCATTGATTATATCTGCGCGACTAGAGTTTCATTCCGTTCCCCTCGCGCGGCGCTGCGAGTTATTGTGCGTCATAAATCATCGGTCTTATTTAAAGCGCTGACTTTCGACCGGTCGTTCGCATGGGATTGATTTTTGAAATGCATTTTTAATGTGAAGTCGCGCTCGGTATCTCGGCGGTAATCTCGTCTGTGATCTCACGATGAATTCGGCTGTTCAACATTGTGGACAGGCGGATGAGAGTCCCGCGTTAATTTCCGCGACGGAAAAGTTACGAATTGTGTTATTATGAGCATCATTTGATTGACAATATGTTAAGGACGACTTAATGAACAGCTAGGCATTATTAATATCTGGTGTGCTTTCGTATGTTGAAATTGCGGCGGTTTTAATCAAAAGTATCAATATCTGGACACCATGATAACATTATCAGTACCAGAGTTAGGCAACTCTGGACATTATATGCGTCTTTAAATACGAATATTAAAAATTTGTAAGTTAAGTACCAATGTTATTACTCTTTTATAGCGAATTGGTAGAAATGTTTCTAATTGAACCATCTCACCGATGATTAGTGGATACTTACTGATTTTCTATGAAAATATTTTAGTGAAAATTTTTCACTTCACCGCTTATACCTCACTGATTTTGACCAGTGTAAGATTTCACTGCAACATGCGTAATATAATACAAATTCGCTATGCCAAATCCAACTTTCTGCATTTGTGACGATGGAATTAACGAGTAATGTAATTATTGCTGTTAACTTTTCGTTGCGACAGTCATCCTCGTCGTTCATAAACCGCGATATATCGAGAAATCGAAAGATCCCTCGATGCACTGGTGCACACATATTCAAAACAAGTACATTCTTCGAAACAAGTTTCCATATTATCCATATCAGTGGCGATCTCTCTCGCTTTCCCTCAAGCGTTCGTAGGGAAAAAAGACAAAAACATTGTTCTTCTAGGTTAGCTAAGCGTTTAAGGAAGTGTTATTATCATTATTATTATATTTGGATTACTTTTACTGGCGAATTAAGAAACCACGAAACGTACAATTATTTTTGGAGCTAATTGGAAAGGAGGAAAGAAAGCGAGGAAGAGAAGAGGTTGCTCTTGCCGACCATGTCAAAAGTTTCTGTCATCCGTCTGGGAATGGAAAGGCCGCACCGCATCCCTCGTGCTAAGCTACCCTCTGTTCACATCAGTTCTTTGCGCTCATACACACGCATATTCAAGTATATACACACAGGCGCGCGCAAGTAGCAGCCACGAGGGCGTCGTTGCGCGAGCAAAAGTGTGACGTCAACATTCGTATGACGTTATACTACTTCGAAAATATTTCGAGAGCACATGGGCTGTGCACCCACGCCAAAGGGGGACGATGTTCTCGTCTTTTTTTCTCTTTTTTTTTTTTTCCCTACCACCGCTCGCGGGAGAACGAGAGAGATCGCCATTGGTCGTTTTCGGAACAACGTGGTCACGATCATCTTTTTGCGGCCGCGTCGGCAGCGCTATGCATCTTTATAACGCGTATTTTATTGCTCTTATTGTTTCTCGCTGGCTCTCCTCCCTTTCGCGATGCGTTACCGGCTCCGGCTATATCGGGATTTTAAACTGCACGCTTTGTCCGAAAGCTTCAAGTCGTTGACCTCGTATCTCGTGTGCAACGCTGTGTCACCGTACCATTCTGAGAGCGTTTATTGCAGCTCGATTAAAAGTAACGTTGTCGAAAAAGAAGTCTATAATAACGCGAATCGCGCGATCGCCAAGAGAAAGTTGGATATTTAGTTCCACGACGAGCGTGTAGAGGAGTTCGATTCTAGTCTATCGTAAACAAAAAGGGCGTCAAAGTATGATGAGCACTCGAGACGATGAATCGTTTTAACGATCCCCTATATATTTTACGAGTTTCGGAGCTGATTGTGTGTGCGCGCTGCATAGTGGTGCCACGCGTTCGCTCGCGCGCGCACGCAAAAAAATGCTGCACTGTGAGAGAAAAAGAGAGAGAGAGAGAGAGAGAGAGAGTTTTCTCGCTCTCTCGTACGAGAGAGAAAAGAGAGACGCGAGATAGTCGTAGTCAAGTTTATGGGCGATGGCTGACGAGGCAGTGAAAAAGTACTAAACCGAGAGGAGCAGATAAACGCTATGTTAAGCAGACCGTTTTACCAGCCATTTAATATAATCGGTTCTCGCGAGCGAGCAGCGCGTCGCTCAGATAACTTCGAATCAGGACCGTACGCGAGATGGGACCTCTGTGTCCTTCGCTTCATTCCGGGGCCTTACCTTTATACCACAAAGGATAAGAATGACAAAATCCGACTTATTATTCATGTTTATGACAGTATATTTACTATAGATACTCACATTACAGTCGTTCTGCTGTTGCTGATTGACTATCAAGGGAAAAGGAAATTTTTCGTAGCATTTTAGAAATGTGCAAAATCGATTGCACAAGTATGATTTTATAGTTATATCTATTTACTTCGTCGTAATTCGACATAGAAATTTTCAGCATGAATTTCCTCACTTTTGACGTCATAATCGAATATGGCCGTGGCGCTCTCTATCGTAGTTATACGATAAGGATCAATTTTACATCAAGTATTGTTGATACACAATTGACAACGATAAATTTCTTTTCGTAATTATACGATAGAGAGCTTTTTTTCTCCTATCGTTGATACATCATTAATTACAACAGATTTTCAATGATTTATTCATGATAGATTCAAAGAAAACGATAAGACACGGTAAAGACATTATGGAAATTCTATCATATCCTAACGATCTTTTTCGGATTTGATGCAGCGAAACGATACATTACGATAGAAAACAATTAGATTCTTTGAAGATCCCATCGGTTTTTATTGTTTTTCATATTTCATATTTTTTTATTACAGAAATTTATTACAGTTTCAATTTGAGCCAGACACGGTGCGACGAAACGACGAGCACGAGCAGCATTTCTCCCCTTAGCACACCCTCTTTCATCCGATTTTCTACAATTGATATGTTATAATCTATATTTTTTGAAAGTTTTAATATTTGTATTTAAAGACCAAAACGACAAGAATGGCCAGAATTATGTACAAATGTTATTTGCGTCCAGATCATTGATACTCTTTTATCTTACGACACTGCATTTATTTGACTCAGGTTGTTCCGTTGAACTTTTTTTTTATGTATTATTCCGGTCTCATTGTGCAACGCGAGATGCGAGTACGTTCGGCGCGAGCAAGCGATTCGTCGTTTAATTCGCATTAATGGTATGTTCCACTTTCTCGAACACTGCGCATAGTGATCGATCGAGCTCTAGAGTCAGTCACAGCCTCCGACCAGCGATTTGTCACGGTCGAATTGGGAGAGGCGCTTCCCGAAGCGCGCTGATCTTCGAAAACCTGTTTCGTTCGGGTCGAGGGGAAAGGGCAGGGGGTATCGCTCAGAGCGATTTCCCGTGGGACGCGCGACGCAAGATCCCGAATACTGAGAGAGACAAACAGACAGACAGACAGAAAGGCCGGCCGAAATCCGCGGGATTTCTCAACTCGCCTTTCAACCGTGCGCGCCCTCCGATCCCTTTTTTCCGTTTCTCGTCGTGTGGACAGAAGCAGCAGCAGCAGCCCTTCGCGTCGCGCAGCAGCTGCATATCAATCCACATTGTCGAAACATTCTCCAAGGACCGGAGAGTCAAGTCGACTGGAATCAAGGAGTGAAAATCCGGTCGGCGTGCAATCGTGAACAGTTATTTTCGGTAATTATCGGCTACGTGGAATCGCCGGACGATCAACTTTCCGACGCGCGAGCGATAAAACAAAATTAATCCACGGACAAACAGATAATTCGGATCTGTTTGAATAATAATCATCCGCGTCGTTACCATTAATCACGATTCGACCAATATTGATTCCGTGCGGCGACGCGACGTGGCACGGTGCTCCGATTGGCTGACTTTGCTCGCGGCTTGTCATCGCACCCGACGCACGTGCGTTTCGCCGCGTCTCTCGCATAGGATGTTACGCGCGTGGAGATTGTCTACCTGTCGATTTACCGACGATTAATTTAATCGCGGCACCGCCATGCCGCCGTGCCTGTCCCCGATTTCTCTCTCGCAGTTTTCAAACAATGGTAATCCGCGCTCGGCTCCTAGCGCAACAATTAAAAATCCATACTCGATTTGGCCGCCAGCCAACGGTAATTCTATTTTCTTTCTCGCACCTATACAACACCGATATCTATGCATGTGTGTGTATGTGCGTATGTTATGTATGCACGCAAAAATTTCCTATTGTCGTTACTCTGGTTATATATGTTTCAACAAACTATTGAGAAAATTTCGCTTCAACGATGTCTCGCGATGATAGTCGGTGAAAAAGGAAAAGAGAGTAAAGGAACTCATTTTATGATAATTTTTTGTAAACTAAAGACACGCAACCCCTTTTGCGTCGCAATATGTGTTAAGGCGAAGAGAGAAAAGAGCTCATGTAAGAGCTCCGTCGATTCTCCGTACATTTCGCTATAACCCAACCGACCGACCTTGATTTCGCGGAGTGCATTTCACGCTGAATTCACCCTCACCCTTATCTCTCGTAATTAATGGTTCCGTTTGCTTCCATTTATTACGCGGCTACGACATCGAACTTAACGCGCCGGATGGAACACATTCAAGTCCGTCCGCTTGATGCGCGAGCTCGATTAAAAATGCACTCGGTACATTTCCCTCGCTGAATATACGACGTAATTATTACAAATTTAAAGAATGAAACGAGGGAGGAATCGCGGAGCGTCGAAAAAGGAGAAAAAGTTTAATGTCACAGAAATAAGAACGCGAGTGCGTAACGTTCGGAAAATAATCGTCCCTTGTGGCGGGGCAGTTAATCGTGCGAAGTCGCGTTCTTGTTATTGTTGTACAATGTACACGAAACGTGGCTTCGGTTTTCGAGAGGAGTTGACGCCGCGCGTTCCGGCTCCAGCTGGAATGTCGTTCCCCTAGCTTCGCTTTCCTTTTCTTCTTGTTCCCGCGTCTTTCGTGCTCTCTTCCCCCTCTCTTGCTCGCTGTTTTTCCCCCTCTCTTTCTCTCTCTTACTCCCTTTCTCACTCACTATCTCTCTGTCTCTTCTTCATCCTCGCATGCAGATGGGGTACCAGCATCCAAGGTGAACCGGCCCCTGATCCCTCTCCACTGTTCTCTCTTTCTCTCTTCCACTAGCTTTTCTCGTTTCTACCTCTCTTCTTTTCTCTTTTTCTCTATGTACCTCTTTCTCTCTCTTTGTATCTCGTTCTCTCGGGTCTCGAACTTCACGGAGTCGACTAACGAGATTTGTACGTTGAGAGAGAGAGAGAGAGAGAGAGAGAGAGAGAGAGAGTGTGTGTTCGCTGCATGCGAAGTGTGCACACTGATTTATCGCAAAAATTTGCGCGTAAACTCGCGGTAAATCGCTATGGTGTACTACCACCACGCTCTCTTTTCGTAGGGAAACATTTCTTTACGAGCTTGTTCGTCGCAGGAATCCTTCCCTATCTCACGTACATAAGCAGCGGACAGCTCGCTGATTCCGGCGATTCGGCTTAATTAACTCTGACAATTACACGTCATGTATTCCACTAATTACGACGTGCGCGCGGAGCGGCTTGTATGACGGGCAAAAGACGGCCGCGATACGCGCGAGTTATTATGCATTGTATGCCTATAGATGTTGATAAAAGAACGCGATGGTTGTACTATCAAGTAGCGGAATTACCGTAATGCTCGCTTACAGATAACGTAAGCACACATTGTTTCACGAAAGTTAACGCCAGTGTGCTCGCTGTTGCCACGACCTCGGATTTTATCAGTGATAAACGTAGAGTCGTCACCGCGTAGATTACCGGTGTCTTTTTTATTTTCCTATTTTTTTCCCTTGCCCTTCCGACTGTCAGTTGTACGCAGACCGACAAGTCGTCGTTGCGGCTGATATTCGTTTGATTTAGAAAATAGACGTACAACGTGAACGCGCGTATTTTCACATGCGGAGATTTCTTGCGCACCGACCTCACTATCTAGACGGGGAAACAAAAGGAAAAATTTGAGAGAGACGAAGAGAAAGAGAGAGAAAGAGAGAGAGAGAGGAGCTATTGTGCTGTCAAGTTGTACACGACAGTTGCAACGCGGTACCGTTAACGGAATTGCATTTAAGTCGCTTTAATTGCACGGAGTTGCTGACCGGAAGTCGTCGTTATGGTCATTGCTCTCTCGCAGTGGCACCCTGCTCTCTTATTCGGTGCTCTAATTTAAGGTCAATATCCGCACTAAAACGGCGAAATATTTCTTGTTATATCTTTTTTCTTTTGCAATCGCGTTTTCGCGCGGGTCGAGGGGAGTGTGCAGGATCGTCTCGAATTCCGGCCAAATGAACAGATTCACTCGGATCGTCAAATCGAACGATAAGCATCTAGCGACGAGAGTTGGAATTCCGCTTTGCGGAATTCGTTGTGCATGTGACGGGCGTGTTGTGGCGTGTGTGTATGGCGCAGGAGGTCGATTTAACAAACCATACGTTACGCCACGATAAAATCTCACAAACCTATAAACTTCGAGCTCGAAGCTAGGTGCGGGTACGTTATATCATAAAAATCCAGTAAAATAAGCTCGTAAACCGAGCGAGAGAGATAGAAAAGAGAATGAAGAGAGGGACAGAGAGAGAGAGAGAGAGAGAGAGAGAGAGAGAGAGAGAGAGAGAGAGAGGAAGCGGCTCGTGTTGCAATATAAACTCTCTTCGCGAATATGTGCTCACGTCGCACGCGTGTGCGTGCATACGCGATATTTTAGAGTACCCATTCGAGATCACTCGAGGTTCGAATTTCAAGCGAGATGTTGCTCCATTCAAATTGCTCGCAAACGTAACTGGGAAAAAAATAATATTTCGTAACACGATGCGATCGTGTGTTCAGTTGATACTCCGACAGGTGTGTTTACTTCGACTAATTAAACAGTGGTAATAACCCTAGAATTAATATTGAAGTCGAAATAGAAATGGAAACATTTGAGGTTCATAACGATAACGATTTCCGTCTGCGTGATCGCATTTATGCAGTTAGCATAATTGTGTATCTTGTAGAGCTCTGCAAATCAAAGCTCAATAGTACCTGATCCGAACTGATCCATTGTTAAATATAACCTGGAATAATCTATATCCACTTTGGTAAAATGAGCTCTTCTTACTCAAATATTTCTTGTCTGTGGAACTGAATTTCTTGGAGCGGAAAATCCAAATGAAAGAAAGTGGTAGTATTTTTGCTGAAAACAATAATGAAAACTCGGACTGCCACTCGGAATCGCAATGAGTCAATTTTACTTCAACTAACAAGTAAACCTACCCAAAAGTTACACTCCGATTTCTTTTTAATTTGGCACAAATATAGAAAGGTAATTAGGTCATATTTTTTCATTTTGGCCCACTTTGAGTTTCACGGGCAGTTTTTAGCTTTTTAATGTTCTTACTTCTATCAACCAGGCAACAAAAATGCATAAGAAAAAAAATTGAATACAAGATATAAGCGTTTTTGTTTTGTTGATTATGAATATAAAGTCAAATGTGTAAAATTATTTGTGTAAATAATAAAATATTTAAACAAAACATGTAAAAAGTTGAAAAAAAATTATGTATACAAATAATTTTTCGGTTTGGCCGAGATTCGAACCATTTTTTACTAATTTAACACAGATTGAAATATTTTGGTTGGAATCTCGACTAAAGAAAATTAAAATGGTTCGTGTCTCAGCTGTGCCGATTTTATTAAAATTTTAATTAAAATTGCCGGATTTCTCTGTTTAGCCGAGATTCGAACCGAGATTTTTTACTAATTTAGCATATATTTAAAATATTTCGGTTGGAATCTCGACTAAAGAAATTTAAAATGGTTCGTGTCTCAGCTATGCTGATTTTGTTAAAATTATTTAACTATATCTTGTATTTAATTTTATTTCTTATGCATTTTTGTTGTACTTATTGATGATAGGAATGAGAACGTTAAAAAGTTATAAACTACCCATGAAACTTAAAGTGGACCAAAATGAAAAAAATATAACCTAAATATTTTTTGTATTTCTACATTTGTGTCAAATTAGAAGGAAATCGGAGTATACCTTTTGGGTAGGTTTACTTATAAGAGAGGATTCTTACTCGACGTAAACGAACGTTTCAATCGATTAGAGGGAGTATGTTCCTGTGACGATGGAATATATCAAGTTCATTCTTCAATTTTGAGTAAAAATATTTACTCAGAATTCAGAGTAGAGAATTCACTCTGTGTGAATGAAAAGTTACCCCAATGACTCGATTAGGTCACCCTAATCTTCGAGTGAAACTTTACTCCAAGAAATTTAGGGAACAAAAAGCTGATTCAAGCTCGGAGTCTGACTTTAGCGATCAAATCGGGTTATATTTGATAATGAATCGAACTGGATTGGGTATTATTGGATCTCGATTACATACAGCATAGTGTATGCGTTTGCATTACCTTAGTACGATTTATCGCAGCACCGGTTCGAAGATCTTAGTTTATCGTTGGTCGGCGCATTCACGTCGCGCGCGGAGAAGAGTGATCTTTCGAGAGGCTAATTGGAAGACTCTCGAGGGCTACTCTCTCGGCGCTCCTATGCGCGCTCCGTGGGCCGGCGTTCTCTTAATCGTATGGTAATTCTATGGAGATTGCATGGGGCGAGGAGAAGCTCGTAGCTCGGGTCGTTAGGCCCTTTTCGTCCCCGCTGGGACCTAAACCGACCCGCCGCCCGACCGTCTTCCTGCTAGTACTTCGCTATCCAGCTTCCAATCGTCCGCTCCTCGCCCATCATCTTAAGTTCCCCCAAGAAACTTCTTTTTTTTCGCATGCGATTCTTCTCATTGTCTCTATGCAGAAGAATAAGTCCGCGAACATCATCTCGCTCGAGATTAAACTCTATACCGACGCGCTCGTCGTTAATTGATTTCAACGCGGGTTGGAATCTTTTAGACGATGCACAAGAGTTTAATATCTTCTAAATTTAACTGGTCACAGCGATAAGTAGTAAAATATTGACGCGTTTCAACTTTGTAACAAATGTCGGCAATTCGACGGGGTATAACGTCGGCCGGCTTTATCGTTCTACCTTGGTCTGGCGCTTTCCTTCGTATATTCTTCTTCGGTGCGGAGACCCGAAGTGACAAGTGAATGGCGTGCCACCCTCGGGAGGGGACGAGAGAAAGGAGGAGAAGGAAGAAAAGGGATAACAATAATCTCACGCTGCTCCTCGTCGCGAAATAAGTATCATTCTGTCTCGTTTTACGTATACGTAGGCGACTTCAGACACGCGACGACCTCACAATCGCCACTGTCAGTTTGCGTCGGGAAGAAACCTGCGATTATGCGCGCGCGAGGAGTGGGTGCGCGCGCGCACAAACACACGCACGCACGCACGTGTGTGGGATGCCACTTACTCTGTCGCGCGCAAATGCGAGCGTTATCGTTGATCTAACTCCATTCCAATTCCGTCGGAGTACCAGATGACAGGAGAGTGACAGCTCATCCTCGACGCGAAGCGAGTTCCCCCGCCGTCCATCATCGAAGGAATATATCGGGCATAATTTTATCGCGAACCAAATTAGAGGCCGGCATCGGCATTATTCCTTGAACCACCTCGACCACCCACGTTATTATGTGTGTACGCTCTTTGTGTTAATTTTGCGAATATACTCAAAGCGTATCTCGATAAGAATGATGCGATTCTCACAAGTCAGTTAATACGCGACAATGCGTTACATTATCGAAACATACTTCTGATAGCGTGACGCATCGGCAACCTATCTCTTGCTGGGAGAGCCTATCTCTTGTTTTTTGCGGCGATGTGTAATGTGCACGCCATTTATGAGAAGGTGTGCACAGAGCAGCGGTGGTGATGCGTGCGAGAGATGCAACAGCGGCGTACGCACATGAGAGGGAGAAAGAGGGAGGGCTGTCGCGAATAAAAGAACAAGAGAGAAAGGAGAAGGAGCATGGTGGCGGCTCGGCTCGGTAAGGCGAGAGGAAACGCGAAGGAGCTTCCATCTCGGGCTTGAGATTTCATTAAAATTCATGAACCGTGCGCGACTTGCGCTTCTCACCGCGGTGGTCTTTGAGTTTTGCGCGTTACGAAGAAGCAGCGAGTACATATACACACGCACGTACACGCATTCACAACGTGGATGAACGAGAGGGAAAGAGAAAGAGAGAAAGAAGGGGGATGGAAGGAAGGAGAGCGAGAACGGCATAGCAGTACAGGGGAGAAGAAACGAGGCAGAGAGCGACGTCAGCTATGAATAATACAGGGAACTTCTAATTGCGCGAGACAAAACTCCGTGTAGTTGGAAACTTTCGTCCCGGCTACGACGAAGACGGCCAGGAACTTTCGCAACTCCCGCAAAACTTACCGCTTGCTTTACCGCCATTCGTCCCATCCTCCTTCTCCTCCTCCTCGTATATACGCGCCGCGTCGTCGTCGTCGTCGTCGTCGTCGTCGTCGTCGTCGTCGTCGTCGTCGTCGTCGTCTCGCCGGAAGTCAGCGGAACCGGCGGCGCACGGTTCTCTCTTATATCCAGCTCTTTCTCGGTCGTATCCGCGCGTTCGGCTATCACGCGCGGCATCTCGCGAACTTTGTTCTTCTCACCGTTTGATTCCCCGCAGACTTCTTCCTTTTCTCTCTCTTCGAAATGCCCAGGAAGAAACGTGTCTTTGCTCGGTTATAATCGATAGTTCCGTGTAGTCGGTATACAAGTTGAGTCGATTTCTTGTTTCCATCTATATATCATTATGATAACTCATTTGTTGACACTTTGACGACCACTGGCTGTGACTTTATTCTGCCGACGGTTATCGTCTCAGTTGTACAAGAACATTAATAGCGATAATGCGACCGATAATGGCGGTATGTAGTTGTTGTATGAGCACTATATATAAGGGTAGATTTATGGATTTGAACACAAGGAGGATGTTTGTCACTTTTTTTTTAAATACCGTCTAAGCGAGCTAAACCTGCCGGCAACGGACAAAAATTGTTTCGCGACAAATGCAGTCACGTCAATGTATTGGGAGTTCTCGAGCGGGACACAATGTGATGGCTGAAAATCGCAAGGTCGCGTGGGTTCGTGGCAATGATCAAAGTCATTATTCGACACGTCGTTTGTGCGCGAGCGAGAAACGGCCGAACAGGGTAATTTTCTCCTTCGCTCCCTCCATCTCGCGCACCCTCTTCCTCCCTCCCTCCCTCCCTCCCTCCCTCTTTCTCTCTCGCTTTGCCGCAACGGTGCTCACATAGGTGTCGGCAATGAAGAGAGGGATATCGTTTCTACGGCCAGGGTGTGTTCAACCCCCGTACTCAGGGGTGGCTGTAACGTCGCTCGTAAAAACACCGTAAACTCGACAGCAACAGGTCCCGTGTGTCTGCCGCAGAAGCGTCGAGCCGCTCTCGGAATATGACGATTCGAGTGCGCGGGGTGTCGCGTCGCCTTGCGACGCCACTGGCGATTCTTTACGTTTGCACCCCGCGCTGCTTCCGAAAAGATGATTACGTTCAGAATTTATTTCGACGCGACGGTCGAACGCGTGCATTGACGTTTTTTGGCTCAACATTACTTGGCGAGTTCGACAGAGAATGAGAAACGCGCGCAGGTATAGACGCTCCTCGCGGAGGTTCCTCGCGTTGTTAAATTATTGGGACGCGCACTGCCGTTTGCTGGGCATCACGTCTAAAGCGTCAATTTTAAACGCGCGCGATGCCACTCGCCGAGACATTTATCATTCACGACCGTTCGTAGCGTGCATATTTTATTAACAGCGCTATCGAATCGCGCGCGGAGAAAGGAAAAAGATGTTACTCAAGGTCGCGCACATCACAAAAAGCGCTTCGCTTTATGTGCACAGTCTTGTTGATTTTGACGTTTTTACGCGAAGAGATTACCGTGTAACGGCCCGCGGCGACCATCATCGTCCACGAGCGTGGCAGGATGAGGAGGATGAGAAAAATTGTCACGGCGAAGGATTTCAAATTCTCGCCGCGTAAGGAGTCTGCGGCGGTCCTTCTCCTTCCAACCGCGTGTGCATGCATTATGCATGCACGGCGACGCTGCGAGAAAAATGTCTTGGCAGCCGCGAAGGAAGCGCGCGCGGGGGTGGCTTGCTTGCCGCCGTCTTGTCTCTGTATGCAGCGGAGGTAGCAAGGTGCGACAGCCCCCCGGTGCGAACCGGTGCAGGTGTGCGTATCGACACGGGACAGTCCAGATGTGCGCGACTTTGCCGGCGGTCCTACTTGCCCTAATAATAAGATTCTTTAATAATGACACCGTGTCACACGATGCGGTTATCGAGTTGGCAGTGTCTCGCAAACCGCGGGGGTATGCTAAGTGCGAAGAGCGGGAGAGTTTACAGAAAACTACATACCGCATTCAAATAAATGTTTCAAGTGTCTCATGAGTTTCTATAGCCGTAAATCTATCATGAGTTTATCATAAGCTCATCAAGTTTATTCAAAATATATTCTGAATCCTAATAAGTGTAGTAAGTTTACCATTTCTATCAAGAATATTAAATTCGAGCAAAAGTTGGATTTATTTACTACATAGAGTCGAACTAATTTTATCATTGAAGTTTTATAATATTCTTGTAAAGAGAATCATTTCTTTTTTTTTTTCTTTTAATTAATAACGATAATAAGCTTTTCTGAAACTTTTGGTAGATATATTTTAAGATTATTATTAAGAAAATATTCTTTATCAAAGATAACCATTACTTGAAAAAGAAAAGTAAACTGAATAATCGCAATTTTCAGCAATATAATTATATTATTGCGCTCGCTCACTCGCGTCCGCGGTCACGTGCGGGAAATGAACGTTTAGAAAATGTTTAATTCGGCTATATAGATATAGTCTCTCAATAGCTCGCTATTCAAACTTCGTAATCGATCTCCTAACTGCAGCCCGTGTGCGACTCTTTTGTTTCTTTGTTCGTTAGCTCGTTGTCGTAGAGATGACCGTGCAACTCTTTCACCCAAGTCGACATCCACTGATGTCGATTCTGACGATCCCTACAGCGACACTCACAACATTGCCCTTTCTCTTCGTCGTCTCGACAATTCATAGAGATTCTGGGAACACTAAATTGATCCTCTTCTGTAATGTTGACTTCAGGCCACCAAAACGATTTCCTGCTCTTCCTTGAGCTGCGGGCGCAATAATATTTTTTTGCATGCGGAAGCTTACATGTCGAAACGAGGGCACCTTCAAAATTTCGCTAACGGTTTTTCAAAGCTATCGTTTGAATTTCTTACGTTGTTGAATTTATATGTATTATCGTTATCGTAATGTCGATGAATCCCCTACCGGTGACTACCGGACGGCAGTATCAACGTGTCGCTTGGTCTCGCCATGAGTTGTCAGTAACATTCAATTTACGAAAATACATCGTTTCTCTCCGTCGCACCGAGACGCAATTCTCGAGAAAAGATATATATGCAGAGACCGGCAGGAGAAAACAACAGATAAAAATCTATCGAGATTAAAGTACAGAGAGACGAATCGTAAGCGGACGAGTCACAATAATGTGTCTTCGGTTCCATCCTCGATATTTCCACCGACGGTTTTTCCACGATTTGATATCGAGCGCCTTGCCCTCCCCCTTGACGAGGGATCGGTGGGGGTGAAGCCGAGCCAGCAGTGGCGACCATCCACCCTTCCTCAGGGACGGATTGCCCTCTCTGGCCCCTCTTTGGGCTACGTCTGATGGCTATGGCTCCATTAGAGCTTCTATGAAAGAGCGTTTCTTTCAATCTGTTATTTCGACAGAAATCCATCTCTTTTTTTTATCACATTAATACAGACATCGGTTGAGAGATGGGCATTGAATTAACGGATATTAAATCAACTTTGTCGCGTAAATCCGCGGATTAACTTAATTTATCAAATTCATACGGCGTGATTGAAGACGAAAAATGCAAAAATCACTCTTCCGCGAAAATAGTTGTCGCCATTTTTTAATCGAAAAAATTATCAAAGTTGCGTAGCACGCGATTTATGGTTAATGTGGATAACGGAGTTGCAGCAAAGTTTCGCGAAAAGTTCGACGTTCAAACTTTGGTCCACTGCTATGTTTCTCATACGAGAGAGAACCCTCTACTCGTTAACTGAAAACCGAAGAAACACGGAAAGGGAGAGGGGGGGGGGGAAGAGCCGAGGGTGGTTTTTCCAATGATGATGCGCACCGGAAGGAGGTGTGCGTTTACGGTACCCGCGGGAGCCACCGGCGGGAAAACGAAACACGAAGAAGAGTGCTGATCCTGTCCAAACGAGGACGTTCCAGTCTGCGTATGAAGAATTTCTCAATAGTCCAGAATATAAGTTAAACCGCTTATCGTTCTCTTACTCAGTTTAAATTTAAAGTTGTTTCAAATATAATCGGACGCTCTTACCTCATTTTCTTAACATTTCCGCAGTAAAGCCATTTCTTTCCATAAAGAAATACTCAAATTTTCTGTACGAATACCATATTAATATATTACAAAATTTAAGTTTTTTTTTTCGTTTTTAACGTCGTCGCGTCTTTCCCGGCGATATTCCCATTCTGATTTCGCTTGGCGCGGAAAAATCCGATGCCTCCAACTAGAAAGAGCTCGTCGGTTCAGGGTGTTCGTTCTGATGGAATCCTAAATTTTAAATCGCCCAGCGGATTCCAGTCGGAAATTGAACCTTGACCTTTTCCTCCTCGAGTACTTTCGATCTTTTTGATGGAATCGCTCCTACGAGCGTGAGCAGGCGCATTTCGCCGAGGCATCGCGTTGTCGTCGTTAGGTTTTATCGAGGATGTTTTGGCGCCAGGTATAAAGCGCCACTCGAATAATTTCACCGACCATTCCCACGGCCAACAGGCACGTAAAGGCTCTTCGATTTTACGCGCGACGCACCAGCTATAAGCATGACCGATTTCGTCTACTATTGTCCGTATTCATAGTCAGGCTTTATATTTAAGGATTCCTTAAGTTCATCTTCAGATGCTCTGTAGCCAATAAAATAATTCGTAGAGCATCTGAAGATGAACTTAAGGAAGCCTTAAATATAAGGCCTGTCTATGAATACGGACATTAGTCTACTATGTCACGGATGAATCGACGTTCTCACCATCTCGCGGGCATTAATAATAACAACCTGCTTTGTACAGCGACTCCTGAGCGTGCTAATTAATATTAAAAAAAAAGAAAAAAACAGTCAAAGAGGGAGAAGGTGTATCGATAGTCTCCAACAGTTCCGAAAACATATCGTTAAGTTCCCCCGAGACTCCGGGCCCGGCTCGTAAATTCACCACGCAGAGGGAAATTTCCCACACAGAGTTTTTCAGGTCCCCGGAGAAACGGGGCCCGCTCGAAAATTACATCGCCGATATTTTCGCCTCGTGAACCGCCGCCGCCGCCACCGACGACGACGACGACTTCGGACCACGGCGCGGCGTAGCGTAGCGAAAGTTCCTCGACGTCGGCGGCGGCGGCGGCGGCAACGACGACGACGACGACGAAGAAAGAGCAGTAATTTCCCCTTCCTTGTGCATCGTCCATTGACGTTTATGCGTTTGCGCGCGTGGATATAGTATGCGGCTTCCCGGTGCATCCGCGCGAATGCACTCCGGAGATTTTCCAGGCCAAGTGTCTCGGCGTTATTCGCGGGATGCACATGCCATAGATCATGGTGTTTTCAGCGTACACATCCACACCCGTGGTTGCGTGTGCGCGTGCGCGCATGTACACACACGCATACCCACGTGTACTAACGGGATGCACACGTGCACGCGCGCCTGTATACGCGGAAACGCGCCGACTGAGTTATTTTCTGACCATTGCCTCTCGTTCTCCATGCGAAGCGGCACATACAGCTTGGTCCATTGCATACGGACGCGTGTGTTGAAGGGAGAGAGGACCTCTATTTTGCACTTGATCAGAAAGGCTCGATTATGCGATTTTTGCGAGTTTACGAATATTTGGTAAAATTTCCGTAGTGTTCCGAAAGAGGAACTTGTATCTAAATACGTGTTTTAAGCTCGCGGGCAATTGAGCCGGATTATTATTCTCCCAGATTTTTCGTTTCAAGTTTCCTCCAAGTGCCGACGTCTCTTTCTTGTATATTTCTTTCGTCTCTAACATCTCTCGAGCATGCGACCGGATCATTTTACGTGAAGCACTCTGTATGTACGACGCACGTCGGTCCGTGGCTACATAGGCATCGACTCTCGCATATACACATACACACGCGCAAGCGCACGTCTCGCACGCAGACCCACACGTATACCGGGTGGCCCGAAAGTGGTGTTGGTCGACGCGAGAGCCACTCGATCAATACGCCACGTTGCCTCCTGCGCCTCCACCCCCAGGAACGTCGGTGCACCCCTTCCACGTCGCCCTTCTCTTGCCCCCCCCCCCCTCTCTCTCTCTCTCTTTCTCGTCCTCTCTTCTATCCACCAACTACTTCCCCTCTACACCGTGGCCGACGTATTCGCCCACCCCCGAGAAAAGAGACGATACGGTGGAAACGGGCTTTCGGCCGGCCGAAGACTCGGGAAGGAAAATACTTGGTTCAGCAGAATTTTTCGACATACTCACGGACGATGTAGAAAAAAATATGTATCCGGTCATTCGCGAGGGTCCCCGGGACAAAGTACGCCGATAACCTATGAGAGTCTACCGATCCCGATTCTCGAAGAAATCGGAATTTTGTGAAACAAAGGGGGACTGCACACACACACGCGCGTCTCAGCAGTTGCTCCCGAGAAGATCGCAATATCATAGCGATTAAGTTCTATCGCGGCTTTGGCCTCTTCCAATTTCCATCGTAAACACCGCTATCGATGTTGCCCGACTTCGATTTTCGCGCACTAGCTATCTTCTTATCGTGCGGCGGGAAGGATACGGTTAGCCGCTAAATAGATAGCCCCACCCTCTTACCGCTCCACCACCTCGGTGATCAACGGAAATCCTTTCGGAATTTTGCCGGATTCCCCGTGTTATTTTCGATACCGACTTTATTACGAGCTCACTCCCGCGATACCCCGACCCCGACGACGATGACGACGCCGGCGTTGCCGGCGGCGGCGCGGCAGCTTATCGCGCGTGAAATAGAAACGGATTGAGTGGCTGCTCGTCCGTTTCCAGTTTGTCGCTCTTCTGGCCGGGTATAAACAAGGTTATAGAGTCATTAGGCGTTATGGACCTGTTTCACCCCGCGGAACTCTCTCGCCGGCGAAACCGGCACGTAGGCGTTTCTCCGTCGTGTTTATTTAATCGATTACCGCGGCCGTTGAATTTTACAGTGACTATGGACGAATCGTGTTTCCTCGTAAATACCCCGCTCTGTATCGGCGAAACTCTATCATCGGCATCGTCGCGTTCTATCGCGCGAGAGCGGATGATGCCGCGGACGTCGTGAATATTCTTAACACGCTTTGGCGCACGCGATATCGGAAAACTGCAGCGCTCGAGAAGTACAAATGTACCTCACCGTACGTTTGGAACGAATCACGGCGTGATAACGAATCGAAAGAAATAATAGTCGCGGAGAAAAGAGGGAAGGAAACGAAACTTTGCTGTAATTGCTGTGCGAAGCGATAACTTTATGAACTATAAAGATTATAAGGCGTAAAAGTGTTCTTTTTCACGTGCTCGTAAAGATCGACGCTATCCGGTTCATTTTACCGAACGAGGCGAGTTCGAGGTGGCGGGGGATGGTCTTCGGAATACAGGATACGGCACTGACCATGCGTGCGAGGGGTGTTTCCACCCTCCATGGACGAGGCCGCGACGGAGGAGGGGAGGCACACATTCAGTACACCTGCGCTGTATATTGCGGAAAAGCCGGACTTGCCAGGCAATAAGAATTTCCTTCTTCATCCTTCGTGTGCAACCTGCCCCTCTCTCTCTCTCTCTCTCTCTCTCGTCGACATGCAACCCTTTATTAATACCCCCTTCTCATCCATCCTGCCTCTCCTTTTCCTTCGCGCTACGCTCGTCCGCGAAGCACCACCTTTCGACCTTTTTATCTACCACCTCCGTCTTTACCACCCTCCTCGTACTTCGCATTGTCTCGCAACAATGTGAACTCGAAGCTAACTAGTTTCGCTGATATGCGCACATTAGAGCTGCCTCTAAGAAAAAAAGAAAAGACATACGGCTGCGAACGTCTTTCCTCCCTCTTGTGAACTCGTAGCTACACAAGTTGCGAACTATATTTAAAGTATCTCTGATCCCGACACACAAACAATAGTTACGTACTTCGGGAACGTACAAGTGAATGAGATCGTTTCTTGCAAGCCTATAGCGTCCCTTATAGCCGGCCTAGTCGTATAAATAGAATATCTAGGCGGGTTTGATGACGTTTATACGCGGCACTCTGTGATTACTCGTCCGACTAGACGACGATGTTTCCGCAATCGTTAAATAATTAATCAGCCCACGAGCCCGATGCCGATAAATCTCTGGTTGCTGAAGTTTCGGCCGCGTTTGCATTTCTCGTGCGCGGTTATTGAGCTATTAAAAAGTCTAGTTATCATTGCGGTATACGGCGGCTAGATGTACGATGACGACGACGACGACGACGACGACGAGGAGTCCGCGGCAAGGGTTTCCCAAGCAGGCAGGAATGCCACTTCAATAACGAAGCCGAAGCGAAGTCGACGAGGGGCTTAATTTGCCTCGAGACGCCGCGCGCTCGTTCTCTCGTTCGTGCACTCCCCGCGTACATACGCGCGCGTACACGTTACTTTGTGTATACTTGTGCGCAAATGTGTGTCTGTGTGTACGTGTATATCCTAACCGGATGCCTTCCATAGTTATACCACCTCGCGCGCGCGCGCGCCTGTCTCTCGGTGTCTGCTCTCCGCGCTCACGTCGTCTCTCCGCCGCTCGTCCGTGTATAAACTAGCGGACCGCGCGTGTGTAGGTAGGTTTCGTACGTGTACGTACGCCCGGTACATAGCACGCCTAGACCATTTTGCAGCGTTCCTGCCATTCTAACATCCGCGTTTCATTAAAAGATCCCGCCCGACCTCTCGTCGTTGCGCCGTCTCCTTCTCGCGCGCGCGCGCGCGCGCGACCACGTCGACTCGTGTACTTCGCCGTAAGACGGACGCGCGGCTTACGTACTGGGTGTCCCGGACGCACATTTTGCCGACACGGATATCGCTCCCGAAGCGATCGTGCCGCGGCATCGGGTTCAACACGTGAGGTTCCCCACGTTGAGAAAGAGAAGAAGGAAGGTATCGTATACGAGGAGGAATTTGACGGAAAATTGAATCACGTGTGAGCGATTTGTAACGTCACACTTCTGCGATCGACTCGAGATTAACGCTTTGCCGAGCGCGCTTCTTGTCGCGGAATGATCTTCACCTGTACCTCTTTGTACATAAATCCTCGTGTCGGCTCCGACAAACGAGGATAATATGCGACGTGATCTCATTGTGTTCCCCATTGTGAAAAGGACGTAAAGTTGCGACATGGACACGTTGCTGTTTACATTTTGCACGTTTTATATCGCATGCGAAACACGCAACCGAGATCTACTCTAAGATCAATATAGCACAGTGTCGCTGTATGTGCAATCGCTTAGAAATTCATTGTGCGATAAAACCGCATGCGAGGACTATTAAACTTGTTGCTCTTCGGCTCGAGTGTAATGGAAATGAACAATGGCTTGGTAATACTTGAGAACTGCGCGCGCTTACGGCGTTGTATTCCTTCGAGTCGCTACCTTGAGTCGCGTCTTTCTAACTTTGATACCGACTTTGCGAAAACCCATCGATAACTACCAATCGTTCCTGCGCGTACCATCACGATTATATCAACGCCCAAGTGGTGATTATTATCGAATTTAACGCGACGTCCTTCCCGGTCCGGAATATAAGATACAATTTCGCGGGGATACACGGGGGAGGAAGGAACAGAAGAGGAGGAGGAGGAGGAGGAGGAGGTGGTGGCCGGTAATACGGCATAATGCTCTCGTAAGGGGGTTAAGGAGTAATTCCTGTCGACCGGGGGCTCGTCCCTTTCGACATTTACGACGTGTTTTACGCGATCAAAGCGAGCCGTAACAATTATTGGGCGATTTCGCGGCCGTAAAATTTTATTCGACCCCCACGGCCACTGACGGAGTGTTGCCATCCCCCATCGTCGCCACCCCCCATCGCCACGCCACCCTCGATCACTGTCTGTAGAGAGCGGTAGAGGGGGGTCGCAATCTTTACACCCGTTGGCTGCATTATGGTTCTTTATTTTGCGAGGGATCGAGAAATTAAATATCGGCGTCTCTAGGCCGTTTTTTAAGATAATGTTCATCCCCTGTTCGAACTTGGATGAAATTTCCACGAAATATTGTAACGTCTATGTACGCGATCGATTGGCATTCAGTGTGTTGAATTAACAAATGCCAATGATTTCATATCGAATCCGTTATTGTCGAAAACGGCCAAGATTTATGTCGCCTTTAAAGCAGCCAAGGAACGAAGCGCGGAACATTTTCGGGAAGCACTTATCCCGTCCAGGCGGCGGAAATCGATGGCCGCCGGCGATCGTTCCGGACACCCGGTACGTCGGGCGCCGCGCGTTGTGTACATTTGGCCGCGTTTTCGCGTCGAGTTTTGATTTACGGGCTTGGAAGCGGGAGGAAAGCTACGGAGCGAGCGGAAAAGGGACGAGTGTTCCGGCGGAAGTGGCTGGAAAAAGGAAGAAAAATAATAGAAGGGAAAAGGGAGGATGGTGGTGCTGGTGGCGATGGTGCTAGCGGTGGTGGGCGAAGTTGGACGGGTGGAACATGGCGAAGATATGGTCGAGCGAATTCGAGTCGTAGGAGGATAGGAAAATAGGAGCAAAAGGAGCAGAGGGTGGCAGAAGGTGGCGAAAGAAAGGAGGAGGAGGAAGTGGTAGCGATGCAACGTCGATGCTGGAAAAACATCGCGAAGTATTGCGAACGAAATACCGCAGTTCGCGGCGGGATCCTTTTTTGGGCGGCGGAAGCACGAAATTGCCGGAGCGCGAAAGAAATCGTCGGGAGAAAGGAGAAGTTCTCTTTCTTCTCGCAAGAGTATAACACAAAGCGGGAGATATACGAACAACCGAACTTCGCAAAACATTGTTTTCCACGGGCTGGAAGAGATCCGCCCGGCCAGAAATCCCGCCCGTCGCCGGGCATCCGGAACTTCCGCGTCGATAAATCCGCGATCAACGGGATACGATGCGAGACCGCGGGGAAGGAGGGGGCGACTGCACCGCCGAGGGTAATTCACGGGCGCTACAGCGTGTTACGGCGAATTTCGGGCCATTCGCCATTATCCGTTACGTTAGCAACGGGATGAGCGTTTGTTTCAGAATTTTCTTCTCGATACCGTTTCCTAAAATTTCTCACCTCCTCGAGCAACGTTTCGTCGTGACCAACGTTTCGTTGGGATGTTTCTACGGGCCGCGACGTTCCTACGGTATAATTTATCTCGCAATCGACATAACCATCGGAAAAGTCGTTTGTGGGTTTTATATTTATTACGAATTTGCTATAAAAATCTCGATAAAGAAAAAAGAGAAAAGTAATGCTACGTCAGCGGATCGCGCGTTTGACTCTAACTGTTCGAATTAAATCCAATCGAGTGGGCAGAATAGACCCGATTCTCCGATACGAGATACCCTACGTGCGTTTATAGAAGCGCGTTTATCACTTTTTTCTTTTTTTCTTTCCAACACCGGCACGCGAGCGAGCGGTATCGCGTCGCGTCGCGTCGGATGAGGGAGAACGAGCCACGAAACGCGAGCCTGGCGTCTCGATTTTCTTCGTAAATCAGGAGAGACCGGTATATTCTTACGGCGGAGCGTCGATATCGGATCCCAGGGGGCACAGGCCGGCGTCTTTCTTTCCTTCCCTATCCCTGGTTCTCTCTTGGAAAACGAACCCTTACCGGGATTCACTCGCGAATTAAAAGAGCAGCCATCTCGGCTACCTTCCCTTTTCCTTCTCTCTCTCTCTCTCTCTCTCTCTCTCTCTCTCTCTCTCTCTCTTTCTCTCTTGTAAGCGTCTCTCCTTCTCTCTGTCCTGCTGTGCTCCGATCAGGGAAGGAAGGTGTGAACGAAAGGGCCGAAAAAAACAGGTGAAAAGATGGAATGAACTTGGGAGACGGCGCTGTGTGTTGGATAGCTTGGTGAAATTAAAAGTATTGAGTCGATTCCAAACGATACGAAAGCAAGCTAATATTGGCCCAGTATTGATCACTAGTATTATGATACACACACTCAACGTCGAGTCAATATAAAAATCCATAAAAAAAGAATCATTCATATCATACGATAGGTACGTTGGCTAACATTGACATATGTTTATTATGAACCCAATTTTTTATACAGAAATTATACGATAGAGGCAAGAATGACCGGTAACTTGGCCGATGCGATAATTTCAACACGTTAATTTAATGTTTTAACTTAATTTTAGTCGGTTTTGGTAATTTGTGGTATGGTAGATACTCCCCGCTTTTTCATGCGAGATCATTGGTACATCTAAAGTAGCATATTTTGAAGCCTTTTCCAACGCCTCATTTTCACTTGTGCACTAAAATGACGACAACGTCGTAAAGAGAAGTATTATCCCCTAATCGCGCGAACGATGCCGGGTGTGATAATTTAGACCATCCCGACGAGTTCTACGACGAAGTTCAAATCGGCGCTCTTAAAATATGCAAGGTAAAAAGAGAGAGAGAGAGAGAGAGAGAGAGAGAGAGAGAGAGAGAGAGAGAGAGAGACGCAGAGAATGAGAGAGAAAGAGAGATGGAAGAAGAGAGCATGAGTAGCTCGGGATTCACGCGTCGAAACAACCCTACAGATAATTTAGATTCGTAGAACGGAGCAAAGCAACAGAAGAGTGAGGAGGAAGGACAGAGAGGGGGGAGGAGAGAGCAACGGCGAGACGCTGGCGGTGCGTATTGATCTAAACGGGAACCCGTGAAAGCAATTAAGATAAGGCACGGTAACAAAGGGTTGTCGGCTGCTACCCGCTTTTCGCGATAGAAAACAGCGGATTGGGACGAGGAGGGTAGGTCGAGTGCGGGAGCAGAGCGAGGGTAGTAGATGGAACAGAGATACACGAGAAAAAAAATGCGAGGTTTATCCGCAGGATGTTAAAAAGCGATCGAAAATACAGCATTTATGGGACAGGGAGAGGGAGAAAAAAGGGACGATAAACCATTCGTTGCGCTACGAGATCCGCGAAATCACAATTCGCTCGCGACATCCGCAACGGGAGAAATTCATTCTATCGCGATCGGAAGATATTCGTTAGTGTTAGCATCGGCGCATCGAATTACCTACAGCCTCCTTAGTCGCGTCATTTCGCGGGACACGGAGATTAGTCGAGCAATTAGCCCGCTCTTCAACGGGGTGTCGTATTAATGTAGTTCATTCGCAAACGACCCTCGAAAACGACGAGAGCGTTATACGTCGCCGTTCCCGTGGAGGCAGTATTAGTTTATATACTGGGTGTCCCATGCAGAGTAGTGCACGTCGTGTCAATCGTGGAGAGAGAGAGAAAGAGAATGAAAAACAAAGAGAGGGAGAGCACGTGAGGAAGAGAGACAGGCAACGAGAGCGAACAGCTCCGGCAGACCGTCTGAGTCGTAAAATGTTAACTGCTAGTAAAACTGAGTTTACGCGCTTGTAAGGACCCCCGCAGGAGGCTGCTGCCACCCCCGGTCTCTCTTCAGTGTGGCACGCAGAGCTACCCCTTACACCCCCTAATAGCCAGATTATTGCTCGTAAGCCATCCCGCCGTTCGAACCCGCCGCCCCCGTGCCACCAGTGCGAGCAGGAAAATAATTCCGCGGAAGAACGTTTAATTTGCCCGCTTTCTTATATTTTACGTCACCCGGCTACACCAGCTGGCTGACTGGTTGACATTTCGTATTGTGAAATATACTGTCGCGAAGTTATATTTCGCAAAGTTCCAAACATCGCGCCCTTTACTGAGTATATTTTACTGCGGAATTATTCCTGATAGATTGCTCATTGACGCAAAATTTAACTTTGGAATAATCTAAAGGAATATCTAATTTAATGAGACGAAGAAAACGAACTCGTGTCCGTCTTGGAACGGCAGCGAGTTAATTTCGCGAATTTGTTCAAAGGTTAGTATTTTTCTCAACGACGAAAAAGGCGAATGTAAATATTTATTTCTAGCGACAGCTCGAGAACGAGAGAGCGCTCGTATCAGCGGTCGAAATTGCTCGGTCTTTTAACTTTCAATGGCGCAAGTTCTTCCGCCGCATCGCCGTAAACCGACGTTTTATTCCGCCGTCTTCGGCGAGCGACGTCGTCGGAGGTTTTTCATTTTTAATTACCCACAGTGCAGCGCCGTGAAAAGTTCCCGGCTGCACGGAAGTTTTAATGGCCGCGTTGACTGTCGTTAACCCCTTCTTAAGTCGTCCGTGGAAGTGCCGTGGGACGTGCTACGATTTCAAAACTTATTTGATTTCATTCCGGGGGCATTCTCGTTCGACCCGATCGCACATTCCTTCGGTGTAATTTAATTTTCGCAAACGTCATCCTCCGTCGATCCGAAAACGCGACGCAATAACAAATCGTTATTCATTCCATTCGAGACCGATAAAATCTATTTTAATCTCCTAAAACTCATAACCGTACAAATCGTTTCTGTTTTTCAAAAACAAAAGTTGTTGGAATTTTTTGTGTATGCAACTATCGATAGTTGCGAGCAATTACCATTAATTTCGCAAAAGAAACAGGACAAACGTTCTAAAATTGATGTTTTCTACAACTTTTACAAATATCTATTTCTTGCCACAAAATTGCTGTAATTACTCGAATATTTTTCATGTTGTATGTGTTCGGTATATCGTCAAACTTTTTATTGTTTCTACAATAATTTAGTTTCACAAAAGACATTGTAAAATAAAATATAATGTTTTAGTTCAATATTTTCTTCGTGCACGATTTTTACAGTGTTTCCTGAATATTTTATATTTGCATTTGGATTATATCAAACTCATCGGGACTCGTGCACGACCATCGAAATGCGGAATATACCTGTGCTCTGCAAACAACGCGGCACGTACATTCGTCACACTTCTGTCAATCACTGGAACGTGACGAAAGACGCCACTCAAAGCAGCGCGCGTTCGCTCTAGGAAAACAACCTCCCTGGAGTCCCGTCGAAGAGCGGGAGCTCTAGATTCCCCGTTTCGAAGCAGCGTAATTGTTACACTTCGTATAAATGCATTAGTCCCGCGCATTCGTTTCACGCCTCCGCGGATCCTCAAGAAGTCTCCTCGTTCGTTCCCCTTGCCCCCCGGGGACTTTTTTCGCAAGGTGCCGTGGCGAAAAGTAACGAAGAAGAAAAGTTTCGTGCGAATTCGAGCGAATGCGAGTTCATTCATAAAAAATCACGGAGACCACCGCGATAACCCGTCGACGTAATCGTGCAAAAGTTCAAATAATAATAATAATAAACACTACGAACGGTCTCTTCTCTATTTCTTTAAAATTCATCAATGAAATTCTTTCGCCGTTTTCGCAATTTTTTCGCGAGATCATAAACTACATCGGGACTGTACTCTTTGTACCCTAACCACAACGTCCATCGCAATCTCTTGGTAGATTTTGCGTCGAATCGACGTAATCTCGTTGCATAACCGCAGAGACACCTATCGTGTGATTCGCATGCAAAAGCAGCAGCCTCCTTCCTAACAAAGAGATATTCCTCATGACGCTTGGTCGAAGAGGTCTGAGAGCTCTATTCTCTCCCGCTTTCTCTCGCTTTCTCTTCTCTATGCATGTCGGCGTTTACTCGGAGGGGGTGCTAACTGTCGAAGACGGGGCTGCATCTTCTCGGCAGGGAGCGTCCCGAGCGAGGGGAAAGCGGAGCGGCGGGAGTAGAGAGACGACAGCCGGGGGTACAGAAAGTCCCTCTGCGGTTTTATGGGTCGTCCAGCTCCATCATGCGCCGTAAAAGTACAATAAAACCGCTGTTACACCGTGGAAAACTACCCGTTCTAAAGCACTGCGTGCAACGGGCCCTTAAGACGCGCGAGTAGAAGGACCAGAGACGCTTGGGGAGAGCGGCCGAAGCAAAATTGATTCTTTTACGATCGGTGAACGCGAGACCGACCCCGAATTTAGCGCGAGCATTCTTCCGAGTCTTCGCGGACGCGATCGTGCGATACTTGGACATCTTTCCTCGAGCTCGCGCACAACTTTTCACGTGAAATTGATCGTTTTCAGAAAGAGAAAAGGAAAGGGAAAATTTCTGACCGTACGAATATGCATGATGCTTTAGCATACTTCGACTTTACTCTAACGCATCGATCTCATTTGCTTTCAGTCCTCTCTTTGAGAAACACGCAAGAAGAAGAACCCCCGGATCCACAACTGATGCGATTGGACAACATGTTGATTGCGGAAGGGGTCGCTGGACCAGAAAAGGGCGGTGGTGCTGGAGCAGCGGCTTCGGCGTCTGCGGCAGCGGCTGCTGGACCACCCGGGCAACCAGACAATGCTATCGAGCACTCCGATTACAGGGCGAAGCTAGCACAAATCAGGCAGATCTATCATCAAGAACTAGAGAAATACGAACAGGTATGTCGGAGATACTCTTTTGCACCTTCGTCTCTAAGAACCGCGACATGTCGTCTCGTGTAATCTTGATTACGGCGATCATAAATTTGCGGCGTCGAACGCAAACCGTTCGGTCAACCCATTAAGTCAAACGGGTTAAGTTTAACTCCCGTATTGATTTTCGCGAGCACGCGCACGTCGCAGTCAAACATTTTTACGTTTGCGCGCGCGATGTCGCAAAATCCCTCCTTCCTTCCCTCCCTCTCTTCCTACCTCCCTCCTTCTCTGCCGCGGAAATTATTTGTTTCGAGGGGAGACAGAGAGGGGAGGAGACAGAGCGAGAGGAAGAGACAGCGAGTGAGAGAGCGGCGAACGAGCACCGTTCGCTTTATGCAAATAAAGCCCGCTTATGAATATTATTCCGCGAGCATGGAGCCGCGCCATTATCGGCGGGATATCGAGTATTGAATTCGGGTCGCGGGAATTTCACATCGGTCGTTTTATCATCGGCCGACTTTGTGAACGCAGAATAAAAGAGAGAAAGAGAGAGAGAGAGAGAGAGAGAGAGAGAGAGAGAGAGAGAGAGAGAGAGAGAGAGAG
>NW_022639513.1:1603227-1614371 GCF_010583005.1 Odontomachus brunneus | reverse complement strand
GAGAGAGAGAGAGAGAGAGAGAGAGAGAGAGAGAGAGAGAGAGAAAAGGAGAACAGTGAAATGAACTGGCCGCATAAACGAGCGCCGTTACTCACCTCTCTCGCCCGGGGAAAACTCTCGGCGAAATGAAAAATTTAACGTAGCCCCGCGGTTATCGTCGAGATCCGGCCGGCTGACAAATTTCGGCCATCCCGACGTGCTATCAGCCGGCTCGATTCCCCACCATCGATAATCTCTCTCTCCCCCCTCTCTCTCTCTCTCTTTTTCTCTCTCTCTCCGCTCGTGAAATTCAACGGTGTCGACGCGAATTTATCGTCCATCGACAATCTCGCGGCCTCGTTAAGACGCATTTATGGCACACCGCCGCTACACGTCGATGTCACACGAGTGGATTCGAGTGTAATTTGCGAATGGCGATTGCGAGCCATCAAAAATTCGCACGTTAACTCATGATGATACACCGTTATTAACCCACTAACGATACGCTTAGCGAGAACTATTAATGATCCTCTTCATCCTGGTACTCTAAATTTCTTGGAGTGAAATTTCACTCAAAAAGTAGAGTGGATGAACGCCAAGTAACTCATGTAGATCTGAATTTTTTATAGTTGAATTATATATGATATACGTGATATATACTTGTAATCGTGATTCAACTGAAAAATTCACATCTAACTCCAAAATCAAATCAGAGTATTCCATTTGAGACAAGTTTCAAGTAACTACTATTAATACGAGTCACAGAGTGAATTTATCCATCCTGAATTGTCCAGTCAGAATACTCTGGTCGAAATTTTAGCTCTACTTTGATCTGATAATACACATGGTATGCCACTTGTAGGTTCTGAAGAAGGCTGCTCAAAGCAAAGCCAGTAGGTGAAGTACAATCAAAAGAGATTGATATAGAGTATCAAAATAGACGTTAAATAGAACATTGAGGTCGAAAGTAAGATCCAAATTTCGACTGGTATTTTCAGCCGAATTTGAGAAGTGAATGTCCTCCAGTGTCATTCTAATCGATTAAAAAATCCTCTCATATGAAGTCAGAATCCATTCTAAGTATGAGTGAAATATTCACTCTTGCGATTTCGAGTGGCAATATTTTCGCTCTGTCACTTGGAGTGAAAATACTAACACTTTCCACTCATTTTGAGTGAGCCTTTATTCCAAGAAATTCAGAAAGTACATTGTACCTTTATCCTCTGCAAAGAACTTGAGCCATTTTTTATTGTAATGAGAGAAAACGCGTTTTCGTCGCGCGGGTGGCTTAACGCCGACCGATTTGCCATCTTCGATCGGCGAGCGGTTTGCGAAACGGACTGATAAGAAACGACGTTATGCGTGCCCGAGTAAAACGACCGTCGTGTCTCGAGCACGACGATTCGCGTGCTAATGAACCGGCCCGCTTGAGCTAAGTAAAATCTCGCGTGCCGGACAGGACTCTCCTCGGTGTAGTGGTGTGTCGCGTGATACAGGTTCTTTCAAAACGACGCAAATCACTGCGGGCTATTACCGCGTTCGCCGCGGAAATTCGACGATGTTATCGCGAACCGTTTCATTAAGAATTTCTTCTGCCTGGTCGCTTCCCTTTTCTTACTTTACTCTTTCTCTTTTTTTTTTTTTTTTTTTTTTTTTTAATCACCATCCTGACTCTGCTTCGTAATTTGGCTCTCGCGCCGTAATAGCTCAATCCGATGAGACGGTTTTGATACTCGACGAAAAAACGCGCTGATTCATGTGCTGAACGACAAAAACGCGAGCTTTTAGTTTAGTTTCTTCGCGAAATTTATTGAAACTTGTATACATTTTTTGGAGTGAAATTTCGCTCGAGAAATAGAGTGACCATCGAATCATACGATACTGAGTGATTCTTTTCACTAGTATAGAAAGTATAATAAATTCTCGATTCCGAATCATTTAAATATCAGTGAATCATTGAGTCAGTGAATATTCACTCTTGCAACTTCGAATAACGGTATTTTCATTATCGCTTTTTCTGCAGAAATACTGCCACTTTTCGCTCGTTTTGAGTGACACTCCACTCTCAAAAATGTAGAGAATAATACATTTTAATAGTATATTTGGAGTGATCGCGCTTCTTCTTCGCAACTCCGTCCGTGCGATTATCGCGATATGAAATCGTGCGACGATTACGAGATACTCATCGTTCTCGTGGTTCATCCCTCGCATCCCCTTTTCACCACAGGACAGATTACCGTCGTTCCACCTGACGTACGCGTCGCTACCGTAAAAAGCCTTACACTCGCATGACGTTGCGCGTAATCGGCCATTCTTACCGTAAATAGGGCCCGCTCATCGGCCCTACGCGCATAATTCTTTTTAACGCCGCTCGCGTTTTCGCCGGCAGTTTTTCCCTTTCGCGTACACTCACTCCTCGTGGGTACACACACGTGTACGTGTACACGTTTATGTGTACGCGCGTGTCTGAACATGCACGCGTTGTATGTGCGGCGGGTGTATGGCGGTGTGTGCGTGGGCCGTGTGCTTTAATTGCCACACCCGTTTCGACCCCATATTTCACCGTGTGTCAGCGGGCTTGATGTTTCCCCGCGGTAAACACGCACAGCCCCGAGGTCCACTAGCGCATTCGTCAGGGTCGGATTAAAAGGGCGCGCCGTATTTTTGCGTGAAATCATTTTAGTTTAACACCTCGCCTTTTATTCTCAAAAACCCCGAAAAATCGTGCCTGACGCGCGTTTTATCGTGAGCTGAAGACGACGAAAGTGTCAGATTCGCGATTCGCGTCTATTTCACACGCGAGCAATCTAAATTGCAAACGACTACCGTCGTTCGAAAGCTTCCCCGTCCCTGCGATGCGTGCACAGCTCTTTGTAGCCGCGCACAATACGCACGCAGAAAGCTCACCGAGAACATATGCGTTCGCGTGCACTTGCGATGCAACTCGCGCCGAGGGGGGGTGGCCCGTCGATAAACGTGGTCGTTAACGAGTTTTAAATCTTTTCCCTTCACCCGCATAGATGAAGAAAATCACCCTTCTCTTCTAGAAGACTTTCACCGCCATCACTTCTCCGTCTCGAGTTTCGAGAGACCCGACCTTTGTCTTTTTTCAAAAGTCGGCTCTCATTCGCGGCTTCGCGCGATGCGCTTGCGTCGAGAATAAAAAGAAAAGAGTGAACGAAAGCCGTCAGGGAATTCTTTCTGAGAGAGAAATTTGTTTTGTTTTTTCGAAATGTCGGGAGAAAGTTGGCGCATGTGGACGACGTGTCGCGCACAGCAGAAATATCTCGATCGCATAGCCGAAAAGTTCAGTTTATTGGCTTAGTCAGTTAGCGTTAGTCAACGTTGTCGGGACGGAAAGTTCGGCCATAAGCGAAATTTACTATTCAAATTCGGCCGAGTCGCTGCATTAGGGTGAATGTCTGCCTGACTATGCAACATGGCGTGACAAGTACGAGAATAGAACCGCATCGGGTTTTACGAGATCGCGTGATCACCGCCAGCAAACATCGTCTCTACCATGAATTTTCGTCGGACTACATGCGCCCGCCCGCCTTTATTTTACCCGATTCCCAACTCTGATTTCTGCCGCGCGTCAGATTATCTTGTATTGTATCTTGAGAAAAAGCACCGTGGAATGCATCTTCGCGAGGGGGCGAGCGTTTTACGCGCGCATAAATATTTAGTTTTACAGCGACCGCCGTATCCGCGCCCGACTAGCAGTACCATCTAACGTAAATCGTATTGAGTATGATTGCAGAATGCAAATCTTGCGTTCCTTGAATCATTGTCGTAATTTGGGCGACGGCGCAGTAATTTTATCTCCAAACATAAAATGACCTTTCTTTTTTTAATATAATTTACGAAAGCAATTTGCAAATTTAATTAAAACCGATGTATCACGTTGCTTCATTTATTGCTTGAAAAAATATATTTCTATTTTCAATAATTGCTCCTCAATCCTTCAAATCGGAAATCTCCCGTCGCGTAATAAATGATTTTACACACTTGGAATTAGTGAATCGCTGTCCACGTTTCGGCATCCTGCGTCTTCCATCCAAGTTGTTTCGTCGTGACATCGACTCTATACTGACACTCGCCTAGATACGATTCTGATCGCAAATTAAGTTATGTTAGATTAGGTTGCGGAAAGTCAGATTAGTTTAGAATTAAGTTAATTTAACGCGTGTTAATTAACGCAGTATTGACAAGAGTCCCATTAAGTATCTCAAAAAACCGATAAAATAATTTAATTATTCGGATTATAAGCAACACACACACACAACGATACATGCGTCGCGATATGTTTATTGCTCGAAACGTAATACTTTAGTCGTGATTTGGTACGCGAGCGACCGACGATAACTTTGACCATTCTGAAAACGTCGATTGTTGTCATCTCTCTGTCGACCGCTAAATACGAACGTCGTTTTTCGGAGGCTGACGCACTTTACCATTCTCGGAGATTGTTTCCGTTCGTCCGAGTGTCAACTTTCCTGTGAACGACTGTGTGACCTCTTACGTCTCTCGATCCGACAAAGAATATGCAAAGTACTGTTACACGCATCGCTGTGTTGGTCATTATTCCCGCAGCGCTTCTCTCATTCAAATATTTCGTGTCTCAAGGCACGTCGTGACCTCACTGGACACGACGAATTGTGGAACTATGTCTTATACACTCTTCCCCCGCATTTTCTGTACTCGGCAAGCAAAAGAGAGCAAATGTCTAGTGCAACGACCGACGGCCATTTTGTCGCTACATTCGCGCCGAGAATATGGCGCGCGTTCCGCGCAAAGTAATCGAGCTCTCATCGTTAATTAAAGCGCGTTCCTTCGTTTGAATCGTATCTACGCAAATGTCAGTGTTAGTTGAATGCCGTAAAAAAGTACTCAGAGTGTCACGACGAAGTAGCCGAGAGAGCCAAAATACATTGGAAAGTCGGTATATATATATATATAACAATACGACAGAACACACAACAATACATCTTTCCAGGTGTGTCGAATCATTCATTGTATCAAGTTTAACGTGAAACTTGCAGGGTAAATGCGGAACGAAAATTTCGTCTCGGCTTGCCTGCCGGCGAAGCGAAGTTTCTCACGGCGCCGCTAATTTTACTGCGACATGCTCTATTAATACTAACCATACTGCACGTATCGTGAAAATATAGTGGCGGACATGTCCGGCTACGCCGACGTTATGGAAATTCCGACGCGTGCATTGCTAAATATATCAGCGCGCGGTTGCCGCTTGCTGCTTCCTGCGGTTGTTCCCGCGGTTAGAGAAACACACGGAGAGTCTTAATAATTGCATAATCGAATTCATACTGATTTGCATCGGTGAAAAAGAAAGAGGAAGGGAGAGAACGGAAAAGAGAGATAGACAGAGCAGCATTGATTTCGGTTATCTTACAATTTAATAGCTATCTCTCGAGACTAGAACGAACGTCATTTCGTTTCAGAATAGAAGGATAGAAACACAGGGTGTTGCAAAAGTATATCAACATCAAGAGAAGCGTCAGTAATTTTTTTAGACGCTTTCTGAAATAACAGTCGAAAATACAAAAATCAACATCGTCGGCTGCTTCGTCTGCGGTAATATTTGCCGGCTGATCAACTCTTAGTGTTAGCCAGTCACTTGTAACTTCGAAGCTTTACAGAAATTAAAAAAAATCAGCCTGTGGAAACGCGACTCACTATAGCTTTTCCATCCAATTCAGCGACGTTTTGTTCGTTCCTCACACTTTCCTCTCATCCGTCCTCCTCTTTCCACCTACCGCGTCTCTTTCTCTCTCTCTCTCTCTCTCTCTCTCTCTCTTAGTCTGACACGTGCAACAGCCGACGAGAACGGGGTTGATCCACCCCACGGGTCTCGTGCGAAGAAAGGAACGAAGAGGAAGAGAACGACGAGAAGCCACACTGTGGATCGAGAGACAAGAGGGCGAAGGAAGAGAGTGAGAGGAGGGGGACGAAAGGGGGTCGTCGGAGGAGCGGAATCCATTTCGAAATTGCAAGCCACCCTGTTCGATCCCCCTTCTTCACCGCTTCCTCTTCTCGTATCCCTCCCGTAGCCTTTTCCCGGCTCCTTCCCTCAGGAAAAGCCACTCCCCCTCTCACTTTCTCTCTCTCTCTCACACACACATACACACACACACACACACACACACACACTGTCTCTCTTTCTCTACCTCACTCTATCTGGCTCTCTCCCTTTCGGGAGGCAGCGTGCTCGCCTCGAATACTGATATCGAGCAAAGTCCTTTTTCCCTTAAACCGAGCAGCCACCAGGAATAATGCATTATACGTACGCGTCCTTCGTCTCTCGTTTTTTCCTCCCCTCGTCGTCGCTCGCCTTTTCCTCCTCTCTGGCCTCGGCTACTCCAGTTCGCGCGCTTACCTCACCGTCTCGCTGATCTCGCTTCGTCCTTTCGTCACGCCGGCGAACTCGCAATATACTCAAATTTTTTCCGACGTGATCTCCTATATTTTTAATTCATCGTGCATCTTCAGTGATTTAGCTCCGGCGCGTCTAACGGCCCTGTCTTTGTTCGTTTCAGGCATGTAATGAGTTCACCACCCACGTAATGAATTTATTGAGGGAACAGAGTCGCACAAGGCCAATCACGCCGAAGGAGATCGAGAGGATGGTGCAAATCATACACAAGAAGTTCTCTAGCATCCAAATGCAGCTCAAACAGTCCACCTGCGAGGCTGTGATGATTCTGAGGAGTCGATTCCTGGACGCCAGGTTTGTGTCGAGGATTCGTGGCAACGATGCGCGTGCGAAATATTGGATTGTCCGGAAAGTTCATGCCGCCTCGGACTTTATTGACCGTGACATGAACTTTCCGGACGACTTGATACGTTCGATTCGCGTCCATTCTCACGTCATTGCCGTGTGTTTTCTCGATCGAGACTCAGAAGTAAAATCCAGTTGTGATTAATATCTGCGCGAAATTACTCCTGTTGCAGACGTAAGAGAAGGAATTTCAGCAAACAGGCGTCCGAAATCCTCAACGAATACTTCTACTCGCATCTTAGTAATCCTTATCCGAGCGAAGAAGCCAAAGAGGAGCTCGCACGAAAGTGTGGCATTACCGTAAGCCAGGTATCGTTCGCCACTTTCTTTTGTACATATTAAACGACGCTAACTTTTGCGTCTTATTATAACCCGCTGGTCATCGTAGCTCCTAATTTTTCAAGTAATTTTTCTTGACGCCTTTAAACTCTCATTGAGATAGATCTATCTCTCATAGAGATAGATATCTATCTCTTCATTGAGATAGATATCGTGTATACGTAGAACTGAATATTTTTAATGACTCTAGTGTTCGCTCATAGCTCGATCTTGAATATAAAAGCAAATTATGTAAATGTTACGTGAGAACTATTATCTATTGAGCATTAAATCAATGCTTGCTGTTTCGATTCGATCGACAAGTTTGAAATAAACGCGCATTCTTGTTTTATGTGCTCTTAGGTATCTAACTGGTTTGGTAACAAGAGAATACGCTATAAAAAAAACATAGGAAAAGCACAAGAGGAGGCGAATCTATACGCCGCCAAAAAGGCAGCTGGTAAGTTCCAACGTTCGCTAACGAGCGACGGGTGTTCCTTCGTGAGTTCATTTCGCTCAAAACGTTAGACAAAATCCTTTAACAATCATACGAAAAAAATCATACGAAATCGCTTTATGGAGTATTCATGCGCGCGAATATCTCCGTGATTGAGTGAGCAAAATACGCCTCGTTATCCAGAATAGAATAATCGAAAGCTATGGAAACGCGAATGGCGCGCTTTGTAAAATTTCTTCCGGAGCGCTTTTGTATCGCTACCGTCTTTTCTATTTCTCGATGGTCTCGAGCTTATCGCTTCTCTGGTCGCGTCGTCGTTGTCGCCGCCCCCGAACTTGGTGGAGGCAAAGCTCTCTTGCAGAGCGAGGTGAAAAAAAAAAACGGGTGACGCGAAAGTTTCGCGAGTTTCTCGCGATCGATAATGGACGAGTCTCTCTCTCTTTTTCTCTCTTTATCTTCCTCTTTGTTTCACGCGCGTTCCGTTATCTTTTTATGCGTCAAAGTCGGAATCAAGGGGAGGGGGAGGGGGAGAATCTCATTATTGTAAATCATTAGGCGGTTGAGTTACCGCTCATTGTTCGGTCGCAACGGTGACACCGCCGCTATCGCGGTCGTCGATAAATCGTCGCGAGAGAATAAATCTAACGATACCGATTGCCTCCTTGGAGTGGTTCGCGTTCAAGGAAAATCACCTAACGAAAATAAACCTCCGTGGGAGCAGGTGAGGGGGATCGAATCGCGGAATCTAGTAGAGGAAATAATCAGGCTGAAATGTGGCGGACAAGATGGAGGATCGACGAGACACGTCTCGTGCTTTCCGCGCATCTTCTCAAAAATTCAAAAGTTTTCGAAAGGCACCAGCAGCCAGACAGCATGTAGATGAGACCATACGAAATTTTCTCGTTACATCTTGCGACGAGATAGACGCGCACCACCGTCTCTCACGTCTTCGTTCCCATGCCGCTTGCTCTCATCCTGTTCCTCCCCTGCCTCTCTCGGCGCGATCTCTTTCCCCCTCGTGCTCGTGAAAATTGCAAGAAAAACTCCCGGCCCGGTCCTGAAATTCCACGGATTCGCGGATCCCACCCTGGTCGCAATTACGTGCGCTTCGCTTAACTACCGAGGCGTCTCACTTTATTTTGGGCGCCGGCGTGAGATATTTTTAACTCACCAATTATACGGGAGAGAAGGAGAGGATACGAGCTAGAAAACTACGAGAGAGAAAGAGAGGAATATATGGAAGGAGAGAGAAAGAAGGAAAGAGAGGAGAGACGGCACAAGGGGGAAGCAGAAGGTACGATGGAGATTCCGAGCTTCTCGCATTTCTTTCAGCACTCTCTGCATTTGTCTTTCCTCGACCACGTTCACGATGAAACGACCCGCGGTTCTCTCGTAATTAAAGAAACGGAATTCTAACGACCTCGCCTCTCTCTAGCCAGCGCCGCGAAACAACGTTCGTCTCGAATGACGCGAAAGTTTTACAAGCAAAGCGGGGAATACCCGGCTTTGGAACGCCGCTGCCACCGTCGCGTTTCTACAAATTACAGAATAAATTACGAAAAGAATCTGATTTCTGCGACGAGTCAAAATCCGCTCTTCATATCCAGACGCAATAGCGTTCTTAGTATCCAAGCTCGATTTGTCCTTTAGGTATTTCCGTAACAGGATTAAACTTGTCGCGTGACGGTCGCGTAGTACGTCATTTGTCAATCAAAGAAAAAAAGAGAAACGGAGAGCGTAAGCACTCGAGATTCAGAGAGAAACAGAGAGAAACAAATGATCGTTGTTGGCTGAAGAACTTAAAAAGACGCACCGTCCAACTTTGTATGCACCGCGATTGTTTCTACAGCAGCTTTTGCAGGAGCGTCGCCGTATAGCATGGGCGGTGCAAGCCAAGGCACGCCGACGCCAATGATGTCGCCTGCGCCTCCCGGTGGGCCACAGGATATGGCTGGATACAGCATGGGAATAAACGGCAGTGACTACGGCTCGCAGGCATACAACGACGGCTCCATGGGATACGATCCCATGCACCAGGTAAAGACTTGTAGCACCTCCTGCGCGACATACAAGATATTCCTATATGTATGTATATATTGTTGCGACCACGCTGATACCCGTGTGAGCGTAATGATATACATACATATGTATATATATATATATATATATATATATATATATATATATATATATACATACATATATATTGATGGGTAGCCTCTTCTCATTAACCGACCCCGACGTAGTAACAGTACGCAGCCCGCTTTCTGGAATCTGCATTTGCGTGCACTAAGCATGAGCTTGCTCTCCAATCTTGCTGCTGTATGCTGTGGTTTGGAAATCACGTGGTTGGCGCCTATTTAATATGCAAATGTAATTCCGTCCGAGAGAAGGGCGAGCTGAACTATTAAATAATAACGAACTTCCGCGATTCGCCCTTCACTCTCGTTGATCTTTGAATATTCCAATTGACTTTTATCGCAAAGTTTCATCGAGACAGAAGGAATTTGTCTGTATGAATTATTTTCGCGAATTTAATTGGGCGTTACCGCGATAGAAAGTTTTATTCACTTTTTCTTCTATGAATGTAGAGAATTAAATTTAACATTGATCAAAATTCGATATTGCTAACGTAGCAGATATTATCTATCGCGGAGCCGCTTCTCTCCCGGTTTTCGGACATTAAAATCTGCTTTTTTTTTACGCCTTTTCCATGTATTTCTAAACTACAATACTGTAGGTTATTAAACGCATGTGCATTTCACCTTCAGCATACTTACACTAACGGGATGAAGAGAAAGAGACACTAGAGAGTGAAAGAGAAAGATAAAGAGAATAAGAGTGCAAGTAGAACAGAGTGGAAAAACGACTGGGTGAACAAGATACTAATGAAAAAATCTGTTTGAATGTCCGAATGGTATGGTATCATACACAGGGTATCTCGCGTAAGTCAATTCGAGTACAAAAAGAAGAAAATATCTGATAAATGAGAGCGAGGGGTATGTTTTGAGTGTATCATGTGCGTGAATTGAATCCGATATTCTCTAAGCATTTTCTCAATTAAATTTCCCGACTTAGGTCTTTTTAGTGCTATGTAGAACGGGTGATTTCATACGTACGAAATCGCCCCCTTCGCCCTGTCTATGTGCATGCGTGCGTGTGTGCGTGAGCGAACGAGTGTGTGCTCGAATGTGGGATGCGCGCGTGTGTCACTGCTGAGAGATGTATGTGTGTATATATAATATATATATATATATATATATATATATATATATATATATATATATATATGTATACATATAGTAGGCTGGACACACACACGTTGTTTCTCTGGTTCGTAAAGATGGCCTCGAGGACGCCGACAGTCGTGGGTGCGCAGGGTGTGTTGGGTCGAAAAGGGGTGCTGCACAGCACATTCACACAAATACAAACACACGTACACGAGCAAACTATACATGAATACAGGCACACATTATACACGTTTCACTAACACTCTCAGCTAGCCGCCGATAACGCCAGGTTTGCTTAGTATGCATTGGAGTTGCTAAGTCACTTTTTAGGTAGGGTTGGTTCTCTCTCTCTCTCTCTCTC
>NW_022639513.1:1601572-1602807 GCF_010583005.1 Odontomachus brunneus | reverse complement strand
TCTCTCTCTCTCTCTCTCTCTCTCTCTCTCTCTCTCTCTCTCTCTTACGCACATATTAATGGAACTGGTGGATGTGCGCCGCCGCCGCCACCGCCACTGCTAACAAGTCGCTAGCATTCCCGCGATGCAACGTAACGAAGCGAATTTAGACGAAGGAAAATTCGCGGAGGATCGTCCGATCTCCTCCGTATCAATCGTTGATAATCTCGAAAATCGACTCTCTGCTCCTCTTCCATCGTTCACTTGCTTCGAATTAATTGTCCGTTTGCGCTCTTCGTCTTCTTCTGTTTCTTCATTAGATTCTTCTTGCCGATCTGTGAATTTCTAGTCTAGGTTTTCTCGTTATGACTCCAAGTTCACTTTGGTATTCGACTGTGTGGCTCTCCTCTTCGTCGGGAATCATCGATATCAGCGTTTTTCTTGACTTTTCTGCCGATTCGTTCGCGTTCGAGATTTTCTCGCTGAGAAATGTCTTATCGTGATCGACGACAAATTAGAACGTGCGTACTAATTTCCGCTTCGACGTCTGCCCGCGTGCGCCAAGTTACGCGCATCCCTTCGCGTGGCGAACTTCGCCTCGAACGTAGTGGTTAATCTCGCTGACGTACAATTTCAACGACGTCACGTGGCAGGGAGTGACGTTAAATTAAATCTGCGGATAAACACACGGTGCGCGCGCGTGCGAGGGTATATTCGGCGAGCCTGGGGATTCCTAACCGATGAATTTTTAACCGATGGATCCAATATTCTCGACATGTCGATACATTGATCACTTGTCGATGTTTCGCCGCGACTACAATTCTGTCACCGTGAACAAAAAAGAAGAGAAAAGAAATGGTTGTCGCATTATTATTCGTCCCGGAATCGCTCATCCTGTCATTTCTCTTCCCCCGGCGAATTTCGGTGTAATTTATATATTTTCGAGAAGGTGCGAGGTAGTAAAGTAACTACAATTTTCAACAGTGCTTATGGTGTTGTTCGCATACATCGGATACATCCGACAAAAATTCTTTCGTGATTTGTTCTCGCAGGTGAACCCTTCATCTCAGTAGATATCTAAAATTCGAACGAAATCGGGAAGAAGAACGAAACTTGAGAAGAAGAGCCCGAGACGAAATTAATTCCGTGGCTCGTCTGACTCGTCCTATTCCGAAATCGGAAGCGTGCCGCCCTCTCTTTCTCCCTCTCTCTCTCTCTCTCTCTCTCTCTCTCTCTCTCTCTCTCTCTCTCTCTCT
>NW_022639513.1:1592093-1601455 GCF_010583005.1 Odontomachus brunneus | reverse complement strand
CTCTCTCTCTCTCTCTCTCTCTCTCTCTCTCTCTCTCTCTCTCTCTCTCTCTCTCTTGCCGGAAAGGTGGAAATGAAGCGACTAAAATGCATGCTCGTAGCCGCGCTGTTCCGCAGTCACTTCCGGCTTTTGTATAGGTCTCTATCGATCTGAAACGGCGCCCGCCTTCTTCCTACATCCGTATTTTCTTGCTGGCGTTAAGTTCCATCGGTTTTTATCGTTCGATCAGTGTGCTCCTCTTCTGGGATTCACACAACGCACGTAGCGCAAATTTACGGCTCGGCGAGTACCACGTTTTTAAATGGCGTTATCGAGTAGATTCATTTCTTTCCACGGTAAACAAATAGTCGTCCTGATCTAGTCGGTTGAAATTTTCAGCACATCTCTACGCGCGCGACGTTAGACACGGCTAGGTTGTGCTGCAGGCTGTCGCACGATCGTCATTCGCAAACGATAATGATTTTCTCCTGATCGATCCATTCTCGAAGAGATTCTCTCAGCATTCGCGATTTTCCGCTATTCTTTTTCGGGAAACCGTCACTCGATCGATGCCGGTCCCTCCAGTGCGTCGCGCGCACATGTACTCGAGTCCGTTCAGCGGATTTTGCGACAAGCTCTCCCTACCATTGACGCTGCAACTGGCACTAACGTTTCCCATAATCGCATACGTAACAAATGTGAACAATCGCTTATACACTCTTTAGATTTTTTTAAGCACAACGAGCCTATCTCACACGCCGGCCCGAGTGACTCTTAACATGTCTGTGCACCGGTCAAGTAATCCACTTGTATTCCGTCATTACTTATATCTTATCACAGCCTCGTTTGTCGTCTTCGCCTCACTCCGCCCCATTTCCAGCCTCTCTTCTTCTATTCTCATTTTAATCAGCTATTGGTTGGTATTCCGAGTCTAACAATAGTAACGATAAGAAACACGGAACTGTGTTTGCAACAATTATGTTTGCATATTCCAAGTGTGCGAGAGAGCGCTTGTCGAAAAATTGTCAGATTGATCGTTTTCCTCTTTGCCGATCCAGACTTCTTTTTTGATCAGTTTTATTGTTGATTTATTATTCATTGATCATTTTCATACAAGACGCCAAAATAGTAATCTGTCACTATATACGTAATAACTTACGTTATGCTCAGAAACGTACGATTATAAAACGAGTGAGCAAGCTGTACTGCGTATTAAAGCTCTCCTGCCGGCTACCATACCACACTCGACGTGTTACCAAAATATCGAGAACGGTATTTCGAGGGTGAGGACTGCGTGCATTGTCGCAAGCACAGTTCTGGCACTGGTAATCTACTTTACGTTACTGTCACGATTCATCGGTCGTCTGCTACGCCGTCTCTTTTACTCTCCATCACCTTTGACGATCCGTCTCGGAGGCCGCGAGATCCGCGAATCGCACCCGAGAGACGGTCCCAAACGACGCACGATTCTCCTTCTATCACTCGTAAAAAAACTTCACTAGTTGCGCAGATCTGGAGTATTTTTCGTTAACTACAAAAGAAATGGATTTTAACGATGGAAATAGAGGGGAATTGAAAATCTCGAACGTGATATCGGACAAATTCGTGTTACAAAAACGTCGGCCACTAAAATTGTGACCTGACGCGAGACGCTCAAAAAAATTAAAAAAAAATGGAGAGAGAGATCGAGAACTCTAATTCGACCGGATCGAGACTCAATGACGTTTTTTCTTGATGCAGATGAAACGAAATTCTTAGAAGGCGACAGAGAGTGAGAGAGAGACATCGGATCAGACAGCCACGCAAAAGACATGCAGTCGAAGCTAAATGAGAGGAGAGTGTGAGAATTGCGAGTAAGAGAGAGAGAGAGAGAGAGAGAGAGAGAGAGAGAAAGAGAGAATGAGAGATCGAACAAGATCGGGGAAAGTAATAAAACATGAGCGTGGAAATTGGAACTGTGATGCGTGTACACTGATCTCGGCCTCTCGTGCTTTTTTTTTTTTTATTGTGTTTCCAGTGATGCCTCACGCCGGCCTAAAACGTTCGCAATCGTACCTAGAGAAAGTGCTTGTCGTGAGCGAAATAAAAAAAGCGCGAGAGAAGCGCTGAAAGAGCTTGCGGCAGAGAGAGAAAGAGGGAGGGAGGGAGAGAGAGAAAGAGAGAGAGGGTGATGACCCGGGATTAGAAGCCGATGAGAGCCACTCCCGGACGTCGTACTCCGTTGCACCGAATGCGTAGGTTTCCTCTCTCTCCGTTTTGAGCGAGCGAAAGTAAAGAGACGAAGAGAAAGAGAGAGAGAGAGAGAGAGAGAGAGAGAGAGGTGTTCGAAGAGCGGTCGAGGATTTCGCGAGAGTACTCTAGGAACGAGGAGCGGGGCGCTCGGGAGAGACGTGTTAGGATTCTGCGACTGGTGAGGTGTGCCAGTTCACGGCTCTCATCTGGTTAACTCTCATCGATAGTGCAATATATACATATACGTACAAACGGGTGGGGACAGACGCACGTGTGTTCGCCGCTTATTCCGTGGACGTTTCGAGATTTCTGCTCGGAATCACGTCTCGACGATGATGACGACGGGAGAAGACCGTCGTAGCGCGAAGAAGGAGTCTCCAGACCCCGACAGCGGTGTCAACTTATTTTCGAACCAAACCGCTTGAGGGGAAAGACCGCGACCGCCATCGTTGTCGTGTCATCGTCGCCGTCATCGTTGTCGGTCGCGACGCGCGTTAAAAATGCGAACACGCACGACCAGACGGAACTTGACGGCGCTCCGCGAACACGGTACTCGACAATTCGGGATTCGCTATGGCACGGCCAAATCCTCACCGGGGGCGAACGGGAATTTCGCGAAGAGAAGGAATTCGACGTGTCACAAAGGGAAATAGCAACGTCGGTAGCGATTCTCTCGTCGACGCGCGTCCGAAACTGATCTCTCTTGCTGACCTTGCGTCGCGTCGCTCCATACACATCCTAGGAAGAATGTATCAGCATTGGAAGAGTCAGGAAATTCACACATCGTCGGTAAAAGCGACGCTGGAACACGCATAGGTCGCGCATTCACACGCAAGTCGAGCTTTCTATAGGGTATTCTCGGATCTTCGGGTCCTGGGATCCTGCGGACTTCCTCGTCGAGTTCCCGCGCAGGACCTCTCGCCCGTACGCGACTATTCCCTCCAGAAAAAAGACGTCCTCGCCTTCGAGCTCTTCCTTTAGAATTAGATCTCGTTAAGTGTGCAATAAGATTTTTGATAACGAGACTCTTCATCTTCTTCTGTTTTCTTTTTATTTCTTAGAGATACGTTAGATAGTCGTTTGTTATGTAGATTAATAAAAAAAAATGTTGGTGGCAGCAAGCGATAAGTTAACTCGATTATCGATCGTTCGATCACATTATGTGTCTCGGACGTGTGTGCCGAGGAACACGGTAACGTTACTTTAACGACGATTCTTCCTGTCGCGAGGCTCAACAATGTCGGTGAAAGGAAAGAAAATCTCGAAATGGGGCCTTGAAATTATATTCATACGCGACAGAACAGGACTTCTGCTATTTCTCTTTTTAGCTTCGGCATCTGAGAGAGAGGCTGACGGGAAATCACGCGAATCTCCCGTTTCCACATAAACGTACCGCGGAAATACACGCACTTTATGCAATTGCGCGCGAGGTTTCGTATCGCTTTTCATACGGCTTTCGATACTTCAATTTAACAGACTTACTCTCGAAGGCAGTTATTTGCGCGCACATATACATTCGCATATACACGCACACAGTTTGTATACACGCAACCCACACGAGTATGTACATAGGCTGATAGAAGGAAAACAAAGCGTTGGAGTGTTAAATCCTATAGTTGAAAAAATTAGGGCTGATACTTTTTATGACATGCATGGCTGCATGTAGAATTTCAAGACGCGTGAACCTCCGAAGCGGGAAATTCATCTGTTACTTTTTGTTTTTTTATTATCACAATGATCGATACGCTTTCGTGACTTGTAGAAGATGGTAAGGCAAAATCACCAATACCTAATAACATTAGTATCTAACTTCAAGCAACCTCATTGTTGTGAGAGTCTTTAAATATGAAAATTTTAACGTAGAATATATATATATATATATATATATATATATATATATATATTCTTTTTATCGAAAATTTAAATATTCGTATTTGAAGATCAAAACAGTAAGAATATTTAGAGTTGGGTACCAGTGTTATTAATATTCAGGCATTTGTGTTTTTACGAAAAATTATCGTAATCTATGGAGAATAATTCAATGAATATCGCAGAGACGATGGAATTACGACGACGCTACTTTCGGAGACTCACGCGTGTCTGGTTTTACAAGGTAGTACGTGTGTGTGCCTTTATCTCTGTTTTCGTTTGAAAGATGATCGATTGGGGATATTTGAATGAACAGACAGAGTGCGAAAGATTGATAGAGAATGAGAAAGAGAGAGACAGATAGATAGAGAGCGAGAGTGAAAGAGAGAGCAAGGGAAAATAAAAAGGAGTGACAGAGAGGGAGCGAATGATCGGAATTTCATTGTAGCTCGTTATGCAAAGTTCAGAGTTTCGCGTAGACAGTAGAATAGACATCGGCACGTTGCATTGGTGAATTCGAAAGGATATCTCCATATTTAATGCGCATTTCGGTTTTCGATTCTCTCATTAAGATAATGACAAGATACATCCGGATGACAAATCTTACGAGTAAAAAGAAGGAGCATTCATAAATCCTTTCGCTTCCTACGCGTGAAGAAACGAGAGACGCGATAATGACGATATCATCGGCAATTATTAACACCGAACTGTCATGAGACATCGAATCTCTTCGTTGCTTTTTGGAAATGTCGCGTAGAAATAGTTTCGTACAATGGAACGTACGTTTTCAAAGAACCTTTGATGACGTTTCATTTTTTCTTGCAACGTAACTCAACAAGACGAAACTACCACGACGACGACGACAACAACAACAACAACAACGATCTCTCGTTTCGCACGAAACGCTAATGCGACGTGCCATGCTTTGAGAAGGTTTGGCATACCCGCGAGTCCAACCGCGCGCGGGTAGACTCAATGTTCTCTTTTGAGCAAAAGTGTGACAAAGCAAGTTCTCTCTTAAAAAAGTAAATAAATAAACCGGGTCGAGGCGAGGCTTAGTGACCAATGACACGCTATTTTGTCGCCATCCTGCAGGGGATAAAGACAGAGGGCTAAAAAATTGCAAAACAAAAAACAAACAATCGAAAAACATGACGCAGGGCAAGGCATTGGCTGGGGGGCCAGGCGCGGCGGGATGGATGCAACAACGCGAGGCGGTGCCCGAATTTCCGCCCCTCCACGATTCAGCGGACTCTGATTCCGACCGGGAAAACGAAAAGCGACCGCGCGTCTAAGACTAAATATATAAAAAAGAAAAATGTATATGTATATATATACATATATATACATGTATATATATACATATATTTTACTTTTCCTTTTTTTTTCCTCAGCGCGGAGACAAACACAAGTGCGAGAGTTATGTTACTCAGCAGGAAATGTCTGTGGAAACGAAGCGTAAAAAGAATGAGAGTGAGAGTAAGAGTGAGAATGAGCAAGCGAGCGAGAACCAATGACCACCTACATAACGCAGCAGGTTGACCAGATACATAAATACACATATACACACACACACATGCACAGACGTGGAGAAAGGAAAGTGGTTGAGTGGATAAAATTGACGGATCCATCCTGATTCGAGCAAATGGTACGTCCACTAAACAAATTCGTATAGCAATACGTAGCTTTGATTGAAGAAGTTGCTCTTCTTCTGCACTCTTTTTTTTATTGATAAAAGTACCTCTGTGCACTTCTGATTTTATGAAGGCTTGTAAGGCTACTTTTATCGGTAAAAAAAAGTTCAGAATAAGCGTCATGATTGATAATGAAATCTCAACGCATAATTTATCGCATCATATTTCATTCAGCCGACTAATTATTTGCTCGAACGAGTTTTTCATTATCCAAGCAAATTATCGATAATTCAACACTTTTTTCAACACAGAGTAGACACGTGACGCGAAAGAAATACGTAAGAATACACACGTGAGATGCATCACATGCATACAACGTGGTGGTTGGCCGGCTAGTGATCCTAAAGTCAAGTGGTGTTTGTTTCTCTATTCGTGGGCGATTCATTCGATTGTATCATAGGGAGAGTAAAGAAATACATGGGTGACGTGTGGATCGCGTATGTGCGACGGATACGCGTACGAACGGTCTGTCTTGCGGGAAGAGGAAGATAAGTGATGCGAGGGGGTTGGTAACTCCCGAAGTCGCGCGGGGTGGGTCGAGTGATTCTCCAGCTGTTGCTTATCATTTGACGAAGTCGAAGTCGTACGTAGCGAAAAACTGCGCCTCACACTCTCATTCGGTCGTGGAAGCGAGAGGAATCGTTGTCGTCGGTCGCAGGACAATTGGGTCGTAAGACGGAAATTATTCTCCGCGTATTCCCTGTCATTAATCTGGTCTTGCCTTATAACCGCGAGCGCGTGGAGTAGCGTCTCGGTCGGGAAAAAAGGGACGCGCGCGAGTGATGACGCGAGCGGAAATGCGTTAGATCGCGGATGTGCTCTTTCCTTCGCGACACAAGTTTTCGTTCGTTTCTCCATACAGACAATAGACTCGACGTACTCGCACCTTTCCAGGGAGAGGAAGCGCGAACGGGATAGATCGGAATCGAGTCACATTCACTCGTCACACGAAACGACATGTACACACACACACACACGCGCGCGCGCGCGCGCGAAGGCGGCAGGAAACGCGCCAGTACCCGCGCAGGGTCTCGTCTTCCGCCACACCTTTCCAGGTCATACACGCAGTACCAAACACAATCGCACACACAACCATGTGAAACTTTATGTTAATGCCTTGTTACTCGTCTCCCATGTTCACTGACATGTTTATCCTCCTGATGTAATGCTGGCGAATGTCTCTTACGTTCAGTTATAATTCATAATCACGTTCTTCTCTTACATTGGTTTTCTACGCACATTTTCTTGTAAGTTTGGCTTCTTTCGCGAAAAACTCCCTCTACGACGACGATAATGGCCATATGTTTGCGTGCAACACGGGGTTCAAACTCGTCGGGTGTGAATGTGAAATTTAACGTTTTGCACTGATCGCGTGTAAAGAATGAAGATGCTCACGTGTGACCTTTGCATCTCCTGGCAACTCGATGAAACGAGAAAATTAATTTAAGAATCGCGTGTTTACGAATATGTACCTAAATCATACTTTTTTAACTATTGTATAGAAATGAGACTTTTTTTATTATAAAAACGACGGAAATTGAAATTATGCGAGTATAAATTTATAATGGAGATCTGTTGTAAAAATAAAAGAAGAGAAAAACAGTGCAGAAGTACACGAACAACCCTTACGCGATCCTTATCACGCAGAGAGCGCATCTGGACGTTGCGCTTTGAGGTTTGAACCTACCCTGGCGCACTTTTAATCGCTCGCGTCTCGATTCCATCGAGGACGCGGGGATCCTACCCGAGGACGGACGATTGCAATTGTATTAGAAAATTGATGTGCATGACCTGTAATCGCGAGCGAGCTCGGTAACCATCGCATCGAGCCCTCTTTCCGTTTCTCCTCTTCTCTCATCAGTGCTCCTTTTTCTTTGGCATTTGATTCTGCTACCATTTACCCCCTCCTGCCAGCACGGAATCTCGTTATAAAATTCGTTTCCCTGGACACTCATTTTCTTTCGGTCTCTGTTTGATTCCACCATCCGATATACACGCACATTGCATCCGATAAATACACACACACACACACACACACACACACACACACACACACACACACACACACACACACACACACACACACACACACACACACACACACACACACATACACACATACATATATAATATGTACAGACGGCGTCGAATCCGAGATCGGCGGCGACTCGAAAGTTCCGATCGACCACCAATCTCGATAGCGTCGAGATACACGGGATATCAAACCCGGAGCACAGCCGATCACAATCGGATTCGCTCGCCAGCCGAAACACACACGTGATTGCGCCTGTCTATCCTTAGTTGGTCGTACGTGTACGTAGGTACATACATACATACATACATATATATATATATATATATATATATATATATATATATATATATATATATATATATCGTGTATGCGTATACATGTGTATAAAAAAATATATAGATATATTCTCTCTACACACACTTTCGTATCTGTATAAATGGCACGCCACTCGCGGGCGAAGAGAGATCTCTTGTTATAACGGAACCGAGCAGAGGACACGAGGATTGCGTTTCGAGAGAGAAAAAAGAAAAAAGAAAAATATCCTTCAACCGGACGTGCGCGCGCGCGCGCGCGCGGTCGTGAAAATATCTCGGCTTTGAGAGGGAAAGAGAGAGACACTAAAAAGGAATCGATCGAAAAACACTATCGGTAAGAAGAGCGTATTGGCATATTCGTAATTTCCCCGAACGAACGAACGCATATTTCTCTTCTCACACTACGTGTATAAAGCAAAGCTTTAATTTCACATCGAGCGCGTCGCACGGCTAGATCGCGGAATCGTCGACGAGTGTGTATATCTCTCTTGACGATGATTCGATGACGGATCCCTCTTGCAAATCTCCTCGGACGAGATTTCTCATGTGCCACTGTGAATTCGCGTGCGTACACGGCCGGATGCTGTTTGCTTTCAGGAGCTGTCGCCTTGAAATCCTTAGGAGAAACGCAGGAAGAACGCATACTGACAAAACTTAAAAACAGAATAGTGAGAGAGAGAGAGAGAAAGAGAGGGAGAAAAAGAGTGAAAGTGTGAGAGAGAGAGAGAGGGAGAGAAAGTGAGAGCGAAAGAGAGAACGAGAGTGAGAATGAACGTAAGAAAAGTAAGAGAAAGAGGTAGAGATGCAAAGGTAGAAAAAACAAAATATACGATAAAGACGACCGCATTGTTATCGCGATGACGCTCGCGCAATCCGATCACCTCACTATCTGTGATCCGAGGCTCGCCTTTGAACGGCGGGTAATACGAACTAAAAATCGATATTAAGCTATTAAGGTTACGTAAACGCGCTTCGTGTCTGGAGGCACTCGTGTTCCCTCGCGAATGGCTGATCTCGTGGCCAGGATTTATCCTATCCGGTCCAGCGCTTTTCTGACACACCAGCGTGTTTTGTCCGCGCGAAACTTCCTCGTGTATCCATCTTGTGGCGCGGCGAGGTCTTCGACAGAGATCGGAGACATCGATGCGTGGAACGCGAAATCGCGACGAGATTCAATCTCGCGACCGCGATCTCCTCCGGCATATCTTCTCCTCGGGGATTTCCCCCCCCCCCCCCCCC
>NW_022639513.1:1550493-1592082 GCF_010583005.1 Odontomachus brunneus | reverse complement strand
CCCCCCCGAGAGGCAGCGCGCGTCAATGTCGATCAGTGTTCACAATTCGGGGAGAACATTGTCGTGGAAGCGCGACGCACTTTTTCTTTCGAATCTCCTTACCGGACCTAACTGCAAACTCGACACGTACGTTCAACGAGCACTGATTTCCCGTATTTATAAGCTTTTTACGGATAAAATATTGTGTGAGCGGCGAAAGTGCCGTTAGCGGAAGAAGATCTCGTTCTCCAAAGCGATATTCTCACCGACGCGCGATTCGCTCTGACTCGAAAACTCTCCATCAACACGAATGCTTCCAGCCATCGACGACAGTCTTTCCCCCTACCCTTCCCCCTCTCAGCGATCCATTAAGAGCAAAAAAGATATATAGCAGAACGGAATGATATATGTAGCAGACGCATTGAATAAAAAAATAAAAACGGTGCGAAAATAAACGAGAGTGCGAGAAAGAACGAAAGATAGAGAGAAAGGAAGAGAGAGCGCGAGAAAAAAAGAAAGAGAGAAGCGAAGCAATGGTCCTGCGACACAACACTAATGTATACGATTTTTCAACACGAAAAATATTATATATTGTAGCTATATTATATATATATATATATTATATATATATAGAAGTATATATAAAAGAGGATATAACATAGGCAACTATACGATTAAGTGCATCACTGTAACGACGATGGTAATTAGTACGACGAGGATTATTATTTTTATTATTATTGGTTAGTAATTATTAATATTATTATTGCCATTATTATTATATTATTAGTACTATTATTATTATTATTATTTCTATTATTATTATTGGCGGTTCTCGCATTGTGATAATCGCACTGTAATTGCATCGTTATGACGATGATATAAGTATCATTGCTACACGTTATTCAAGTTTATTACGTCGTCTCGAGAGACGTACTTCTCTTTTCCTTTCGGACACGTTCACATCTCGGTTGACTCTTTATTCTCTGTTTATCGCGTTCATCGATCCATTATTTGTAGTGAATTGCGAACGATTTCTTACCTAGCGCCATAGGTAAACGAGGAAAAAAGAAGGATATCCCACATATTGTATAAACAAAGGCGATGCAAAGGTGAGAGTTACGAGTATCCTCCGAATGATTAGGTGGTTAAAATCTGTTGTTAAATAATATGTCGCGAGCGAATCACTCGGCTAAAGATCGGCTGACAAGTTACTTTGCGCTTCAACATCACGATTTATTTTATCGTTTGTAATTGTCAATGATTACTCCGTTCTTGGATCTTCAGATCGAAACGTTTCTCAAATCTCAGAACGGAATAATATTCCGAACGTGTTGTATAATTCTCTTTGCGATCTCTTTTTGCAATTTTTGCGTAATTTCTCGTGTAAAAGTAGCAGGCGTACGACGATACAATCGACAGACGGATTTAATTTACGATCGCGTAACGGGATTGTAGTCAGGAATCAGCGGCTGCTCGAAAACGCGTAACAGTTTCTCTTCTCAGACGATCCTCTCGAAGTCATTTGGTCCCGACGTTATGCTATCTTTAGCCGATTCCTTCGCCGATCGTGCGACCAGTACAAGTGCGTTCCGGCACAGCTAGTATACGAGAAAAGCGCGCCCGAAGTTCGCTGTGAGCACGCCTTCGGGTGTCCCTTATAGGCTCTACCGTAACATTTAATAAATGAAACGAGGACAAAACGAAGATAAAAAAATGAAATACAGATCGATAATACCGACGCGATGTGCGAACGAGTGAGCGTGAAGAGATGAGAGTGAGAAAGAGTGAGTGAGTGAGAGAGAGAGAGAGAGAAAAAAGAAAAAATGAAAATGTGTGTGTGTGCGCGCGAGAGAGAGAGAGAGAGATAGAATGAGTGAGATGAGAAAGATATAACGTTTAACATTTACGAATACATACATGCGATATAAGATATTATTATATATTTATATCCTTCATTCTCTCCAGCCCCTCTTCTTGTCCCCATCTCTTCATTCACCTTTCTCTCTTTTCCCTTTCCCGTCCCCCTCGTCGTCCCGTCCTCGCCCTCGATTATCCCGATCTCTCTAACTTCCGTTTTAGACGATATTAGTGGAGAAGGCAGGCAAAGTGGAAATAATAATAATAATAAACTCGCCGGTAATCGGGTCGATCGCTCGACGCGTGCACGCTGATTAAAAGAAAAAGAAGCAAAAAAAAGCGCTGATTGTTAAACCGCATTTACGTTTTTTCGCTCTCTCGGAAGTCATCGGTGTCACGGCGTCGTTAACTGTCGTCGCGGAAGCCGCCCTCTCCTCTCACCTCACTATCCGCAGCCTCCACCTCCGTGTCTCATCTGCCCGTCGACCAATTTTTCGCGCGCCACGGAGAGAAGTTAAAGAGAGACAATGATATTTTTGGAATTGATTTCTTCGTGTTTTTCAACACTAAAAGTGTTTGCGCGAAACGCAAACGCGCCCCCGCGCTATTTTCGCGCCGGCCTGGAGTCGCTCGTTGCCGACATTTCGATATAAAGCACACACATACACACGTATGATCTCAGAGTATAATAATAAACGTCCGCGCGAGAGAGACGATCGTCGACGTTGTGGCCCGAAAGACGACAGTATACCACAGAAATCATTGTATCGATTCAAATCATTATGATAAACTTAATAAAAGGATCGAAAAAAAAGATAATCTATTCACATTGTTTGTGTATTCGTCCCATTAAACCCTTTGCGCCCTCGCAGTTATGTACTATACGGAGTTATGTATTATACGAAGAGAGAAGGAGAGACCAGTCGCTGATTTGCATTATTCTTTATTATAATATCAATAATAATGTGAGACAGTAATCGTAATATTAATATAATATACAGTGTACATAATTATTATCATTAATATCATTATAATCCGTATTTCCCGTACATCAACTTTGAAGTGGAAAGTGCGTGAAACGTGTACAGTATATAATATGTTACATCAAGACGCGCGCGCGCGAATCGTTTATATAAATCATCCTATACATTTTACAGCTCAATTAATACTTCTGTTCAACTTTAAGGCTAATCTTAACATCCTCGCTACACGCTTATCGTTCTGCTGTAATAGTTTGTCTATCATTGTTTGAGAGCTCTCAGACGGATCAATTGCACGAACCAACCGTAACATTTTACAACAACGATGTCCCCGCCGCGAACGGAGATGTCGTAACGTAAAAAAGTAAATATACGTTCGACAACGCACAAGGGAAACAATAAGCAAATAGGTAGGTAAGGTAAAGAGCAATACTGCCGCTCTTAATTGACACACGATTGCACACGTGTTACTCCACCCGAAATCTCGATTACGCACATTACATTACATTAAGTATTGAAGGCGTGTCTATGCAACAACATGTTGGCGCGTTCTGCTATTTTAAAGACTACACGCAGGCTCTCAACGAAAGTCAATTATATCGATTAGCTGTGTGTCATAGCGGCGACGATATCGGTCATAATAAAGACTGCCATTTACCACAAGTAGAGCCGTTCTGGTTGTCGTTCGTTCGTTCGTTCGTTCGTTCGATGAAAAGCGCGTTTTATGGAATAAATGTGTATTCAAAAACAATGTATACATAAACAATTCCAATTCCACGAGTTTATGAAAGCTACATTTAAACAGTATATGTACAAATCTCAGACTTCGCACGACATACACGCACATGTATAACTTACACGCGACGACATCTCCGCGACAATGTTTATCGTCTCGTGAAGTACACTTCGGGCGATCGGGAATTCGAGATAGAATTTTGCCTGTTCTCGAGAGTATTTTCGAATACTCGAAATTGTATTTATAGATGTACTACACTGGGTTTCAAAACTGGCACTCTTTAAGCCCTCTTCTTTTGATGCAGTTTGAAATATAATCAATATTGCAACGAGAGAACTTGTTTTTTATTATTTCCCACAAGTTTTCTCATTAGATTATTGACGGTGTTCCAAACTGCATCTAAAAAAAAAGAATTCCAACCAGATTGGAACTCAGTATATGTACACATCCATAAATCTTTACAAACGTGTCTGCTCTATTGTGTACGACAGGTGAAATTACACAACGAAATTCCACCTCGAATTCCGTTGCGAGCAATAAATCCTCCGTAGTGAACCTCGACGTATATAATATGTGTATGTATGTACATGTATATGTGTGTATATGTGTATATATATATATATATATATATATATATATATATATAAAACATACATGCACCAAATGGGTACGTTCAATTCATATGTCACAAATATAAAATGTATCGTGAGTCATAATTTACAAAATCTACCTAAACCAGTCTGTTCTAGCTGTGATCAATGGCAAAAGACAAAATGTCTAGCTTCCGCAACGGATCTGTCGCGTGATTCTGAACGATTCTGCGGAAAACTCGAATACAAGTAGTAGTAATTCTAACAGGAAATTCACACTAACGAGAGAAATCGAGGCAAAGACAGCATTGCTTTCACGAAAAATTTTTTCAAAACTACACTCGCGCCAATCGTTTAACGTTATTTGCTTGAGGCAGAACGAGGTGATACGACGACTCGGAATTAGTAGAATGCAACTTATATGCAATTAAAGTTTGCCGGAAATTATCTTAATCTTCGATAAAGGTATTCCTTATGTGTGCAGAGGAACAATGAAATTCTATTCTTCCTCATTTTTCACTAGCCGCTTACGTCGCAACGTCTTTTACGCGCCCTGCACGTCCCCCAGTCGCTACTCACAACCTTTGGGACTATCGGAAAACCTTCCCCCATGGAAGTATAGACATTAGCGGATGAATCTTATAAACCTAACCGCGATTGAACCAGTGGAACCATGATACAAATGCTCTCACATCTTCGTATGATTCACGTTGATGGCAGTTGCGTATTATTATTGGTGTATCTCTCTTGTATATCATTATATCGCGTAATGTAGCCCGATGTCGAAGTGGATAACAATATCTCTATTATACACACACACACACACACATTCCTCTTGCGTGATAACTTCCATACATCTTCCATGCATCTCGTCGATAAAATTTTCATATCTTTATAACATCATCTTCGTATTTACCGGTTCCACGCGATGCTTCTCCTCGACATATAAAATCAGACTTGGAATTACAGCACGCATATGTGTACGTATATATCTATATATGTGTGTGGTAGATATATATATATATATATATATATATATATATATATATATATATATATATATATACATATATACATACATACATACAAATATACATATAATCCGAGGCCATGTGTGTTGTAACAAACGTCGCAATAATCTGCGTCACACAATTAGCGCTATAACTCTCGCTATCATCATACGAAACCAGCTCGGAATGAGGGACTATTTATTTCGTACAACTTAGATACGATATCTATATATGTATAATTGCAGGTAAAAACTTCTTTACATTTCACTCGCGCAAGTTCAAATTCGTACTTGTGGGATTTCGATCTTTGCATGTCATCAAATCCGACACAAGATGACAATACTTAGGAGCTAAGCGAATACAGTAACGGGAATGCACTCGCGCATTTCTCTAACAACAATTAATCTGTCCGAATTTGCGATTATGCAAATGCATAAGTAATCATTATCAATTACGGAAACGAGCATATATGAAAATCGAAAGCAACATGTCCAACTTTGAAGTTAATTCTTTCGTTCGTGATTACAAAACATTCCGTGAAAACTATTCCCTCAGACGAAAGCGCGTACTTTTCATCGAGGAGTGTGAGCAACAGAAACTCGAGGCTCTGATAAATCTAGAACTATATTTTACGCTTAGATGACACGCGCCGATGCTATAACATTATTAATTATTTCCTTCTATTGCGTGGAAAATATGCTCCTTCGAATATGTCTTCCAACATATTTCCTTTAATTCTCTATATATGTTAAATATAACGGCAAAACAGAGGATGTGAACGTAAAAATCGATGTAGACATTTGCGTGTCTTCTGTCATCATTACTTTACAGACGCTGTCGTTGTCGAGCTCCACGTAGAAACGAAAATTCACAATATATAAAAACACGATTGAGAAATAATAAGAATTTCTAGCAATTTGAATAGTAACGAATCGTTTACGTGAGCAATCGCAAAAATTATCGCGGGGGATATCTGCTAGTAGCTGGCACATTCTTCACCGAACGATCCTTCATGTCACTCGGATTGAACATCATTGGTCCCTAGAAATTAATTTCATTAAAAAAAAGTATTCTTATAAAAGAGATTACTGTATATGAACAAAGTTAACGTTACATTACAAAATGCTCTAACAATTAAGAAGTAAGTCTTTTAATGTAAAAAATACATATAATATTATATAATTTTATGTGATTGTATATAATATAAAATGTTATAAATTAGTCTTAAATTATCACGTATATGTAAGCAGTAAGGAAGCGTCAATTCTTTTATCCTATTATCATTTCTCGAGTATTCGCAATTTTTATATAGCGTGGGAATACAGTGATAATAAAGGCAAGTGTAAAATCGATCGACGAGGCGATATTTTTATTATACAGAACCCGATATATATCCTTCACCAAGCTTTCCCATAATTCTGCGATCAATGATATCGTGAAGATAGTGATTGAAAAGCATTAAGCTTAATTTTGGTGGTACACAAGCGATGATAAATTATAATAACAAAATTTTCCACTTCATCCACGTGAAAACGCACTCGTTAGACCAAAGTAAAGGTTTTACTATGATTATAATTAGTATCGCACGTGTTTCTTGCGACATTTCGGTCAATGGTTACCTTGAAAATACAGAGGGCAAAGAATCAACGTCGCTGGATTACCTTGTTCCGTTGAAGGAGCCGCGGATCCCTCATTGTGTAACTCTGCACCTCTCGTGATAACGAGCTGGTCGAGCTCCAGCGAGAGAGCTATATGCCAAATACAACACAACAATGTCGTCTCACTTAACGGTTATTTACCGGGTCGCAGTGATTAGCGATTCTTATCGTGTACTTTTCTTGTGTAATACCGATTATCGTATGATTACGCATCGCACGTGCTCACAGTTCGCCCAGCTAAAAAAAAAGACAGCGTTCTGCATGTACAATGTCATGATGTACATACTTGTCTGGTCAAAAAGCGTAAGCTACTTTTCACAGCATACAATATCGCAGCGAAAATCGGTATTACGCGAGAGTATATTCTCGTGTGTGCTATAAAAATGGCGTAAAGTTTTTAACGAATTTAGAGAAACACTTTTTCATGCTTTGATTACAGTGTAAGTGTGTGGATTAATGCATTATTTTACAAAAGAAATCATAACAATTTCCCCCAGCAGTTCTACGCTAAAGCATGTATAATACCCGGCCACTGTTAGATCCAGAGTTATATTAGAAACTCTCAATCCTACTCTTCGTATCTGGATATTTCGGCATCATAACCGCTGATTATTCGAGAAAGCGGCACATTGTCTTGAAGCGGCCAATCTGTAACTGTGATAGCTTTACTATAACTTGAGTCAATAAGATTAATAATGAACCTAAATATATAGTAAGTGGCCAGGCATTATTGACTTAATGTATGACTAAAACTCGGTATACGTATTAATAAATTTATTTACACAATAAATAATTGGAGCGAAAAGGTGCAAAAAGCGTTAAAAATCAATTTCAGCTACAAAACAATACAAGTACGACACGCCATACAAGTTTTACGCTTTACTTCTATTTCTATTATTATTATCTACCACACGAGAAACTCTTCATATACATACAAAACAAATGCATTTCTGTAAGCAGTGAGTAGTATAGAAAGCGTGCGCGCGTGTAAGAGACATCATATGTAAAATTAATAAAATGAATGTCCTTACTATTAGCAATAATTATTATTTGGCTACGTCATTCTGCTTCCCCGACTGCTTGCATAAAGGAACATAAAAAGAAAGACGGATTAAACACAGAGATACACAGAGAAGAAAGAATATCTGTAGCGAAAAGTGAAAGTCTAATTAAGTACTCGCCGTTCACTAAAATGTAACATAGGAAGCTACGTAGATGTGTTTTAAATAACATCGATTGTTTGAGCGACTGTCTAATCTGTCTATGTGAAAGGAAAGTGCTGGAATGTAAACTAATCCCTACATCAAGACATTTCGTCAAATGTTTGATCTGGATTCTAGGTAGATGCCGCGTCCTTCAACTCGGAATCCAGATCGAGCATTTCTTCACACCGTGAAAGCCTCACATTTCGTCAAAATTAATATAAATAATTCTTCAGAAACTAATGAAGGGAATATGTAATGGAAGATAACGATCACATATAAATGTGTGAAATATTTTTGATTCGTGAAGATCGCGATACCTAAGGGAACATCAATGGCTCATTAAACTAGGGAACGACCATAAGGTGTATAAACTCTTTACCACAACGATCTTAGACGTAAAAACGTACAAAGGAGAGAAAGATGTATTCGATTATATTAACATTACAATTCCAGAGACACGCTGAAAGAAAGACTAAGCTGCATACCAGCAAACTGCAGCCACAACGCAGGAGAAACAAAGGTACTGTGTAACGTGAGTCTGTCACGAGGGAGGATATATATATATATATATATATATATATATATATATATATATATATATACACATACATTTAAAACTGTCAAGGTGTGTATACAGAGCGGTAACGTGTCAGATACGATAAGTACGATCCGGTAGTGTGTTTGCGTTTATATCGCAAGATACGTACTGTTTGCGGTGTATTTTCGACGACGTTCCCAGCTGGTGTCGTTGTTGCTGGAGTTAAGAAATCCACAGGAGCAGTCGGATCATTAACTGTCAGATAAAAGTGTCATTAAGATTCATTACCAATCAAGATGATCAAGGCAAGGAATCTTAATAATCGGGAGTCTTAATAATCGAAAGCCGGTTATCTGGAAACTTACTTGGCATGGGAACAAACAATTGCGGGGACGAGGTAGCCATCGGTACGAGCGGAGACGTCACGGGCGTGGGCATGTTGGACGATGCAGTGCTATTTTTGGATCCGCCGGGATTCATCACGTCCACGTAATTAGCGCGCATACTCCTGCCTTTTGGCAACTTGAACATATTGCTACCAGGAACCGATTTCGGAGGATCCATCGTTGGCGCATCTTCGTGAGCATTCGGTGGAAGTGGCTGGGAAACGCCGCCGCTACCGGCACCGCAGCGTTCCATTGCTGATCCTCGGAAATTCACGTCGGCTGCCTTCGGTGGTGGTGCCAACGTCGTAGCAGCATTGTCGCCATCCTCATCTTTGTTCATCCACTTCTTGGCGACAGGATCCCATACGATCTACAATACAGGACAACGGTAATATTATTGAATACGCGAATATTCTGGCATTAGCATCTAGACATAGAGAGATAAAAAGATTTGGGATACTAAATCTAAAGAAGCCTTTTTTCTTATATTTCCCCATTTGCGTTAATATGTTAAGAGAAATCTAGCCAACGTATTAGAAAAGAAGTACGTATTAGAAAGAAATTAGTGGCAATCTTGTTAGTTTATTTGCAATTAACTATCTCAGGAATCAAGCAAACCCCGCGTCATACTGGCCTGTCGTAGCCTGTCGTCCGTCTTGTAATCGTTACCGTAAGTAGCATTCTATTACCAAAAGTAGCCACCCTTAACGACATAAAACATAAAACCGTCCATCGTAACTTCTTAGCAGAGAACTCGGGAAAGAGCAGCAATGGTATAATGAGAGATTCCTTACCGTTGGGTTACTATCATCCGGCAATATCATTTGATTTTTCGGCTTTGGTGCGAGTTTACTGAACAAACCGCCGAACCAGGAGCTACCGCTGCTAGTGGACTTCTTCTCGGCCGCTTTCTCGGCAGTCTTCTTCGTCTCGGATTTCGCGCTCGTTCTTGGCGACTCGAGCGCGTCTAATTCCTCCAACGGGTCGTACTGTTTACTCATCGACGGCGTCATGGAGATCGTCGGCTGCATAGGCTGAAATAAAATATACGATTGATCATCGCAAGCTTGTTCCAGCAAAGTTTATCATTGTTTACTGTAACAACGAAAGTTCGCTCGTGACAGTCGCCGTTTAGCGACTCAATTCGCGAATCACTTGCAGCACTTTGTGGAATATACTTATAAGACATGCGACACACTCACAGATTTATTACAGTAAAAAATGAGAAACTTTGCTCACCGTAATTGTCTTAGTAATTAGCGTCGGCTTAAATACGTTACAAGACGCAAAGTAAAATCAACGTTAGGAGATAGAAAGTAAAAAAAAATAACGAGTTTGGATTAATCGCACGTGCGACACGTCGCTGCGTGATACAAGATCGCGAACGCGATCTAAAAAAATTTGAGGAAGCGCATAATATGACAAAACTTTATTATACGATGGACGCTAACAACAACAACACGTCTATGTACATTGAATAACGCTTTAAAATAATGTCGTGAAATCTCGTAAACCCACAACTTGACCAATACGGTTGGAGAAGAAAAAAGGACTTTAACACCTCTATCCTGCATGATCACAGTTATACGCATCGATTAACAGAGCTACTGTATAATATAGTCACATGTTATTTCATATTGTTCTTTGAATACAACGTACAGAAGATTTGTACATGCGCTTACGAACTATCATCACCATTCTTTACTCGCATTTAGTAGGAATATCAATGTCGTAGGTCAAAGAGATGTTCTTTTTAGTAGAGGAGACACCTCCTCGTCCTTCTGCCGTTTGATGACTATGATTATTTCTAGATCTAAGCGGCAAATCGATTGGATACGTGCCGCCAAAGACGAGTGGCTTGTATCTAGATGATTCGAAGCTGTTTGACATAGCGCTGTCATACGACCACGCGTCCACCGTGTCGCAAATAACATCCTTGCGGCGTATGTGCGGTGCCACTCTCATCACTTTCTTTTCTTCGAAATTACAATACTGCTTCAGAGTTTGCGCGTTCGCGTCGTCGGAGGTATCGTCGCGCACCTTCTTAGCGAGTGAATCCGACGCGATGAAGGACTCAAGTTCCAATTTGCTAAACTGAATATCCAGATCCGTGGTTTGCGACACGGCCGAGATCTGGTCGTCCGGCTGATCATCATTCACAATCGCTCCCACCTCGTCCTCCGACGAGATATCTTTCTTGGCTTTACATTTTAAGAACACCAATGGTTGTGAACATGGCGGTTTCGAGAACAACGCGGCATTCGTATGCCTCGATTTCCTGATATCTCGCGGATGGATTTTATCAACGTTTAGTGAAATTTTCGGGTAGCTCGCGGCTAATCTGGGATATTTGATACTTTTGCGAGAATCTCGAGAAATTTTCACCTCGAGATTGACGCCAGTAGACACATCGAGAAACGTTGGCACGTTATCAGCAGTATTATCGTCCATCGCGAATGCAACGCATGGATTTGATTTCGCAGGCACATTACGGCGTCGTAACGAGCTAACGGCAGTAATGTCCGGTGAGCCTACAGGATCGGAATTATTATCCATAGTGAGTCCGCAATTACTTACTTCAGGGGTGGGCGTTTTGTCTTCCCTCTCCCTTTCCTTTCGATGTGCAAGCATCAAGAAATAGGTGAAAAATGTTAGCGTCTCGGGATAAGTGTTATGTGTAAGATTAGTTAAATCAGAGAAACGTATGTGTATTCTGTTTGACGTATTACGTACGCGGTAAAACGTGTAATACCAGCACAATTTTGGCGATAAATCGATTACTATAGTTAAACAGTATAAATGAATAATATAAATATGGAAGTACAAATTTAAGAAATGTAATAATAAGGTGATGAAAAAAGAGAAAAAATCTGCAAAATCGACTTCTGTATGAGCTGTTCAATTTACCTCATAGTTCCATTTATTTTGCTGTTGTATGTTATCAACTTCGGCCTGGTCGCCTGGCGTGGGTTGTTGCTGCCAGTTAGACGACGTGGACGACTCATTCCTTCCATAATTGCCTTGATAATACGACTGCTGATTCCAATAATCCGGCTGCTGCGACTGTTGCTGATATTGAGCGGATTCGTCCATGCCTCTTATATATTGCGCGTTCGGATCGCAAGTTTCTTGAATATTTGTGGGCAGAGACAGAGGTTGCCATTCTGACTTCACTTCACCGCCAGAAGTGACTTCCATCATCGACGTAGGCCCATCGCCGTACTCGGACTGAACACTCCATTGCTGCTGCGACATTGTCGACGGCGGTTGTTGTTGCTGCTGCTGTTGCGATTGTTGCAGTTGCTTCATCTCTTGAATCTCTTGATTTTGCATATTAGTGCGGGAATCGATACGAGCGCTATATTTGTCGACATCAGCTATTTCTCCGTCCTGTGAAATAACATTTCATTTAGTGTGCTCACTTTAAACAAATGGCTGTTCAATTGTTCGAATTATTCGAACATAACTACCTGGAATTTTCCAACTATCTCCGCCAGTTTATTGAGCCATATTAAATTGGCGGCATCCTCGATAGAATCTTTGCAAATTGGATCGTGATATTTGATACGGTCGCCCAACGTATAAACAGCTTCGATAAAGGATCTTTCGTACTTTGATACATCGTTTGCGATATTGGTCGCGATCTGCTCGATATATAACAGAGCCTTCTCCATCAATCCACAGTCCACCATCTTTACGACCAGGTCAAACTTGAATTTCTGCAGGTCTACCAGTGTAAAGCACGGATCGCTAAGATTCCGAGCGTATTCGTAGATCTCCGTTAGCATAACTGCTTCCGTGGTGAGAAACTCGGAATACGGCTTATTATGGTTCGCGCCGATTAATACGAGTTTGACCCCGTTGGTTCCGTAGGCCCCAAAGTCAATTTGCGCGAGAATGTAGCAGAAGTGTGCCGCGTGAATGTCTCCCCTCGTGGACAACGTATCGCCGAGGGTTGTTATCGATCGGCGATTAACTTCCGGATTGGCCGAAGTATTGGAGATAATCATGGCCAAGTGAGGTCGCCAATCATCCCAACGTGGATCTGCGACGCACTGTGTGCGACGAAACCAAGAAAATAGACAACTGATACATCTTAATAAAAAGGTAAATAATTTTTATCGTGAAGCAAAAAGAAAGTCTTTTTTACCGTAACTATAGCTGGCACACGACCAGAATGTAGCTGGTACAAAGTCTGCAGCGGATCATGCGGTAACAGGCTGTTCGCGAAGCGAGTCATCACGGAAGCGTGTGTGCGTTTATCCAATTTGCTAGCCAAGAAAAGAGCATGGCCCCAGAGTCCTTCATTCATCGCGTACTCTGTCGTAGAAAAAAAGAAAAATCGGTCAACATCCGTAAATTACAACAATATAAATATAAAAAAAGAAAAATAGTAATGTATCATACCTAATGCTTCTTGAACCAGACCATAAAGTAACGTATTTCTAAACTCGTCTGTTACTTGCTCTATGGTTTTTCGTTGCTTGGTCTCGGTTTTATCGGAAAGTATAGAAATATCTTGAGTACTTCCGTCGCCACCCGTCGCTCCCGATCGTTGCGATATCAAGGACTCTCTGCGACCCACATCCTGGGACTTAGGCTTGCTCATGTCGTACGGATAAGCGTCCTTGTTACGCAGTAAGAGCGTGGCGATATCGACTCCAACGACGTTCTATGTGGATTAAATGCGATTGATTCGTGTGAACAACGTGACGTTTCCTCTCCAAACCGTTTCAAAAGGAGAGAAGAAAGTACCTACCCCATTCTGTTGAATCAGCATAATCATTAATTCGTATAGCAGAATGTATGAAGCGCGATCGAACAATTCCTCGCTCATTGTTGCTCTCTTAATCTTATTTTCGCAATATTCGATGATCGTCTTTTTGTGCGTGACACCACTGCAATATAAAAAAAATACTATTGTTACGTATATGTTATTTTTTTATCATATGATTTTTCTACATGATTGTTCTGACTTAATCAGGGGTCCAGGGTACAATCGTAAATCGCGTGCGATTGGATCATACGACAGCAGGCTGTCTATGCGGAAAATGTCCACTTTAGCTCTCTCGCCGTCGGCAGGATAACTGGGATGAACATGTATCAAGGATCCAATAGAGAAACATCCTGTGGATAAATGTTTAAACATCGCACAGTTCAATTAATATTATATTTCTCGACAATAATATGATATATAGAATCTATATGACAAATCATACCATATGCGTGAGATGTGGAGAATTTAGTCGGTGTTACTCGAGCTGAAGTAATTGCAGAATCCTCCAACAGTGACATATCGCCTGGAGTTCGTTTATCACCGGTGGTCCTGAGATGAACGTATAATTTTTTTTTAAACAACGAAGAACAAAATACAAAATACAAACGCAAAGCAAGTCGATATATTAATTACGATGAATATTAAAAAGCGCACATGAATACGCAAAGGTCTCACTCTTCTACGGCTTTAAATTTTTCAAAAGCATTTCGATACCAAAAAAAATGTCGATACAATACAATAATTTCTAGAAAAAAAAATATCCAAAATTAGCTAAAAAAGTGGGGTGCCCTTTTTTTAATCGCAAATAAGCACTCTTCTCCTAAAGTTTAGCGCAAGCTAATATTTTGCTAATAATTCAAGCTTACAATCCAGCATTATTACATTAAATACAACGTCTGTCTCTTCATAGTTGCACTTTCTTAATTATCTTACAATCTTTCTATTATCTTCTCTCTTCCAGCAAGTATCAAACATACCTATTTTATTATAAATGATACAATTTAGTGCAGTTGTAAAGAACAGATCTACTATTAATAATACACAATAATTACCAATCGTAAAAATTTCTAGATATATCTAGCGAGCTACGCACGACTATAAAACCTTAGGGAGATACCGAGGATAAAGAACGCATCTCTGACTTGTGGCTTAAGAGAGTTGAACCGAGAAAAGAAACTCTCGGTCTCACCTATTCAGATTGCGACAAGCCGTACTGCGCTGCCGCAGATTCCCGGCCCATCCGGAGTATCCGAAATAAGGAACGTACAGCGCTTTGTTTGGCGAACGGAAACATGCACTTGGGATCGGACAAAATCTGATATACAATGAACGTTATAAAATCGCGCACAGAATGAGAGTGAGTAAATGGATGAGTGTAAGCGTTGAGCTCTCGTTAAATCGCAGTTTCGGCTTTTAAAACTCTTAAAGCATACCTGTCATCGCAAGAACTACGACCCGAATGGACACTGGCTCTGTCCTCTGGATAATTGCTGACGCCTCTAACGTGCTGCTGCTGATGTTGACTGCTGTAATACTTATGGTACCATTCGGAGTAGGCAGCAGGATTCGTCCGACGTAGATTTTCGAGGTACGCGTAATAATTGTTACCGTAATGAGCGCCGTAATCGTATCCGCCGTATCCTTTGTATGTGCAATTAAATGATTAACAAATTAATAATTAAATACGAATATATATATTTTTTATGGGTTTTTTTTCGTGCATAAATCATCATTTCTCAGACGTGCTGAGATACTCACCGTTATACGCATAGTAAGGATCCCTAGCACGCATGTAATATTCACGGTCCCTGTCGTTGTAAGAAGATCTACTCGAAGGTCTAGAACTGACCGAACAGAATACACAAATATTTTAAGCGTAATATGTTAAAAGAGAAATTAATATAATTAAAGTATATATTACACACACACACACACACACAAAGAAATGTAACGAAGATCAGAAAATGAAGAAAACATACCTTCTTCCGTAAGGATCATCGTAGTAGTCTCTTCTGTACGGATCCCTCATATCATAATCATCGTATCTGCGCGGCCGTCTGTCATCCCTTCGTCTCTCGCGCTCCATGTAGTCCCGAGGATCCCTGAGAAATCGCGGATCGTAGTCTCTCGTGTCTCTGTCTCGACGACGTGGGTCGACGTCCCCCCTTCTGCGATCATCCGGCCTTCTCCTGCTGTCCCTCTCGTCCAGATCTTCTTTACCTCGGACTCTCCTGTCCGTGTCTTCCCTGCCATGTCGGTCCAGATCATCACGACTGTGATGTTTGCGGTCGTCGTCCCGATACGAGACGTCTCGGCGTTCGAAATCGTCGCGGGTGTTGTACTGACGATCACTGTCGCCTGCTGCACGCCGGCGATCGTAGTAGTAGTCGTCCTCGTATTCACGGTCACGATCATAGTAGGCGTTCTTTCGATCGTATTCGTATCTCCGACGGTCAGGACTGGCCGCCGCCTCCCGTCGTCTCTCCCTGCTGTCCTCCCGACTGTTGCCGGAGCCTTCGTTGTCTTCATCCTCGTAAGAGTCTCGACGATTCGAGGTCGGGCCGGGAACGCCCTGGCTCTCACCTTGGGATGCACCCACCGCCTCTTCGCGCTTGCTACGAGAGTCGCCCGCCGTTTGATCTTGCTGCATCGCGGACATCGTCGAGGATACCACCTCCTGGGAACCTGTGACGAATCGGCCGGCTGTCCTGTCGTCCGGTAGCTGCGCGACGTCGTTGGAAGACGCTCCGCCAGGAATTTGCCGAAGTTCCGCGTCCGTCTGCTGCGCTGCTTCTTCGAGCTCGTTGCCCCTGCCGGGTACTTCGCGGGTCTCGCTCGGCTCCAGCATGATCTGCGACTGCAACTGGTATCTCTCCTCTCCGGACGGATCGTTGCGCGACTGTTGCGGCGGCAAGGATCGCTCTCTGCCTGAAGGATCGTTCCGTCGCTCCAACGTGTCCGAGTCACCACGCAACAGCAGAGGCACGTTTCTTTCTTGTCCTGGTGGCACGTCGCGACGTTCCACCCGATCGGCTATGTTTCTCACTTGCACACTCTGTTCTTGACCCGAAGGATCGTTCCTCCTGGGATCGGACAGCCGTTGTCCGGTCTGCACGTACTGTTCTTGTCCAGTGGGATCGTTCCTACGTGGATCAATGGTGCTCGACTGGCCTGGTACTTCGCGCAGGAATGGAATATCGTTAGGCACTTCGTCATTTTCGTCGTCCTGACTCGGTGGGGTTGGCTCGTGTTCCTGATGCGAGTCCGTTAGCTCACCAGTCTCCAAGAATGTATTCCTGTCGTTCGACGCAAATTCATAATTGTCTGGCATCTGTTCCGGCTGCAGAGGTGGATGAGGCCGTGCCGGTTGCTGCACCGACGGCACCTCGATGTTACTTGCCTCTTCCCGGAGGTCCCGAATGTTCGTCGCTTCCTTCGGACTTGCGCTTGGCTTTGGCTCGTTATCCAGAGTTTCCTTGTTGATGGAGTCTCGCGAACCATAGATATCGCGTTCTTGCAAGGTTGCCGCGGGCGCGACGACCTCGACGTTCACAAAGTCTGACGTCTGTTGGATATTCTCGTAGTTCTCCACATTTTGCTCGGCATTCCACTGTTTGGGTGGACGCGCGTAATCCTTGGCGTACCACGTGTTCCCCAACGAGGTTGGCAACGCGCTCTGATTGTACCACTGATCATACCCGCTTTGCGAGACGCTGTCCGTTATCTTAGTAGCACCACTCTGATATGTATTCGGTATTAAGTGTTCCTGAGCGACGATCGACGGCTGGCTGTCAACGGAATGAGAATTCTCCACGCTGCTCGCCGCGTAATCCGGCGGTAACACGGGCATATTGTCGGGCATGGAATTGTTTCGGATGTTTGTGACGTTAAAATTGGCAGCTATATGTTGAGCACCTCTTCCCTCCATTGAGTTGGAATACACGTCCAATGACTCGGCCGAGTGATCGGCCGTGTGCTTGCTCGATTTGCTTTCGATACTAAGTTGGCCAAGGTTGCTGGATAACTCGTCCGTCACCGTAGAAAGAAAAGCGTGGTGGTCGTCGTTTTCACTAAGAACGTTCTTCGAAAAGAGTGAGTCATTTTTCGACGCGATCTCATCGGTTGTCACATTGAGACTGCGATGGTCGCCTACGATCGGCGACTTGACGTCGCTAGGTTTCGTCGCTGGGGTCGTCGAATCGTGCGGCGACGCGGTGCTCGCGGTGACTGCCATCGCTTGCTTTTCGTTTTCTTGCTGTTCATTGTTGACAGGTGTATGTACAGTATTATCTACAGTCGTAGATGGTACGGCAGATACGTAGTGAAACGGTGACGTTGCGAGCATCTGCTGGTGGCTGCTGATCTGCCAGTCGTTCGCGGCGAATCGAGCAGCCACGATGTTGTTCTGCGACATGTCCTCGTTGAATGTATTCTTGTCCGTCACCTGTTGCAGCCACTGATTCGGATATACGTCCTTCTGCATATTTCTCCAATCTGCTTGCGATTGCGGCCAAGAGTTGAACGCCTCGTCTATGTCATTAGGTGCCAATTGCGCTGGCTGATGGGTTGTCACAGCTGTCTCGCGATTGTTCCATTGACCAGACGCGACAGTGGGTCTATTGCTCGCTTCACTGGCATTCTGCTGCCTATTCGACCGGTTCATGGAATGTTCCTTGTTAACCTCGTCGGCAGGCGCGTTGTACATTTGCGGTGGCAGCGGCGGTTGCGCGCACTTGTTATTCACATTGTCGACCGGCTGCAAGTCCTTTGTGGGATCTTGCCAATGACCTAACATGTCGGTGTAATTCTGCCAGTTACGCTGCGACGCCAGGTTCGCCGAGTCATCCTTGTTCCAGTTGTAATTATGCGACGCCGCGCTCGACGGATGCACTATCGATGCCGGCTCCTTTTGGCTCTGCGGTGGCGCGAATCTCTGCTGCGCATACGCAGCCACATTCGGCAGTTGTTGCTGCTGCTCGTCGGTCCACTGAGGATGCTCATAACCAGCGGCCTTGGCAGAAGTCTGCCGAGGCGGCAACGGATACTGCTGATTTTGATTATAGTTTGTGTATGGTGGGAAAGAATCTGCGTAATTCGGACCGGTCTGACGCGAGAACTCTGTTCTGGGTGTGTTCCTACCCGACACCGAGTTCTGATTAAGTACATCGGATACGTCGTTATTGAGATTCTCGTAATAATGATCCTGGATAGAATTGGATATCAATTGCCCCTGATTCGTGTAGGAGGGTATGTAATGTTGTTGCTGCTGCGGTTGCTGCTGTTGCTGTTGCTGAATATCCGATGATTGCTGGTCTAGATTCCAATCCCAAGGATCTTTCCATGTATTGTTGCTTTGTTTTGATTGATTCGGGACAGACTGCTGTTGGATGGTTGCTGACGACGAAATATCCGATTGTGGCCTCGGCATGGGCATCCACATATTTTGATTATGTACTCCATAAGCGGCCGAATGATCCACTCGAGACCTGGTTGGTCTAGCACGATAAGGGTTCTAAAAGTATATCAAACCATTGAGATGTATCAGTATCCAGAGATCATGGGTCTCGCTATGCAAAATATAGCATACATGACCAGCTATGTACTTACATTCATGTTGGCCGTGAAACAGTATGATGTTAACAGCAATTTTATGAGATCTGGAAATTCAAAAATACAAACTTACACTTATACACATACATGTACATAACAATAATATTTTATCTGATATTTTGCTATAAGTAACAAAATAACGTCTGAAGAAAAAACAATTAATTTATACATGGATGAAGACAGGGAAGAGTATTTTAAGAGTAGAGAACTTGACAGAAATAATAAAGCAATTACTATAAAAATAAAAGATTTTCAAATAGTTTTACCTCATATTCAATTATATCAATAACTCTTATATTTTTACATTTAGTATGTGGACATATACACATATATAGTCAGCAATAAACTGTATGGAACTGTATGGTAAATTATTCCTCTCAAAACTTTTATAAATCCCGGCTGAAGATAATGACAGCCCGCTCTGCCGAGCGGAATAAACAATTATCAAAGTACGAATGTTTACTCAGGCGAATCTCACTGGCGGCTACTCGCGATCCCAGAAAACGCTTGTCACCGTAACGCTAATAGCCTTCGTACACGGATATGAACTATAAATGGGTCATTAGTCGCACTGCCTCGCAGAAAATTCCCGCACACGTAGTATCGTGGCGCGTTGAACCTCCATTCACGTAAGCGACAAGTGCTACGTGTACACGTGTAGAATTCCGTAAATTTAAACAAAACGATAACAGCAGTCCCGTGATATCTCGACGCGCGTGAATCAGCGATAAGAATCGTTTTCTGTAGTCACTCAGAGAACGGGAGGGAGGGGGGGGGAGAGAGAGAGTACCCGGCGCAATAAGTAAATTGCTCGCAAATTTTACGTAATTATGTAACGGCGGACGAGCGAGGCGGCGTTTTTCCGATGCGCGCAAACGACAAATCAACGGCTGCCAGATCGTCGACCGCGAAGAAATCGCGGTGGTATGCGAGGTAGACCGATCTACGGCTTACCAGCTGTGAGAGTCACAAGACGATAGCTTGCCGCCGAGGAGCTCCGATTTGTGTGCGCGTTCACTCACCTGAATTATCGTCGCTCGCACTGCCGTCTTGGTGCACCTGGTATGCGCATTATTGTTCCTCGCCAATCGTTCTTCTTGGTTCTGTCGTAAGGGACAGCGAAACGAACGTCGTCGTCGCGCCGATGGTCGCGCACGGTCACGATATTTCACAAATACATGGGCATTTTATTGGGCGCTACGCGCGCGAGAGAAAGAGAGGGAGAGGGAAAGAGAGAGAGAGAGCGAGGAAGAGAGACGGTGAGATACACGGGTCAAGATACACACGTCACAAATTTTTCCTCCGAGTTGACTTTCCACGCGAGCAGAACTGGGAACGCGCAACGCGCCGGCGCGAGCTCGTAAACGTCAAAGCGCGGTTGTCGTGGAACGACCGCGAGATGGCGACAGTGGCGACGCTCGAAGATGGAACGCTTGAACTTGGCTTCCAACGCGATATCGATAATTGTGCGCGTCTCGACAACGTCTGTATCGAAAAGCTTCTCGAGTTGCGATAGTTGGCAAGTTCGTGTCGCAGATGACGCGTGTGTGATATTTGTTCGTTTTAATTGTATTTTGGATATATTTAATGTGATAATAATAACGTGGTGCTTTTTTCTTCGTGCTCGACGGATAACAGATCATTAAGTCAACGTCATACCTGTAATTAGAATGCTTCAGAGGGCTTCGAAGCGTATAGTGAATCACCCTAAACGCTTCGAAGCCTACAAAGTATAGTAAACGGATCGCACCTTAGTGTGTCAACAGTTGGCATATGCGATGGAACAAAGAAAAGTTTGCTAAAAGGTAGTAACGATCTGTAAGAACTGGAAGAAAAAGAATCTTCAATGAATTCGACGACAAATACACTCGTTTTCTTTACGACGTAGTGCGCGTCGAGTTTGCCTTTACTGCAAGGTAAACCTTCTAACCTTCTGTACTTTTGGCAGATCAGCCAAGAATCTAACAGCTATATTCTGTATATTATTTTACTGCGTTATTGATATATTTCTCGATAACAAATTGTTAAAAAAATAATACTTGCGATAACTACGACATTTATTTTATGTGACTCAATATCCTTAAGATTGCTGAAACATGAGAGGATAATCGAGATGAATCATCAAGTCGGCACCATTGTTACTTTATATGATATTATTTAATAATTAAAATGACTATAAATATCATTAATGCAGTACAGAATATTGTTAGAGTCAGTTATGTGAAAACATTGATTCACTAAAAGTTATTGTTACATTTTACTAATGCAATTACATAAAGCTCATACAAAAAACAAAGTGACAAATCTTGGTTGTACTTTTCCTACATTTTCTATGTTTAAAGTAAAACAGATGCATGTTCAGACCTTGAAAAGTAGAAGTCTAGAACAATTAAGTACAGAAGATACTAATATGAGGCAATATAAATATAAACAATGGAAACAAGTGTATATTTATGTATATATTCAAAACTTGAAACATTATTCAATAGAAATATATCAATAGTTTTCAGAATATAATTTTTCTATTTTAGTATAGCATATTTATGTCTTTGTGGATACATATAATATGTATATCTAAAAACATATATATATATATATGCATATTTATTCTGAGAAATATAAATTGATAAAATAATATAAATTTTAAACAGTTTTTTATTCACAATGTCATATTTCATGATGTATTATTAAGTTGTGCTATAAATTATATGTATGTGAATAATAGAAATTTAGAGTATGCACATTGTATTCATAATGTATAACGGTGTAATTAAATCTACTTTTGAGAAAATATAAAATAAATATGCTTTCTCTATATATCTTTTAGAAACCCACATAGGTATCCTGAAAAGATTACTTTGGATATTTACTTTTCTATTATACTTTATTTTGCAGTCATTTTATATTATTTTATTCAAGTAAATTGTTTTATTCCTTATTTCAATTTACAGCACAATTTAAAAGTTATTTGCACACCAATTTTTCCCACACAGTCTTATATTGATTCTGTTTTTATCATGATTTTTTTCTTTATTGCAGCTAATTCCTAAGAAAACAAAAACAATGTCTCAAACAACAACTATTGAAACTGTTACTATAACCAGACCACTCAAGGTAAGATGAAAGCTTAATTTTACAATAGTTATATACAATAATTTTTAGTAAAAAGATTACGTACTTAATAAAAATATAATATTATTTTTAGTAAAAATCAATTGTTTATTAAATATTTTTCACAAAAATATATAAATATATTTCCAAAGTACAAGATAGACATAGATTTGTTAGAGTTAAGAATGATTGGAGAAAAGGGTAAGGACCGCGAAGAAAAGAAGCGGAACGAAAGAAAAAGAGAGAAAGAATAAGAAAAAGCTGGAAGGAAGAAAGAAAGGTCGAAGAAAAAGAAACAGACGAACGCAGAGATTGGCGCTCGCGCGCATTGCGCCGCGACCTTTAATGGGCGCTGATGGGCGCAGCCTCCCTGGAACCTGGAATCCGATGCTTCCCCCCCGATCTCCCAGTCGCGGAGAATCCGTGTTCCCGGTCGAGACGCGATTCTGTTTCTCTCTCTCTCTCTCTCTTTCTCTCCCTCCCCTTTTCTCATTCTGTTTTCTTTTCCGTGAGTAGCCATTCCTGGGGAAAATCGTCCCTTCGTCGGCGTCTCGAACAACTTTTCGAACGTATCGCCGCACCTTCGTGATCCGTCCGCCCTGAAAAAATAGCTCGCACGCGCGCTACGTTACACAGAAGGGTTGCCCTCGTCCGTGCTGCCGACAGTGTCGTAGGCCAGTGCGGCTTGAAAGCCGTTGACCCGCGCGAAACCAGTCGATCAACCCCTTCGCTATGTGAATTCACACGCTTATTTTGCGACGCGCGTGTCCCGTTGCTCTTTAAAGGGTCTTTAAAAGGTGCGCAGCAATCTCCGCGTGAGAACGGTCACCGTCTTTTCGCGCATCGTGTCGCTAGGTCATAGGTCGCTCGCCGCTCGTAAAAAAACACTGGAACAATGTTCTGTGTGCGTTATCGCATCGTCGTGACACTGTCTGCAACAGCGTCGTCGATCGCTCGTCTCTAAACAAGAGTTCCTCTATTCTGTTGGTCAGCACCGGGATTGGGGATTATATTAGGCTATCCCCGCGTGTGTTTATCTTCGATCGCGAATTTATACAGTAAGATGATTATGTACACAGTCGCCGAGGATCATATGGGCGATAATGAGATCGCACAGGTATATATTCTTACTCAGAGGGCTCGTTTGTGACAGAGATAAAAATAGATAGATAGAGAGAGAGAGAAAGAGACAGACTTCTGTTTTCTTTAACTGTATTTCTTCATGACTGCATTTGATCTTTTTCTCAACATTGATTTGAATAGACAATTATCATGTTTAGAAATTGTAACAGTGCAGCTAAAGAGAACAGATATTTTGTTACAGAATGTGCGACAATAATATGAAATGGTGTTAATGATCTACTTGGTTAATTGCAAATTTGTTATTGCATCTTGTGTTTGTTTGTATTTGCAGGTGATCGCATTCATATGCGGGATCATAGTGATATTACTGATGATAATGGGTCTTGCATCCACCGATTGGCTGATGGCTCTGGGCTGGAGACAGGGTTTGTTCGCTCACTGCATCGAGGAAGGCGCTCCGACACCTCTGCCCTTTAATATGCCTGATCCTCCGGGATGTTATCAAGCCAGAGATAATGGTACGATTCACGTTTTAATCCGAATAAATGCAACACGAGTCCAAGGATACCTATTTCATATTTTTTTACAGCTTATATAAAAGCAGCCGCAGCCTTGTGCGTGGTGTGTCTCTTGACAGATATTGCAGCGACGATTCTCACTGGGCTTGGTTTACGAACACAGGATCACAGGGACAAACACAAGTACTACAGATTCGCAGTATTTTGCATGGGTATTGCGTGTAAGTATTATAGGAATACTTGTTCGTTTTTCTCTCTTCTCTTCTTTTTCTCTCTTTTCATATTAATATATGTATTTCGTATTCTAGTCGTATCCCTTTTGATCGCGCTGATCATATATCCAGTATGCTTTTCAGCAGAACTGAATCTCGGTAAGATATTGTGTTATTTCAAAAATATGTTTTCCTTTTGTATGTGTAGCAGATAAAGATGTTAAAACATATGTGAAAGTACTAATGTAATATTCTACGTATAATTAATGTTCAAGGAAAATTATTCTTTTTTGGCACAAAAAATACTCTTTATATTTCTATCGAAAATGTATTATTTTCAGGTAATCGAACCATGTGGGAATTCGGTTGGGCATACGGAGTCGGTTGGGGTGCAGCTATTTTTCTGTTCGGAGGAGCGATACTACTGTTATGCGACAAAGAAAGCGAAGAAATTTACTACAAGGAGAGGAAAATCGTACGTGACGACATTGGAGGTGGTAATTCCATGATCGGTATGGGACATCACGCTGTTCCACGAAGTGGAACGCAGCTAGCCTAGTGGCATTGCTCCCTGCCCGATGTTGTTCTCTAGGTGATTTGTTTCATCTTTTTCTGCTCTCACAGTTCGACACATGCGCATACGGGAAGACGTACATGCCTATGAGAATGCTTGAGAGTTTTCATTATCGGTATTTTTTGGAGACATCCGGTATAGACGTGAATCCGTTCATTAGACGAGTGTTCTATCAGTTTCACATGGGGGACACACAATAATGTCCTATTAAAGGAATGGCAAACGATCCTCTTACTTCCGACTATTCCTGATTTAGCAATCGCAACTTTTATACGACAATTTTGGGACCATTATTAGCTTGATTCTGTTATATTTCCTAGATTGTGCATAATCTTGAACAATTTTATACATACGCGCGTGCATTCGCGTATATAATGTTTTTACTGTGATTTAAAGTTGGAAAGTTTGTGTCACATGACGATGTACTGCATTTATTATCCGTAAAATTAAATCGATAAGAATATCGTACTTATTATTGTGTCTGACATATAAAAAACCGTTTTTCAGAGTAAACTTTAAGTTCTTTACGCACAAATAGAGACACGTACACATACACACAGACAATTCGGGGATTTAATTTATTCTTACTAAAGTTTTATCCGACATCATGTTTCTTTTTAACATGTGTATTAAACAAAACTAAATATAAGGAGAATCCGGTAAATTCAAATTTTACTTGTTCAATGAAGAATAAGATTTCTCGTCTGTCTGCATTTGCTCTGTGAAACGTAATTTGTCACGATACTTGAATATATCCTGTAAAATTTGCTCAAATCTTTATGCACAACACAGAAATGCTCGATTACAATATTGCAAATACATTGCTGCAACATTGAAAGCAGTGTAATGTTCATAGTTCACTGCGAGTGCAGTGCATTTATAGTAATACAAAGTTGCTACAAACATATTACAAGTTGTGTAGATTGTTCGATACATGGCACGGGTTCCTCACATTAACCCATCCGCACACACCACTGCCATTCTCCATATTCCGGCCAGTCATAAGACAACAATTTTCGACCTTCTGATTATATTCACTAGTACGCAAACTTTACATGCGTGAAATGAACGCTGCCTATCGGACGGTCGAACATCGCAATTAAACGTTACTGCAATACTGTTGCTATACATTGGATAGAATTTTGCAATCCCACAGTGTCTATAACATTGCACTGCAATTTACAAGATTATATTGTTGCTTTGATACAACTGAATGCAGTTTATGCAAAGTGCAGAATAACAATTATACTTTTCATACTTATCACTGTAGGAAATGCAGACATAGTGAAAAAATTTTATTTTTTCTTAATTTCTTAAAAACTTATGTATCTTTGATGATATATATTTGTTTGAGAAGTTTCGTTATACTAACATCTTTAACATTAAGTATAAAAGGACCCTTAAGAACCATAATACTCGACCAAATTTTTTACCAGAAAGAATGCACATAAAATTTGTCAAACGATATGTAATAGAAAGTATGAGATATTTTGAATCTTTTACTCAGAGTATATGTAGCTTGTCTATCTCATTTATTACTCTATGAGCAATTTTCCTTGTTTATCAGAATTTATTTGAATTTCATATGATATATTATTAATGATTTGATTTTTTTTCTTTTTCAACAAAGTGATCAGAATAATGTATTATTATATATTAATTTTTATCAATTTTTTGTAAATGGTGTACATATTATAGATATTAGTAATTTATTATTCATTTTTGTGCACACACACATATACACAATTTTTCTTTTTTCTCCTTCTTGGACCCTCTTTTTGCTCTGTTTTATTTTAATTTTATATATAAATATATTGATATTAAATATATGATTTCGTATTAATCTGGTATAAATATATGTACGTTTATTATACATTTATTATTAATATGCATTTGTGTATGTTAATGATAAATATATGTATATATATTTATATTAGAAGAATTTTTTTCATTATGTATCTTAAATTTTGAATATGCATAGCATGGAGAGGGGGCAGACTATGAAAAGAGAATATTTACTTAAAATATATACAGTTTAATACAAACTTAATAATATAAAGCCCCACAAATGGTTAATGTAACATTTTAGTTTTAGAACTTGTTACAATGTGTATATTTTCTCTCTAATTTACAACTCGCGTAAACAACTTCGTTACTGACCTCCTAAGTATTTATCGTTTATTTAAATATAAAAATAATGGTGTGTGTGGCTGAGATGATATCTTGTTTACGTTATACTAACCACTATTTTCAAATAATTCGTTAGTTATTAACCTAACCTAAAAAAAATGTGTACGCGTTGTCGTTACGGAAGAAAAAAAGAAACGAGTAGACTATGAAAGCTTTACCATTGCTCGGTCATGTATACGGTATGCCGATCGTCATCCTTATCCATTGTATTGCGTGTTAATTGCGAACGTTGCAAAGAAAAGACTGTAGTGGTAGCAGCAGCATGCATTGAAAAAAATGTGAGCCTTGTGCAGCATGAAAAAAAACAGTCTCCACATCAAATGCTTGAGAAACAGTTTTATATTACGGAGCGTAGCAATATTCATCGTTTGTAGACGAATCTTGAACTTACCTCATGTACCTTTTAAGTTAAATTAAAGCACAAGACATTTAAGTATGGATGATGGAACAGAGGCAGCTCGGGCAGACATTATTTATTATGCGTTATTTGCATTAGAAATACATGTACGTACATGTGTATATATAGATATAATATTTTATAAAATACATATGTAGTTTATACATATATATAGGTCGCGTGTTATAAACTCGCAGATGTATTAATCCGAAGCGACGTGTAACAAATCCGCCATACGACCAGCCTATTATTAACGTCGACTACGCGTTATATCTTTTATCAGATATAATAACTTGCGCAATTATTGCAATATACGATTTCCATGTGCTTTAAGGAATAAGCAAAAAGAAAAATAAAAGAACAAAAAAGAAATATGAACGAAGAAACATTCGTTAAATTTGAAAATGTTTCTGGTCGATACGACTGAAAAGTTGAAAGACGAGGTATACTATTGAGAATTGAGTACAATGTTGTTATATTCACCTTACATAATAATAGATTTTCTATTCCTTACAACTGCTTTATCCTCTACCAATACTTTATTACATATACTACCAGTACTTTATCACATAAGAAACAGTATTGCGATGTAAGAAAATAATAAGAAATTATGCAAAGTATGTATGTAATAAATTCATACACAAAGCAGTACATATATATGATGTATACAAAGCGGCATATATCGATAAAAGCAATATGTTGTATCAGTCTTGTGTATATCGTATAATTCTGTCATCTATTTGTGAAAGATAGAGGAAAACGTATCCAATATAATGTTTTTCAAGAGCACTAAGAAGCATTTGCTCCTAAAACACATATCTGAACATATTTCCTTATTGAAATTAAAAGATTGATTAGTTTTTAAGATTATCGAAGTAAGTTTTTTATGAATAAAGTAAACAATAAATTAGTTTACTTTTATTGATTCTACTTGTAGTCACATCTGCTTTTATAAATTGGTGACAGAATTCAAATTGTCATGTAATCATCGATTTTCTATCCTATCACGAAACATTACTATGCGTGTATTGTTATAACAATTCGTGTTATTACTACCCGTAAGTGTTAATTTAGAGATTGAAATGGGACACTGTCATCAAACACACGATTTTTGTAGCAACACTGTAGCGGTAGATATACGTAAAGAACTGTAGTCCCTTGAGCATATAGAATTAACACAACACCTGTATAACAATCATAAATTCACACACACACATATATACACATAAATATATATATATATATATATATATTAGTGACTATATATATATATATATACATACACACACGCGCGCGCGCTCACACACACACACATATATATATATATATATATATATATATCACTAATTTCATTATATCACACAATCATTTAGGTATGTATTCAGCAACAGCATCATGTATAGTACTTTGAAGTATATACATATCGCATTTAATGTAAAAGTATACCCTCTGTTACATATATATAAGTATAGATAATATATAAATTTACATATTATTTGAGCGCCCACATATTCCAATGTTAACGTATCATATTGTACAAAGAACAAAATATGTACAACGTTAAAATTACAACTGTACATGGTGTTTTATTTTACTCAACATAACTGCAAATGTAGGAACTTGATAAGTTATTCCATTTAAAAAGGTGAGGTTAACTTTTAAATAGCCTTGATTTGTCCATCTATAATTGATTTTTCCTTTTAGATAACATATTCTTCTCAAAATTGTACAATTTTCCAAAACTGCATTGAAATAGGACACTGTGCGTGTGTGCGTGCGCGCGCGCGCGTGTGTGCTTACTGTTAATCAAACAAATCAAGTTTCCCTTTTTCTCTTTTAAATTATTCATTCATTTTTCTCTTAAAATTCCTGGTCTTTCGACACGAAACTTTTGGCTGATGATGTCAAGAAAACGCATGTCCAAAATTCTTGCAAAGTGCTTCAAGATGAATATATTCAAAAAATGGCATTTACAATTGATTAAACACACCTGTAAAATACTCTGAATACTTCTCTTTTGCTCTAAGAAGCAATAAATAACCGTACAATTAATAAAATAACGAGGAAATGTCAAAGAGAAAGGTTGCGTATTTTATCAATAAAGCAAAATGTTCGAAGTACTTTAGAAATGTGCTTAACCGAGATTGCGTTATTTTTTTAATAAATCTTTTTATTTCAATATACTCGGTAAGGATTTTGGATATATGTATTTCTTCGCTCTCTCTTCCGACGTCATAAATCAGAAATTCCTCGACCAGAGGCCAGGAACCTCAATTTCTCATATAACTGTATAATTAACTTATCTCAAAGGAATATAATGGAAAGTCGATTATGCATTTATATACAGTAAGTCAGTGTTGCATCGACATCTTACGTCGATTCGCGAATAGTTAAACTACACGCTACGGTCCAGGTCATATCTGCATGTTTCAACGCGCTCACCAGTCGTGTGATTCTGTAACTCTTAACGACAATGTCATTATCGTTATGTTGTTGTTGCACAGCTTTTCTATCATATATTATACCTGCTCAAGGACCACGATAACGACACTATCGTTACAGAGCTGCGCCACAGACGTGCTCTAAAGAAATGGCGGCGCCTGACAAACATGATACAAGTTTATGCAATTATTAAGAAACGTTCGACAAAAAATCTTACGACAGTCGCAAAGCTGCACTTCCACCGAACGCGATTATTCACGCTCTATCCGATGTACGGTGATAGAATGTCCAATAAAAGAGCTTGTTGACTACGCTTTTCGTCCAGTGACATTTTGTTCCTAAGAAACGAATCATCCTATTGGTCGCTGCGCGTCGCACATTGGACACAGGCGGTGTAAATCCATGTCTGCAGTCTGAAATTCACAAAGTATGCGCCAGCATCGAATGACTCGTGGCACGCGCAGGGAGCGCGCGTCTTGTATGCGCACGATCTCGACCGTTAGAAAATTGCGCCATTTTTTAGTTGCCGAATGCGATTGAATTGTTTAGCGGAAGGTAGCCGCGTACGGTGGGCGTGCTGAGGACGATTCAGGTTGTTTGTAACGTGGTGCTACGTGAAATTAGTAAGCAGGTCTCCGCCTGCGGTCCGCTCGCCGACAACAACAATAATTCATCCACGTGTGCGACTTCGTGACGATCCGAGCGTCATCAAAGGGCAAGCGGAATTGATCATCGATCGAAATAACGAGCAACGAGAAGGCTCATCCGTGGCTCGTGTCTGCAGGTTATAGTCCGAGCTGGAGACGTCGTGACGGTGCAAACCGGATTGTTTTAGTCGGGATCGCAATTATTCACCACGTCGGACAAAATGTCGGTGGACACGCTGACCGATTCCGAGCTGCGGACCAAACTGATGGAATACGGCTACCCGGTAGGGCCGGTGACACAGACGACTCGTAAGATACTCGCTAAAAAACTCAAGAACCTCATGGATACCCACGGCGCCGTCGGATCCCGGCATTCGTTGGCCGCAAGGTGAACAGAGCTCTCATTTTTAGCTATGCTGCATTGTATGTTTCTTGCGGCCGAAATGTCCACGTGCCGCTCGAATTACTGTAATATCGCCGAGTTTGGATAGCCTCATCAATAATAATTCCCACATTCATTCGAGAACAAATGAAACAAAAGAATCGACGTAAGAGTTTAACATTCGAAGCTTTAGTTGCTATTTTTTCCTGCGCCTATAGCATCAAAAACTGTACTCATTTGTTTTGATCTCTGTACAGAAAGTGCAATCATGGAGAAGTTTTCAGAAGCAGAGTTGTATCAGTTCCATGTTCAGCATTAATTCAGTCCATCAGTTTAACTCTTATTATACAATGCTTTATATGATCATAAGATTGCAGTTTGGAATGTAGTATAATATTATGAAGCCACGCTTAAGAGGATATTGGATACTTATGTAATATAGCTTTGTAGTTTGCACTGTTATCTTATTTGGTCATGTAGAATTGTATATGTTTTTGCAAAGTGAAAGTGCAAATGTCAATGCATGGAAAATACTAAATATTATATCAAAATAAAACAATTCTTTTGTTAAATTTTTTTTGTTTTTGAGATGATATTTGATGCCTTACCATGTGTTAACATTTCCATTCTGTAAAAGCATTTGAAATATTATGCAACTAAATAGAAAAAAAAGTGTAACTTGCAAAATTGCATTATATTAGTATCCAGCATCTGCTTAACTTTGTTGCTCCACAAAAGTAAAATTTAATTGTGATGTGATAAGCTCCTGGCCAATCTTATATAAATAATTAAGGATATCTAGAAACATATATAGACTAACATCGTCTTATATTTGTATGTTTTTGTGTTTGACTGTTTTTTTTAATTTGTGCATTAGATACAGCAGTGACGACACTGACGATGATACCAACACGAATGCCATCAAAAAGAAGAAGAGTGCATCAAACTTGCGTCGGCAGACACTGGCAAATCCTATGCCGCCACCTTCTTCGATAACCTCTGACAGTGTAAATACAACGAAGAATCTGGTAAAGGAGAATTTGTCGCCACCTCATTTGGAATTTAAGGATCCATCAGTAGTAGGAACGACTGTAGGTTATGAGTGCAGTCCAGCTACTTCCGCGACGCGCACAACTTCGAAAACTGTTCAAAACAGATTTGTTAGGACACAGAAGTCCTCTACCGTATCCGACGGCCTGGATACTGGATCGGATTCCGACGTCATGGAGGATGCAACAAGCACATTAGCCGCACGTTCCAAGTACCTATCAAACACCAACAGACTATACGATTCTCATAGAACACACGATCGCGGACTGACGTACGAACTCGACCATACAAAAACCAAACCGGCTCACATGACGACCAAGGACGCCAAATATAACGTAAACCCCATGAAATCTAGCATTACCACGATGCAATCTTTGAAGGATGATATTAGCAGGGACAGTGCAAATCAAAGAGATCTTCTCGCCAACTACGAGACTCCGTTTTTATCAGAGTTCACGAGGAGACTCAGTTCACGATCGCTGATAAACACATCGCCAACGCCATTGTCGAGCTTAAAGAGTAAATATGTCTTTTGTAAAACAACAATCTAAGGTCTGTTCTTTATAGCTGCATTATGTTATTTATTTCTCAATTATCTTGTAGTATTTACTTTTTTTCTCTACCTAGGATATATTACCATTCTGATATGCATGTCATTTTAAGTATAAATGTTGCAATTTTTAGTACAACTGTAAAGAACAGATTTTCAATGTTCTTATATAGAATAAAGAAAGAAACCATCCCTCCCTCCCTATTTCAAGCTACATCTTCTGATATATTTTTTGGTAATTTTGCTTAGGCCCTACATTGCGCAATACACTGTCTGGTTTACCAGAGGTAAAGGAGAAAGACTCGAACGGTCATTTTTCTTCCTTAAGGACAACGTACTCAACGTCAAATCCCAGGTATGCATGAATCACTCATTAATATAAACAGTAATCACACGTTACAAATATAGACAAATACTGTTTAGCACAAGATACAATGCATCGTCGTCCGTCGACAGAGTTCGAGACATTATAAGTAGACCGACTTATAAGCCGTCAGCGACAAGCAACCGAGAGGACGTACGAAACTATCAGAATATCATATCGATGGTCCTCGTGATAGTGCTCGCTCTATTCTTCGGAGTTATCGCAATAATATATCTGGGACTTGGTGGGAAAACTGAATCACTACCGTCACTCTCAACGGGTAGGTATGCAGAGTTTTAACTACTTGGAAAGAGCAAACTCTTCCCAAAAGATACAGTTTAATATTGATTATAATTTGTAACAAAGCGCTAAGTGTGCGTAATATATGTTCGAGTCAGCTTACAAGGAAGTCGAGTTGTACATCTGTCGCTAATCACTAACGCTCAAATCTCATATCGCTATTTTTACAAAGTTAAATTAATCAGGGAAACCAAGTTAAATGTGCAAGAGTAAAATATTAAATATATGTGTGTATTTTCTTTTCTCTATATTCATGTATAATAAATATCAAGTATCTCTTGAATCTCTAGTTTGGATATTTTATTTCCTTTTCCCGTTCTCTCTTTCTACGTGCATATATATACATACATATATGTATAATATATACACGTATCATTTCCAATATATTTCAACTTGATGATTGCGGACACGCGCTTTGTACATTTTACTTTAATGCATAATACGCACGCGTTCACGCGTGTATACGACGTATGATTTATCGAAGTTTTACAGAATTTAATTTAGTGGGTCGAGACATCGCTCAATTTTTTAAAGGCACACAGACGTTATTATTTGCAAGTGTCTTATATCGTCTTGCTTTCTCACCCACTTTATATGACACATAATGTATCGATAAATCTCACTTATAGTATCGTACATCTATATTTATAGATAACAACATACCGCAATGTTTTCAACGTACCGATGGAGCTCCCGATCTTAGAAAACCTGGAGTAAATTGTATAATGAAGAAAAACATAGAATCCGTGTTGCAACTGTTAAGACTTCTACAGCCTCTATTAACGAGAAAAGCGGTATCTAAGATATGCGAAAATTCAGACGAGAAATCGTACTTGACCGACGAGGATATTGTGGAAACTTTCAAGAGCGAGAAAGTGGTGGGTTGAAAGTTAACGGTAATTGTTTTTAACGAGATAAGCACTACGGTAATCGTAATTTTTTCTATTTGGCCATGTTCAGAAGAGCCTCGAAGTGAAGGAGGATCTCCACAGCGCACAATTTTTAATCATTAAGAATCCTAAATGGGGTATCTCACTAATAGATATAAATGACGATAACGAAGCGACTGTTGAAGTGTTGGATACTCTGGTAAATATATTTATGTATGCATATCAATCAGTATCGCTCTCTTAGAGACTCTCTAAGGCGGCATATATGTGCTTCTGTTGTCGAACTAAAGCGAGTGTTTATGATCGTTACAGGATAAATTATTTTACGCTCGTCTAAATGGAAAAGTCGGAATGGTAATCCTAAATCCCGAGCTGCCGATGCAATGCCTTATTAAGAACAAGCTCTTTACCATATTTTCTTCTCTCCTTATAGTGGCATTCGGTAAATTTTTAACAGACTGTTTATTGGAAAAGACTTATTGATTCTTGATTATGAGATTTCTAAATGTGCATGTTTCAATTATTATTATTAATGCGATATGTTGCTGATGGTCTTACAATTCGCTAATACGTATTTACAGCATAATATGTATGATATATATTTCAGTAAATTAGTTATACTTTAAAACAGTTTTATTCTTTGCAATATAATGTTGTATATGTGTGATGTTATACAATAGTATACATATATATAAAGTGTGATCAAACGAAAGGGAGATTCCATTGACTTGAAATCGAATAGCAAATTGATAATTTTGGTAAAACATTTTAGTAAACGGTATGTTTTGGTAATTCCAATCAATAAATATATTTAATCGTTTTGACGGCAGTAATTATATGGATGGTAAGTTTTGTAAAATTTACCTCTAGTTTATTAAAAAAAAGCTCGCGTTGAAAGAAATTTCAACGTAATTGGTTCAGTATTTATGAATTTTACTACTAAGGAACTTGAACGTTCTACTCGACTCTAACGTCTCGTTCGTTTGATTACATTCCATCAAGTAGATAAGCAGTATATATGATAACACATCTGTAATGGTAGCTATATATTCTCAGGTATATTAGCATCAATTGGGGCTCAAAAATTATTCCTTTGGTATGTAAAACACAAGAAATCTACGGAAAGAGAAGTGTTCAAACTTGTTAGTGAAATTATAAACATTATCGAGACACATCATCAAAATGCGTCCATTCAACCTGGTGGCACGCAAGATAGTTTCCTCGCTATAAATCACGTACGAGACAATCTAATTTTACCGAAAGATCGTAAGAGAATGTCCGGTCTTTGGGAAAAAGCAGTAAAATTTTTGGATGAGAATGAATCGAGGTAAGAATTTCAACACGCACACGAGATTATTTATTACATCTATGGTACGATGTACAAATATAAATGGTTAAGAACATAATGATGTAATTTTCATCCTCAGAATTCGAAAAGAAGTGCAACAGGTGGCGGGAGAAGAATTCTGTGTGTGGCGATGGTTGCCAAATAACAGTTTGAGCAAATCTCCCGTGCAAAGCACGACTTCTTTGAGTAAGAAACCGAAAGTCTGGCAAGGACAAGCGTTCGAAACGATGGAGGGATCTGTTAACAGTTTGACATGTTCACCGACACCTTGCCTAAAAATCAGACACATGTTTGATCCAGAAATGTAAGTTGCACGCTAATATATAGTATTCATCATTTTTGCAATGAGCATTCTGTGTATATGATGCGTAAGGAAAAAGAGCTTAAAGTAGGAGACAAATAAAGTTAAATTAGATACATCAACACAAGAAAAAAATCTTAAAGATATGTTCCTTATAACTTTGTGTGCACGCAGTTATATTCTTTCCTTATTTTTGTGTGTTGTATTGTGTAGTGAAACCGAAGATGACTGGGAAACGAAAGTACAAGACGCTATTTTAGAGAAATGCGGAGAAGGTGTAAAGATTCTCCACATTCGAGTGGACATTGGTAGCCGTGAGGGTTGTGTCTATATGAAATGCCTGTCACAAGAAGACGCCGGGAAAGCTTACAGGGCATTACACGGATGTTGGTTCGATGGTACGTAATTCATAAATATCTTCAGTCTGATATACCATCTATCTCCTCTTTCCTCTTGGAATTTCCATTCTCTATAACCAAATTGGATATCAACGGTGTGCTTTTCAGAAACAGAAACTTTCCTTTTCAGGTAAATTAGTGACTGTAAAGTACCTGAGATTAGAGCGTTATCACGAGCGATTTCCTGACGCCGCTCGTTGTGTAACACCTCTCAAGCCAAGCAACAATCAACGATTATCTATGCAGGCAAATTATTGGCAGTGTCCTGCGGAATCGAATTAACAGTGCATATTTCTGTTCGGGGATTCATCAGAACATGGTTTTTGCACATACAACTGTCTGCCGACCGACATTTACGAAATCTATCTATTTTCTTGCTTCGAGATAAAATACTTTCGTGCTGCAGCGCATATATTATAAGCGGAGATTGTAACAGTGTGATAACATCCAAGGATTGAAGAAACTTTTTATAAGCATTCTTTTTTTAATTCGCTAACTTGTGTATCATATTCTACTCTATATCTTTCATGATGAACGAGGAGGGTACGTGTTTTTAATAGTTGAGTAATATAATAATAATTATAACAATAACATTAACAATAATATAATAATAAAATAACATTAATAATATACTTTTAAAGAGTTGTAAAATATTTTAATGTTTTATTTTAATCTGAGTTTATAGTAATAGTGTTTTTAGCAATACACATGTGCGTAAGCATAATGTTATTGCATTCTTTATAGAGTTATCTGGAAGGATTACACAATTGCATAAAACATATGTGCAGAGAAATTAACTAATTGTAATCGGATAAATGTGGTAATATATGCAATCTTTTTTAGGCTCGTGACTGATTTCTTTGTATATGTGACTTATGCTACTATAGAAGTCTATATGGTGTAGATCAGAGCTCGTCAGCAATGTACTTTTCGGCCGATTTTCAAGAGATCCGCTTTGTGTTGTTGTTCTGCGCGCACAGCCTACGAGTCGCTCGACGTTCAAGCAATTCATTGGCTGCTCACGAGGCAAGAAGTCAAAGGGAATAACATGAAACAGAACTTATAAAATCGGCCAGAAAGTGTATCACTTGCCGAGTTCTGGTGTACTATATGGCTTATGTTCTAGGTTGACCTAATGTTAATTTACCCAGCTAACAACAAGAAGAAAAAAAGAATAAGAGTAGTAAGTTTTATATTTTATACTAAATATCGGATTGGAAGCCTATTAAGATCTATTTCATTTATACACTTTCATACAAAATGCAATCTCTCTTCGTTTATCTCTCTTTGTTTCTATAAATTTATTCATACTTTTTACATGAGTTTTTAAATATTTATTAATAATATAACACAGAGTACATATGTATATATATATATATCCTTTTTTTACTTTTTAATGAGCATCTATATCTTTATTAAAAATAGAAATAGTTAAATGTTTTATTAGCTGTACAAGTATATATTTTTATTAGAAATGTATAAGTAATTAGCCAACAATAGCTACTTTGGAAGGTGCTTTTCAGACGTTCCAGACATTGCAGATGTAAGTGTTTCGAGTGTATCAGATGTTTCAGTCATTTTAGATGTTCCAGGCATTTCAAAACTTCTTAATGTTCTAGGCTTTTCAGGCATTTGACTAGGAATTTTTATCTTTACCTCCCTGTTTCTATAAATTTATTAACATGTTTTATACAAATTTCTAAATCTATAAATAATAGGACAGTATGTGTGACAGAGATGTGTGTGTGTGTGTCTATGTCTATATATATATACACACACACACACATCTCTGCACATATCCACAAAGTGTATATATACATACATACATACATACATACATACATACATACATACATACATACATACATACATACATATATATATATATATACATATATATATATATATATAATTTTTTTTTATTTTTTAATGAGTATTTAGATTTTTATTAGAAATGTATTTAGTCAACAATAGTTACAGTAGAAGATACCTTAGTAACTTCAATGTTTCCTGCTTTTCAGACTTTCCAGACGTTGCAGATGTTCCAGTCATTTTAAGCGTTCTAGGCATTTTAAAAGTTCCAGATGTTTCAGACATTGATGTTCCAGATGTTTTAGACATTTGAAGTTGACTAGAAACTTGTGTCTTTTTCTCCATGTTCCTACAAATTTATTTACGTTTTTTATATGAGTTTCTATATTTTTATACACTTTCGTACAAAATGCATCTCTCTTCGTTTATCTCTCTTCGTTTCTATAAATTTAATCATACTTTTTACATGAGTTTTTAAATATTTATTAATAATATGACACAGAATACATATGTATATACATATATATCCTTTTTTTACTTTTTAATGAGCATCTATATCTTTATTAAAAATAGAAATAGTTAAATGTTTTATTAGCTGTACAAGTATATATTTTTATTAGAAATGTATAAGTAATTAGCCAACAATAGCTACTTTGGAAGGTGCTTTTCAGACGTTCCAGACATTGCAGATGTAAGTGTTTCGAGTGTATCAGATGTTTCAGTCATTTTAGATGTTCCAGGCATTTCAAAACTTCTTAATGTTCTAGGCTTTTCAGGCATTTGACTAGGAATTTTTATCTTTACCTCCCTGTTTCTATAAATTTATTAACATGTTTTATACAAATTTCTAAATCTATAAATAATAGGACAGTATGTGTGACAGAGATGTGTGTGTGTGTCTATGTCTATATATATATACACACACACACACATCTCTGCACATATCCACAAAGTGTATATATACATACATACATACATACATACATACATACATACATACATATATATATATATATACATATATATATATAAATATATATATATATATAATTTTTTTTTATTTTTAAATGAGTATTTAGATTTTTATTAGAAATGTATTTAGTCAACAATAGTTACAGTAGAAGATACCTTAGTAACTTCAATGTTTCCTGCTTTTCAGACTTTCCAGACGTTGCAGATGTTCCAGTCATTTTAAGCGTTCTAGGCATTTTAAAAGTTCCAGATGTTTCAGACATTGATGTTCCAGATGTTTTAGACATTTGAAGTTGACTAGAAACTTGTGTCTTTTTCTCCATGTTCCTACAAATTTATTTACGTTTTTTATATGAGTTTCTATATTTTTATACACTTTCGTACAAAATGCATCTCTCTTCGTTTATCTCTCTTCGTTTCTATAAATTTATTCATACTTTTTACATGAGTTTTTAAATATTTATTAATAATATGACACAGAATACATATGTATATACATATATATCCTTTTTTTACTTTTTAATGAGCATCTATATCTTTATTAAAAATAGAAATAGTTAAATGTTTTATTAGCTGTACAAGTATATATTTTTATTAGAAATGTATAAGTAATTAGCCAACAATAGCTACTTTGGAAGGTGCTTTTCAGACGTTCCAGACATTGCAGATGTAAGTGTTTCGAGTGTATCAGATGTTTCAGTCATTTTAGATGTTCCAGGCATTTCAAAACTTCTTAATGTTCTAGGCTTTTCAGGCATTTGACTAGGAATTTTTATCTTTACCTCCCTGTTTCTATAAATTTATTAACATGTTTTATACAAATTTCTAAATCTATAAATAATAGGACACTATGTGTGACAGAGATGTGTGTGTGTGTCTATGTCTATATATATATATACACACACACACATCTCTGCACATATCCACAAAGTGTATATATACATACATACATACATACATACATACATACATACATACATACATACATACATACATACATATATATATATATATATATATATATATATATATATAATTTTTTTTTATTTTTTAATGAGTATTTAGATTTGTATTAGAAATGTATTTAGTCAACAATAGTTACAGTAGAAGATGCCTTAGTAACTTGAATATTTTCTGCTTTTCAGGCTCTCCAGACGTTGCAGATGTTCCAGTCATTTTAAGCGTTCTAGGCATTTTAAAAGTTCCAGATGTTTCAGGTATTTTAGACATTTGAAGTTGACTAGAAACTTGTGTCTTTTTCTCCATGTTCCTACAAATTTATTTACGTTTTTTATATGAGTTTCTATATTTTTCACACTTTCGTACAAAATGCAATCTCTCTTCGTTTATCTCTCTTCGTTTCTATAAATTTATTCATACTTTTTACATGAGTTTTTAAATATTTATTAATAATATGACACAGAATACATATGTATATACATATATATCCTTTTTTTACTTTTTAATGAGCATCTATATCTTTATTAAAAATAGAAATAGTTAAATGTTTTATTAGCTGTACAAGTATATATTTTTATTAGAAATGTATAAGTAATTAGCCAACAATAGCTACTTTGGAAGGTGCTTTTCAGACGTTCCAGACATTGCAGATGTAAGTGTTTCGAGTGTATCAGATGTTTCAGTCATTTTAGATGTTCCAGGCATTTCAAAACTTCTTAATGTTCTAGGCTTTTCAGGCATTTGACTAGGAATTTTTATCTTTACCTCCCTGTTTCTATAAATTTATTAACATGTTTTATACAAATTTCTAAATCTATAAATAATAGGACAGTATGTGTGACAGAGATGTGTGTGTGTGTCTATGTCTATATATATATACACACACACACACATCTCTGCACATATCCACAAAGTGTATATATACATACATACATACATACATACATACATACATACATACATACATACATACATACATACATATATATATATATATACATATATATATATATATATAATTTTTTTTTATTTTTTAATGAGTATTTAGATTTTTATTAGAAATGTATTTAGTCAACAATAGTTACAGTAGAGGATGCCTTAGTGACTTCGATGTTTCCTGCTTTTCAGGCTTTCCAGACGTTGCAAATGTTCCAGTCATTTTAAGCGTTCTAGGCATTTTAAAAGTTCCACATATTTCAGGTGTTTTAGACATTTGAAGTTGACTAGAAACTTGTATCTTTTTCTCCTTGTTTCTACAAATTTTTTTACATTTTTTATATAAGTTTCTATATTTTTATTAATAACATGAGAGTACATGTGTATATATACACACAAACACACACACATACATATATATATATATAAACTTTTTAATGAATATTTAGATCTATATTAAAAATATTAAGTTAAATGTTTTGTTGTATAAATATATACAAATTTTGATTAGAAATATGTAAGTTTTTAGCTAATAATAGTTACATCAGATTTAGCATTTCATGCATTTCAGACATTTCAGACGTGTATGATATATCAACCATTTCACATGTATCAAGCATGTCAGATGTTCCAGGCATTTTAAAGGTTTCAGATATTTTAGGTGTTTTAGACATTTGAAGTTGACTAGAAACTTGTATTTCTTTCTCCTTGTTCCTACAAATTTATTTACATTTTTTATAATTTTCTATATTTTTAATAACATGAGAGTACATGTATACACATACACACACATATATATATATATATATATATATATATATATATA
>NW_022639513.1:1548965-1549152 GCF_010583005.1 Odontomachus brunneus | reverse complement strand
GTAAGCAGTAAACAAATTGACCAATCATAGTCGTTGATTCTTGGACCGTAAGAAGAATCAATGACTGTGATTGGTCAATTTGCTTACTGTTACGTTTTATTGCTTAAGTTTTTTTGTGTGCCACTTGCCTAAGACGTAACGTAAGAATTGACCAATCACGTTGAGAATCGTCGAAACATAAAGTCGT
>NW_022639513.1:1547252-1548955 GCF_010583005.1 Odontomachus brunneus | reverse complement strand
TATATATATATATATATATATATATATATATATATAAACTTTTTAATGAATTTTTAGATCTTTATTAAAAAATATTAATAGTTAAATGTTTTGTTAGCTGTATAAATATATACAAATTTTGATTAGAAATATGTAAGTTTTTAGCCAATAATAGTTACATCAGATTTAGCATTTCATACATTTTAGGTGACATTTTGGACGTGTCTGTTTTGTCAATCATTTCACATGTATCAAGCATGTTAAATGTTTTAGTCATTTTAGATGTTCCAGGCATTTCAAGAGTTTCAAGTGTTCTAAGCTTTTTAAACATTTTAAGTTGATCATAAGCTTTGTTTTTTTCTTCAAGTATTAAATCTATATATGATTTACTTATTAGATCATTACTTGTTATAGATAGATTTTGCATCAAGTCATTAACAATCTTTTTTGCGCTTTTTATATCTTTGTCCACTACCTATACAACGTGATTGAAATTGAGAATAACTTTATTAATAAAGATTTGCAAAGTAATGTAAACTCACAAACCTTTATCTCTACAAAATCACCTAATGTGTCAACATTATCAACATTTATTTGAGCGTCATCAGTATAATATGCTTGTCTTTTTTTTTTAACAATGCCTATGAAACCATTTGATGTATCCAATATATCTCCAAGCAATACAAGTTTATGACACAGTAATGAGCCATAGGAAATACACACTTGTAGACCTTTTTCATCAGATCGTTTATAAGAAACTAATGCTCCATATTTAAACTACATAATGAAGGTAATTTTATATAAATTATAACATATAACATATATATACACAATACAGTTGTACATACTCAGAAATGATTTGTTGAAGTGATGTTTCAACAAATTCATTTCTGACTGAAAAGATTTATTCAAAATATGCACACTCTCTTCCTTTAGTCTCTCAGGAAAATGTAAGTATATAAAATATTCTTATAAGAAAACAAAATCTGCGTGACTTAAATTTTAGAAAAACTTTATATTAGTTTTAACCTTTTTTTTTATCATGTATAACTGACATTTATATACCTTATTAAATACAACTTAATATAACCGATAAAATATCATTGACGTGTAATAAATATATTGATTAGAAACTTGACAATTATTCTTACTTCTTCGAATTCCCGTAACATCAGCTTCCCGTTATTTGCTGCATAGAACTTATCTATTGATTTGATAAAATATGTACGATGTACAATCTTATAAATTTTCGCTATCATATCGTCGTAATCCCGAATTTTAACTTTTATCTCAACGGTTAGCATTTTTATTTGCAGTTTCCACAAAAAACTAATTCAAAAAAACTAAAATTCTTGAAATACTCTAATAATTAAATATACTTTCGTCTGTTATATTCTTCCTGTAGATTTGAAAATACTGCGGAAAATGTATGTATATATAGCAATTACGTAAATTTAGAAAAAAAAACAAACAAGATAACATAGCTTGTGTATTATATACAAACATATCTAGTACAAAAAAGAATGTGAGATAAATATGTTTATTTCTTAAGTCATCTCCCAAAATTATGAACTTGTTATTGTAGTTACTTAATTATAGAATATTAAACAAAAAGAGCATGAAACAGTTTAAAACGAAATAGCGTTGAATTGTCATGACTTTAATACAATAGAGACAAATTTATTGGCTAGATGTTATTTGTAGCAAAGAGAAACCTGAAAGCG
>NW_022639513.1:1547139-1547242 GCF_010583005.1 Odontomachus brunneus | reverse complement strand
TACTTCCTACTTCTTGCTATTTACTTCCAATGTAGACGTCCCTTTACGGTTACTGTTACGAAAAGTGTGTGTGAAGGCCTTAATGCTTGCCCCGCGGCGAAAA
>NW_022639513.1:1518330-1547129 GCF_010583005.1 Odontomachus brunneus | reverse complement strand
ACGTTTTGGCCGACACCGATTTTCACGCTGTTCGATGCGCCATCTGCACCTATTTTTGAGGTGGAACTACGTTCCCTACGCCCATTTCCAAACGCTGCCGGTAAAGTGTCGATTTGTTTCGTGTCCATTCTACGTTTTCTGGCGATCGTGCATATGCTAAGCGCATAATTACATGGTTAAGAAGCATATATGTAATACTACTATATTGCTAATCGCCTTGTGCTGCCTGTAAGAGGAGCTTTTCCCAGAATGGACAGACGATGTCCGAGGAGTATATTTTGACCGTAGTGCACAGGCGCGGCGATCAGATGATGATATATATATATATATATATATATATATATATATATATATATATATATATATATAAAGTAAAAGTGCCAGTGCGTGACATGTACCTAATCTGGATAGCTGCTTCCTCACCTGTGTAAACTGATATTTTCATTTGCAGCTGCTTTTTTTCGCATAAATAGCATCTCCAGGTGCTCATGTTTATAGCATATGGTATATATAACCTATTATGGCTCCTGCACATAGGACGTGGTAAAGGCCTTCACACACACTTTCCGTAACAGTAACCGTAAGGGCCGTAGCACACAGAAAAACTTAAGGCTGCGTTCCGATATTCACTACCAATACTGAAACAGTACAGTTCATGTCGCGTACACTATAGATTTTCAGTACTGGCAGCGAATATCGGAACGCAGCCTAAGTAGTAAGACGTAAGCAGTAAACAAATTGACCAATCATAGTCGTTGATTCTTGGACCGTAAGAAGAATCAATGACTGTGATTGGTCAATTTGCTTACTGTTACGTTTTATTGCTTAAGTTTTTTTGTGTGCCACTTGCCTAAGACGTAACGTAAGAATTGACCAATCACGTTGAGAATCGTCGAAACATAAAGTCGTCATTTTTGTGAATACTCCATCGTAATTGGTCAATTCTTACGTTACGTCTTAAGGGACGTCTACATTGGAAGTAAACAGTAAGAAGTAGGAAGTAAGAATAAGAAATTGACCAATCATAGTTAATTATTCTTCTCACATTCGACTGTGGTTGGTCAATTTCTTACTCTTACTTCCTACTTCTTGCTATTTACTTCCAATGTAGACGTCCCTTTACGGTTACTGTTACGAAAAGTGTGTGTGAAGGCCTTAATGCTTGCCCCGCGGCGAAAATCCGCGTAACAGCCAATCAATATGTTGTTTTTCCGTAAGAGCTAGAAGGTTATTACGGAAAGCAGCATATTGATTGGCTGTCGCGCAAACTTCCGCCGCGCAGCAAGCATTACCGCGTCCTATATGCAGGAGTCATAAGACGTAACATAAGAATTGAACAATTACGATCGAGTATTTATCAAAATGGCGATCTTAAGCGTCTTCTACAATGGCAGTAGGAGTAGTAGTAAGAAATAAGCAGTAAGCAAATTGACCAATTCCATTCTCACGTTTAAAAAATAATCGATTGTGATTGGTCTATTTACTTACTGCTTATTTCTTACTACTACTCCTACTGCCATTGTAGAAGACGCTTTACGTTTCGACGATTCTCAACACGATTGGTCAATTCTTACGTTACGTCTTACGGTTACTGTTACGAAAAGTGTGTGTGGCCAGCTTTAATCATACCATGAAATAGCTGCGTAATGAAAATTACGTATACGCAAAAATTTCAAGAATATGGGCTTTGGTCTATATATATACGTCATTGGCTCTGGCCATTTCAAGGCTGCTTTCCAGCTACACGTACACTCGTGGTCTAAAAGGTTTGTGCATCGATTTTTTGTAGATTTCGGAACGCGTCCCAACTTCAGGAGAGAGACAACCACTACTTGACATATTAGCGCCACCACGAAAGCATAAGGATGGCATATACGGTATATGTGTTCGGTGCACAAACCTTTTAGACCACGAGTGTACACTATGGGTGTTTACGATAATTCGAGTTGGAGTTAGTACGAATTAGTTTCACTAGGGCTGAAAAATATGATAGTCACAAGCATCTAGTATTTTCATGATTCATGACAACTCAATGCTGTCCGATAAATCGAGTAGAGTAGAGTAGAGTAGAGTTAGGGTAACATAGTGGATAGTATATGTATAAAAATTAACAGTATCAGGTAACATAGTTTCGTAAAATATATAACAATAATATTACTAAACAATGAGTTGTTGCATTTTAGAAAAATTAGAAGCACTAAATTAAATTATGAAAAGGTATCATGTATTTGTGAAATATCCAAAAGTAGAAAACAATTATTCTAACCTATTATTATTGAATATTTCACAAATACATTAAATTAATATCATTTTCATAATTTAATTTAGTGCTTCTAATTTTTCTAAAATATAATAAATAATTGTTTTGTAATATTATTGTTACATATTTTACGAAACTATGTTATCTGATACTGTTAATTCTTATACATATACTATCCGCTATACTACCCTAACTCTACTCTACTCTACTCGATTTATCGGACAGCATTGAGTTGTCATAAATCTTGAAAATACTAGATGCTTGTGCCTATCATATTTCTCGGCCCTAGTGAAACTAACTCGTACTTAATCCAACTCGAATTATCGTAAACAGCCCTAGTTACACAAAACTAGTTTATTGGTTGCATATTATCTTACAAGATATTTTAGATAATATGTGACCAATAAACTGGTAACAGTGTAATGTATCTGGAAAGCACTCGAATGCTTCTCTCTAGCATTAGAAGTCAGCGCTTATAGCGTTTTCGACTGGTCCTGAGTTAATTGCTTCGAGAGCGATCAATGACGTCATAAGTCTCTACTAGCCAATCATAAAGCTTATAAGTACTTGTTCGACCAATAAACGTAGGCTGAATAACTCAGAGTGGGTTAACCCAGAGCTAGTCGAACATGCTATTAGTAAGCGCTTAGTGATTGGTCACTTAAAATGTATAGAAATTGTGGATTCTGATATAAATATAACCTCAAACTGTTGCAAATAACCAGAAATTTTCGATAACTGTGTCTTATTTATTGAACTTAATCATAATTTCATATAGGTGTTGAACGATAGCGAGCATACAATAAATTATAGTATATTTGTATCTGCGATTTTGTATTTTATTCTACCATTTTTGAATCTACCGTTTATCGTATATCTAGGTTGCGTTTCGAAATTCATTGCCAGTGCTGAAATTCTATATACATATGAATATACATGAATTATAGATTTTCGATACTGTCAGTGAATTTCAGGGCGCAGTCCTAATATACCATATCGTATATTATCGTAAAAATTCATTGTCAAAATATAGTTTCGTTGGTTCTGCCTTAACTTTCTCAAAGTTAACAACTCACTTTAAACATCGGTATATTTTGCACTTTTTCTTTCACGTGTTTTCATTTGTATGATATATGCTGTTTTAGCCTGAGAACTGACAGAGAGAAACTTTTATATAAAAAAGTTAGAAAATGAAATATTCTACCTCTCCACCAACGAGTCGATGTCACTCGCCTATTCCAACAGAATTTTCGTCTTCATTGCCAATGCCAGTTGTTTACAGGTATCATTCTATTACATTTATATGTATTGTTTTATGTCTTCTGTAAATTTGTTCAATTAATCGATGATACATATTATAACATACAGGCACAACTGTATGGGTGCTGCAACAAAATGTTACAAATATCTAAGAAAGCTACTCAAGTTTGAACAAATGGACTTTGAGTTTGCTCTTTGGCAAATAATTTTTCTATTTGTAGCTCCACAAAAAGTTTATAGAAATTTCAAAAACAGAAAACGTACGTTATACTTTTAATGATATACAGAGTAGTTAAACATTTTGAGAGATATTTTATATTGTTATCTCTGATACTTATAGATACTCAATAAAGTTATATTTTTATTGTATATTTTTACAGAAACAAAGTCACAATTTGCGAGAGATGATCCTGCATTTTTTGTGTTGCTTACATGCAGTTATTCAATATCAACCGTTGGTTTTGCCATTGTATTGGGTTTAGGATTCTTCCAATATGTGAAGTTACTGTTTTATATGATGTTTATCGAATATATGTGTGTTGGATTTTTAACAGCAACAATATTTTGGTAAGAACACTCAAGATGTTTGAGCGTCTCTTTCTTGCTGCATCGGAATGTACTGTTTGTTAGATTTTAGCCTTGATGATAAAACATTATAATATTTTATAATAGAGTCATAAAAACTTGTTTTCAATTCTTTATAACTCAGCAAGCTGAGGTTCTTTTTTATATTTCCAATGCTATATTACATTATTCCTTTAAATTTTCTGTATGAATCTTTATTTTCTTTATATAGGTTTATAACTAATCGATATCTGAGGATAGACAAGATACAGGATGTTGAATGGGGCTATGCATTCGATATCCACATGAATGCAGTATTTCCTCCTTTAATTATACTTCACATTCTCCAATTATTTGTCTACAATGGTGAGATTATGTATGCATCTTATTTCGCCTGTGATAAAGTAATTTTTAACTAACGTTATTTTGTTATACAGCTTTGATAAATGGCGATACGTTCTCTGCGCGATTCATTGGGAATACCCTTTGGTTTATAGCTATTATATATTATATTTATATTACCTTTCTTGGCTATGCAAGTAAGCCCATTGATTGCTCAAATATTCATACTACTTAGGCAACAATATAATTTATTCTTATAATTAACATATTTTATGATTAAAAGTTATTAATATACTCTTATTATGATTAAAAGTTATTAATATATTCTTGTTTTAGGTATAGAAATACTTCATAAGACGCATCTGATATTATCCACTTTGCCGTTAATTCTGCTAACGTACATTACTACATTATGCGCTGGTATTAATGTCAGTTATTTGGTTATGGAATTTTATTTTTATCGAGCTATATAAAAAAAAGTACCATGTGTATACACACACACACACACATATATATATATATATATATATATATATATATATATATATATTTCATATATAGTATTATTCATCATTAGTATTTATCATATATGTATTTCACCCATATAGTATCAAGTATCTTAATCCATATAGTACCATATATGTATCTTTATCAAATAGTTATGTATTAGCATTGGAATAATAATATGATTCCACATAGATACGGTAGTTTTTTGACGATATCTGTTATGAGTCAAATATTTTTAGTAATATTTATTTGTGTTTCTCCTTTTTATATCTCCTTTAGAGAATTATTAAATATTACGTTGCAAATCTCTATAATAGTATTTTGTATATATATATTTCGTTATAATACTGACTGTATCATTAAGTTTCTGTTATTGAGTATCGAAACGACAATGGGCGTGTCGAAAAGATAAAAAATAAATTTTATATAATAAACGTGTTTAAAAACTTATTTAACTTTTTTAACTTTTTCCTCCTTGTATTATCCCATACAGTACAAATCTTCAAAAGACGTTCTAAAGACATTCTAAGGACATTCATACATTCTAAGAACGTCCCAGAACATTCTCTGGAGATTTTGTGCTATCTGGGTATATAATGATAAGTAGTTTTCTCATATTTCAAAAGCACTAGTCGAACAATCATCTTTTAATAACATTGTTTATTTTATTTTGAATATTGGACTGTCTCAAATGTTTTACATGAATATCTTGAATGTCAAGTTGTTTAATAATGAATATCATATTCAAAAGACCTATGATCACGCATGGTGCGCATTTTCTACAGTATATATATAACATGAATTATAGATAAATACGCACATACGCGATTATGTCCGTTTCAAACTATTGAGGATTGAGGATTGCAATTGGAGCAGTAAAATAAAGCAGAACCAAGATTTAAATTACATGATTGGTCCGATTGTATTCCTTATTTGTAGTCTGACATTGGCTGCATTCAGCAGACTCAACAGTTGTACAACAGTTGAGTAATTTGTCAATGTAATTGGTCTAGATTTAGGGATCTAATAGCAAGAACCAATAATCGTTGATTGCTCACTGAGCGCTTTTTCTACTGAATGCGCCCATTGAGGTCGTTCTACATTAGTTGCAAGCCGATCGCAAGCAGACGCAATTCTTATTGCGACAGCCAATCAGAAGTATCAATGGTGCTATTGATGCTTCTGATTGGCTGTCGCAACAAGAGTTGCAATCGACTTGCAACTAATGTACAACGATCTTTACGGAACGCGGTCCAAGCAAGCCTCTCAATGGTGCATTCAGTGTTTGCATTTGATTGGTGTATATTTTTCAATATAAATAAATGCGCCAAACACAGACACGAGAGATCACTGGCGCTAGTAGGCGGGTGTAATACTAACTGCACTCATATATCGCGAGAGTCGAGAATGTTGCGACATCTGCAGTTAGTTAGTAGTACTCATGGTTCGGCAAGCAGAATTTGAAAGGCGTTCCGTGATCGTCGCGATTTTGGCTCGCAGAAGGAGCATCCTACACGGATCATTGCCGAGAATGTCGAGAAAGTAAGTTTTGTACATATATCGAAAATAAAATATCATCAAATTAACATAAAATATCGCACGATTAAACGAGCCGTTATATGTATGCGCGAGTGTCGAGCAAAGTTACCGCATCGCATTGTGGCGACTGAGTCTTAACCGTCGTTTGAATCTTAATTTATCGACAGTTAGTCTCACGCGCGAATTACCATTTCCGGGACTATTGAAAGCAAGTTTTGCGTACTCGTCGCGACGGGGTACTCGCCAACAAACAATCGCCGAGAGCGAGATCGTTGAGAGTTTCAAGTGAATGTGGCCGCGTTTGGTATTTCGAGAATCGCAACCGTCGTGGCGCGGCGGTAGTTTTGAATCACGCATTCGATGCATCTCGCGATTTCCGGTTCTTTCAGTTCAGGAAGAGGCTTGTTTTGTAACTATCAACAACAATGTTGTTGCGCAACTTTTCGTATTATACCTGCCCAACGACAGTAATTAATAACGGCACTATCGTTAAAAGTTGCAGAATGTACCGCTGTGTTTTGCGCGTTACTGTAACGGAATATCATTGAACAGTTAAGGCGGCAATAAGTATCTCTCACAAATCATCGCGCGAATGTTATGTGAAAAATATCGCGTATTCATTGCGTTACAACGATATCGTATTAAATCCGCTGAGTTTTGCACTTTTAATCTGCCGATAAAAGTCTCGCGTGCGAAGTGACATCGGGAGTGTCGGGAGTGCCGTGAATGAATCTCGTACGTTCGTCGCGGCGACAAAATAATATCGTTCGACAACTGAGAGAGATTACTTCGGCGAAATGGACCATTGGAATTTTCGAGAAAAAGTCGTGTGTTCGGAGAAGGTTAGGTTCTAACAGTACTTCTACAAAAACAGGTATGTGTATCCACGTCGAATTCATGTAACTTATGTAGATTACATGAGTGTATATTCACCCACGAGTTATTCACATGGATGCAACGTTTTTTATCATCAAATCGAAGTACTTTATTCTCGAAATATCAACGTAAATTCCACTGTTCTACTACGGATGCCAAATAAAGCAGTAAAACTTACATGCGAAACATAAAACTTATACTTAATATTTTAAAGGTAAAGTACCTCGATTTGACAATAAAAAAATGTTGCAGTCTTGTGAATAACAAGCTGCGGAACTTTGAATTAGGCAATTATTATGCTAATTGATGGCTTGAGATTTTATATTTAACATTTTTTTCGTTTTCGTTACATATTGAGCAATGCTCCTATTTATTTTTGCGCATATATTAATATTTGCCTAACCCAAAAGTTTCGAATTCTGATTTCTGTAAAAGTAAGAGAATCAATGACACCATATTATAATTGATATTACGATGTTATAATAATTTATTTAAACATTTATATATATACATCTATATAATGTGTTCCACAGTCTTGAAAGCAGTTGCGAGTTTACATATACATATAAGTTATGTATATATATGAAAAATATAATACATAATTTATATGTATATACAGAATGTTTGATAATAGGCGCGTTTGATGTAAGTTTGGTGATATTCCTTGTTGAGAAACAATAATTTTTAATTAAAAAATTTTTCATTTTATAATTTTTAATTTTAATTTTTCAATTTATAATTTTTAACAATAATTTAAGGCGAAAAGATGTGTTGAGATGCAAATAGTTGTTTTCAAAAGAAGAGATTCTTAGAGAATGCAATTGAAGAATGCAAATAAAAAAAAGAATGTTTAGTCAAAGTTCAGACTTACTCGAGAGGATCCTGACGCGCTTAACTATAAAGATATAAAATTGTTTAATGTGATCGTTTGAATGTCGTATTAGAAACCTGAGGTTTAAAGAAATTTTGTCAGAATAAAGATTGGTTTCCTTAAAGTTTTCTTAAAGAGAGGAGTATTCTTCGTCACAAATGCGTCTATCTACCGAACATTCTGTACAATTCTGTAAATACATATTGTATTTTCATACAGGTTGTCCAAGAGTTGTGCGATAGTTTAACAAGGTATTCTAGAACTCAATTAAGAGTCGAAAATCCTAATACGAAGATGAGTCGAGGTAATTATAATATTCGAATAATAAATTATTAAAATTGACTAATAATATCGTGTAAATTTCGCACGACAGGTATACCGATTTATCATCTATTATCGGTGATCATTGATTAGCTGATTGTACTGTTTTCCTACAATCCGCATTCAGTTTTTCGACAGTGCAGTTCCGAAATACGTTGTTAAAGTATCGTATACGATAGTTTTGAGACGCCTGTACATATATTTATATATTTATTCATCTATTTATAAGTTAATTAATTTGTTATTGCCTAGATAAAGCATTTTGTAACTTAGACATTAAGAGTGTGATATATATATTCTGCTTGTTGTGTGTGAGATTCGTTATATCTCTCATAGAAACGGAGTCCCGCGAGTTCGTACGCTTTATCATAATTGCTTTACGTGTTCTAACGTGCGGATCGGATCACGTTTTTAATCGTGGCACGCGATTCGCTCCAACTCGCAGCGTGCTCCCAGCCAGGGGCACACACACACACACACACACACACACACACGATCGTACCGCCTCAGACCGGGAGAGATTTTTCATTATTACTTATTACTTATGTGTGTTACGCTGGTCGGCGTACGGTCAGAGATCATTAGACCGACTTTAGCCGCGATACAGATGTAGACTGCTGCAGCGCAGCATGCCATTTTACAAGCAACAGGCGATTATCGTTACTGGGAATAAATGCTGTGAAATTCAGCAATTTTACAAAAAAAAATTTTAAATTTAAAAATTTAGAATGATCCAAATGGCTCGCGCGAGATCGCTGAGAAATCTGTGTGCCGATCGATATCTGCTTCGTTGTCTTTTGCCCGATCATTTTAACAATAATGATACTAGTAAATTCGGCACAACACTATTTTATATTTGTCGTCGATTCAACGACACAGGTGGTCAGTCCACGTTGAAATTTCGTTCCCAATTTCGCCGCGTTCGTATCGAAGGACCGATCGAAGCAATCGCCTGGTACCGTGCATGACGTAAGTGGAGGACGAAATGCCGTTCGTAAAACTAAAATAAATTAAGTACAAATATTACACGAATACTATCGACGTCAGGACGGAAGCATTTGGACGATCGATGATGTCAACGAAAATGTGGTATGCGGGGTACAGACGAAACTAAAGCAAGTTGCGAATTCAAATCAAGGTTTAAAGGCAGACCAGTGACGTTTCTCATGTGAAATCTCTGTTTGTGTCTCCTCTAAAATTTAAATTTCAAATTCATCGAGCGCCGAGTGCGCTACACGTTCGATAGCGCGCTCGAGCACCGTTTAATCGCTGCTATTTCAAACATCGCGAACTGCCTCTTCTTCCTCTTAATGTTGGCCTAAAACTTGTGTCTCATTGGCCAATTACACACAAATGTTGCAAAACCACACCACCAACTTCGTTCGAAATAAATTAATCCGGCATGATATCGCCAAATTATTTATGAGAATGAATTTATTGCTACTGCTTAATCGCGAGATGCTTTCGACAAACCGACCGGGACCACATCGCGATCATCTTCGATCGTCCATCCGCCGTGTCAACGACCTTTCGTCGCGCGAAGTCGGTTAATAAATACTGACTTACGTCAAATTGTTCGTCTATCTAATGCGCTACTTTTGGGAGAGACATCGCCGCGCCAATCTTACCGCGAATTACATTACATTACATCCCGAACGTTACGCCGCGTGACACGATGCAACCGAACGATACGCCGAGCCGAAACGGCTATCGTTCTCTCCGTCGCGAGAGAGTTCCGTTTAATATATCTATAAATACCGACTAATCGGATTAATGTCAGAGAATACTATTGATGCGCGTCTCTCTTGGGCTGTCTCTTAAAGACGCGTCAGTTGGAGGGGAATAAAAGGGCTTGCGCGAAGTCGTCGATCAGTTTACACAGTTGTGGTACACGATTGTGATAAAGTCGCGCCTGGAAGAACTATAGTTGAAAAAGAACGTCGTGAGAAAAATCGCACGATCAAATCGTTTTCCCACTTTTCGGACAGGAGTGAAAGCTTTTTCACAGTGTGGGGAATCTGTCGACTGAAATCTTATTTGTTTAAAATAGTCGAAAAATCAACAGTCAAGATAAATCAATCAATATGTAATCGTGAACAATTTAATCGACTGATGAAATTAATTATTAATCGATTAATCAAGTCAAAGTACGATTAATAATTAATTTCACCGATCGATTAAGTGATTTTACATACGACGATCGCTTAATTTTGATCATTGACTTGTCGACTATTTTAATCAACTAACTCATCTTAATCGATCAATGCCGAACACTGTTTTCTTATATCTTCTTGATTACATATCTATCTCAGTTACAATAGTACTGCGATCGATATTATACTTTTTCTATTAGGCTTCTTGCGTTTTTCCGAAATATCCAAGTATCTGTTGGTTCGTGACATTTATCATTGGCAGCATACACAGTAAAATATTTCGTAGAATATGTTAATCGCTAATAGGATTAAATTTCTTGATAATTTGAAAATCTGCTCCCTTGCCCTAGCGAGAATTCGATCGGCATATTAAATTGATAAATATTTTTGAATATTTGATCGAAAGTAGTAAAAGCATTAAAAATTTAGACCCTTGCAAAAGCCATTAAAATCGTTAAATTTTGACACTAATTAAATATTACTGATTGATATTTCGCGAAGAGCGCACCGCCTAAATTCTCGCTGAGCGACACTCGATCTCAAAGTCACCACATTTTTATCATCGATTTAACGATATTTCCTCTATATATCCACAATGAAACGTTTATATGCGTGGTGTACGTGTGCGTGTGCGAATTTGTCTCGGTAACAATTTTAGCACAGATAATACGTATGTATATAATGCAAAAGTTTTTGGAATTTTCCAGGTCGTCCAAGTTGGTACCTCTCTTACGAATATTATCACACGCGTTCTTTATGGTCGCTCGTATTATTTTTTTTCGCTCTATACAACTTTTCTACTACGTTACGAGACTATACGACTATATGCCTAGGAGTCACATATATATGTATATCCGTCAGCTCGGAAGACTCGTGGTCTGCGTCAATCAACGGAAGAGCAGCATCGAATCGGTAGCGCCGACTCGATATCGGATCGTAATTTCACGCGAAGTCGCGATCGTTCGCGCGCGCGCGCCGAACAACACGAGAGATCTACTTTTTTTTGTTCGTTCGCACCGTTATTTCTTTCGTCGACGAGAGATCAGTAAGCGCGCATCGGCGCAGAAGAGAAAGAGAGAGAATTCGGCAGTGTGGGTATCTCTTTTGTCACGTAAAGTAATTCCCAAGTGCCCCCGCTCTTCTCCCCTTCTCGCTCCTAGTTCTTTCGGCAGCAGCACCGAACAAGATATGTTTCTGTCTCGAGGCGTGTTTTGATATGAACTTCCTCCTCCTCTCTCTCTTTTCCCCTCGAGGAAAAGCGACTAAGAAGACATGATGTTTTCGCGCCTCGCTAGACTTTGCTCTCGGTGTCAAGTCGATGGCCCTCCTTCTCGTTCCTCTTCTTCTAGTCTATCTGTTGGAGATCGAGGAACAACGGATACATCGCGTATCGATGCCGATCTTCAAGCTCACGCTTCGCCGTTCCTCGGTGACCTTCCTCCTCCTCGGTGAGGTGAGCACCCGTCGAATTTCCAGACTGTAGGTCGCGATCTGCCGCTATAACGGCATACACGCGTGTTGTCATACTCTTACGAAAAGCGCAGATACCGGAGCTACGACAACGCCAACGAGTGCAGGCCGTATGGGGATTTGGTGCGTTCATCGCCTGCCTTCGTATCTTCGTCCGCCAAATCGACCCCGTAGTTGCTCGAGGTGTTGTCGTCCTCTGCAACGAACGTAGCTATCTTTGATACTTTACCAATAATCATCAAGCAGATACACACACACACACACACACACACACACACACACACACACATACGAGAGTGCATACATTTTCTGCGCGATCCGCAATAAATCGCAAACAATCGCGTCGAATCATTCGCATTGAAGGCAGAGATAAGCAGGATAGAAACTATTTCTTCCCGTTTCCATATAATGTGCAACAGGTTTCTGCGTGTACGCAATCTAACAGAGACTGCACGAACAAGGGATGGGAATTAGTCCTATAAAATGTGTCTTGACTGTAATTATCTATGTTTTAATGTGTATCGATTACTTTCATCACCGGCGAATTCCAACGAAAGAACGAGAAGAACGATTTTTCGTTAGCACAGTTTCCACACGCTAGATCCCCATCAGAAATTTATCCTTTTTTTCTTTTTTAATAATTGTTGTAACTCACCGATATAAAGAGGGGCCGTATCGTAAGCGTTGCAAGGGCCCGCGTGCCGGGTTTCGAGAACGAAACCGGTGACGCAGGCGTCCTTGATAATATGACACCAGCTGGGATAGGTGATGTTGTTTGTCGCGCATAACATGGTCGTCGATGGGTCTCGATCACGATCTCTGTCACGGTGCGTTCGATTCCGGACGCGCTCCCGTTTCCGAGGGCAACGGTAGGTGCAGGTCACGCAACGCGGTCGTCCGGACTTCATTTCGGATAAACAAGTCTGGCCTTCTCGACAGCGTATCGTGGTGCAGTCTGCGCTCTCTGTCAAAATCAAACAACGAGATTATTCGGACGTTTTGCGCAGCGTGTGTTTATGATGGCGTAAAATCGATCGGTTTGATTTTTCCCTTCCTCTGAAAGAACAAACGAATCGAATCGTCTCCGCGCTATCGATGACATATGAGATAGAGACGAGACCAATTGTCGAATTAGACTCACCACTCTATCTTTGGCACTTGGCAATTTCGTACGTTGACTCGTTCGCAGACGCAAACGATTATCGTTGCGATAACATGTTGCGTCTGCTTGAGTCAATGGCCTACTTCTCACGAGGGGGGGACACAGTTGTAATGTATATTACTCATTTTTCTTCTTCGGCCATCGCGACGCGAACGTCACGGTGAAAAGGTACATAATCCGGACGCGATATATCGCGATTGATTCGCGGGGATATTCCGTGGCGGCGAACTGCGACAGCTAAACTGCAATTATATGTGTAAAGTTGAACATCCGATAAGAAGAGGCGGGAAGTAACGCGCAACGACGGGGTTACGCAATGCTATATATGCGAGGGGGTCATTGGTCATTCAACCTAACGTGGCATTGACATAACGTCGTCAACGCTTATTGAACCTCGACAATTTAAATGATCCGTCATTAGGTTACGCATCGTGAGCGCTACAGCACGCACGAAGTGGCGATATTACTTTGGGAATCGTCTTCGTCCCTCACGCTCTCTAAATTATATTGAATTAGACGGGCATTACAACATTAGACAGAGATATGTGTGCGCAGCGCAGACGGCTCTGTTCAGCCGGATAATAAACGGCTTAAATATGTTGAACGATCTGTTTACTGTAACGTCACCGCCTTAATCGCCGCGTCACGAAACGCGAACGAGCGGATCCACGAGCGATTGATCGTGACGCCGTTACGATTTACGAAACGACGTTTCTCGCAGCGTGCGTTAGGGGAGACCGAGTCAAGTTGGCCCAAGGGTCACGTTGGCCATGCGTTTCGTCGACGTATTTTTATCGTGCGAGAGAAAAAAGGGAATCGTATGATATTGCTTTCAGAGCATGGGAGAGAAAGGACGATTCCTCTCTCGATAAACACATAAACGAAACGCATAGCCAATTCGGTCCTCCATCGTAAGCGCGCTCACCGTGTTAACCCTCTATATAGAATCATATTTTTTGGGACATAAAGTTACAGTCTAGGTTCAACATTTTATATAATATCATATTTTCAAATACATTCCTTTTCAGAGATAAAGAAAAGCTACGCTGAAAGAAAAATAGTTAAGAAATAATAAACATTTATTTATAGGGGTGGATACTAACAATACACACATTTACTTACACTAATATAAAATATTTTCTACATATAAGACAATATACATTTTCTTAAAACTTTACCTTCTCATGAAAGCAATTGTTTATTCAGACAAATAAATACATATTATAAATATTCTTAAATAAATATTTGTTATTTTTACATATTTTTTCTCTCAGTGTACAAAATAACAGTGCAATGAAATCAAAATCTGCAAACAGACTTGCGGCCTTTTGTTCCTTTTCGATAATTGATGAGCTAACAAATATTCGTTCGACTCTCATGGACTCAAACGATCGTTTCATCCCCACGTGAACGTCTAGTCTACTTTCTCGCGACGATACGCTCGGGAGCACGAGGCTCGCTTTACCCCGCAAAACGTGAAGCGTGTCCCACGATCGCGACACGAGACAACGCGATGCGACGCAACGCGACGCCACGCTACGTATAACGGCAGTATCACGACGATATTTACCCTTGCCGATAAAAATGCTGTCCTTCTACGCCATTATCCACTTCCGTCTTCGTCGGCAGGCATAATTTGCCATGCGACAACCGGATAATTCTCGTCGCACCGCCTCATCCGCAGTCAGCACGGCGGCGTAAAAACCATCGCGCGCGCCAAGTATTGACGGATGAGAAAACGGTGTCAATATATGTATACGCGAGCCCATTGGCGAGGCGAAAAAAATAAGCAAATTACTTAACGCCTTTGCGACGACGACGACGACGACGACGACGACGACGACGACGACGACGACGACGGTGGTGATGGTGGTGATGGTGGTGGTGGTGGTGGTAAGAATAAACGGTCGCGTCGCGGAGATCTTGGAGAGTACAAGATATTCCGGACCGCGCGGTCGGTCGGTCGAGAAGAACAGAAGGGAGGGAAAGGATATGAGGAGGAGGAGAAAGAGAAGAAGGAAAAGGAGGAGGTGGCGAGAAGACCGAGACGACGAGGACCGAGAAAAGCTCATATACGTTCCGTGCACATACTATGCCGTGTGCATATTTACAGACGCGTGCACTTTCGCGCCTCGGATCCTCGAATCGGAGAAAGACGATTATTTGCATCGCGACACCTCGTCGCTAAACCGGCTGGTTTATTTACTTATTTACTTCTCCGTCGCGCCGCGCGCACGTCTCCTTAGCTTCCCTCTTTACCTTTCCTCATTCGCGCGAGAACGTTTTCGCACGGATTTAAGAGAAACTGCTAATATATGGGGAGAGAGATGAGGGAAGGGGAGGGGAAAAAAGAGTTTAGGTTTCGAGTGCGACAGGGTCGATCGACGGGGTGGAGACGATTATAATGCGACACCACGGTTTGTGTGGCGATTTCTATCTGACGAATGATGAACAGTGCTGTGTAAACATTGAACGCGAAACAGCTTACCCCTTGTGTCGCCAACGTAGTTGCATTCGTTTTGGAAAAAAAGTCTTTCTTACATATAATTTCTTACGTACCGAGCAGACGAAAAGTACACCAATAACATTAGCATCTAACTCTGAATATTCTTATTTTTCAATCTTGTTAGATACGAAAGTTTAAACTTTTAATATAAAATATATCTGTACATACATCTGTTCTACGTTGATAGTTGAAATATTTAAAGACCAAAAAACAATAAGAATGTTTATGGAATGTCCAAAACGTCAATGTTATTAGTACATTGACTGTTTTCTTTGATGACGTTTGCGTGGTGTGAAACCGAAATGATTTTCCCCTCATTGAGATTCACAATTATTTACTTACATCGGGTGCTCGGGGAGTGCGCGTAAGAAACGTAATGACTAAGTGCCGCGTGTGAGGACAGGTACCGCGCGTCTTCTTCGTCCCCGTCTGTCATTGCGCGTCGCGTCGAGAGATAGGACGTGCAGCAACACGGAAGAAAGTAATTTACAAGTAAATTTTCGCTCGATTAATACGGCTGACGATATTTACCGAGCCGTCTAACGACTAGTGCGTGTGCACTAGCGACGACTGTATCATTAGCTAAGAGAGCAAGAAATCGATGCTGCAGACGATATATGCAGCCGTAAATCGAGCACTGCCGGTGCATTGAACCGTCATTTCTTACGTCCCGCCAAACCGCTTTGTCGCGCTCATCAACGCGATTAATGCACTAATCTCATTTTTTGTGTGTATGCGTGTTTTGAAATAGCGGGCGACAAGGTTTTATCTCTCGACAAGTTGACCCGGATATGCGTGCAGATAAGACGCCGCAAAAGGGAAAAGATCGCGATACTCACGGTTCTATTTCGCGAAACAGCCGCGCAATGTTATGTTTCCGACCGATATCGCCCGTTTATTCGCGAAAGAGAAATACACGATCGTGCAAGCCGGATGACATAGCGTGCTCGTGGAATTTCGGAAAACGTGGCGATGTTGACGGTCCGCATGACCGAGCATCGTCCGCGAAGAATTGTCGGAGTCTCGAGTCGTTTTGTTGCCGCGACGATATGTAAAGTGCAGTCACGGAGTGTGCGGCGTGCATACGGTTTGCATACGGGCAGAGGTTCTTTTCGCGGATTGTTTACAGTATCGAACATCACGACTACTACGACGACGACGACGACGACGACGACGACGACGACGACGATGACGACGACGACACGCGGACGATACGGGGACGAGGATAGATGTAGGGGCCCAAAGTGGCGCGCGATGGTAAAGAAGGTAACGCCGACCGGTGCAAGAGGGAAGGCAAGAAGAAGGATATGGATGTCCTGGTGGAGTGCCACCGAGATTCACAGCGAGGAGGATATTCAACTGGAGGCATGCAGCCGGCGAATGTCGATGTCGGGACGCGGACGCGGAGGCGCGCGCGGACGTTGATATGGTCGTAGGGGGAACTCGGGCTAGGAGGAGTCTCGGGGCCCAGGAAAAGGGAGGGAAACGATGGAGCGAGACGAGAAGACGTCGGGCCCGACGACGACGAGCAAAGCGCGGGAGGGAGGAGAAGAGAAAGAGAGAAAGAGAAAGGTGGAGAGAAAGAAAGGAAGACGGTAGGATCTTGCGCCAGAGTCCAGTAAAAAAAGACGAGCTTGGCACGGACGCTGTGCCGCGCCGGTTGGCAGTGGCCAGACGCCACGCCAGGCTGAGCCTCACCAAGCGCATGGTGTTACTGAATGCTGTTACTGGGGTCCGTGCCCGGGCCCCGTGGAGGGCCACACTCTCTCTCTCTCTCTCTGTCTGTCTCTCTTGTGTGTACGGAGTCTTGTACAAACCTCCTTTCTCGCCCCGCCCTGCTCCGCCTCGCCTCGCCCTATCCACCGTTTGCTCCTTCTTTCTCTTTCTTCTGATATTTATCCGTCTTACTTTCTCCTTCTCGTCCTTCTCCTCTACCTCGTCCTCCTCCTCTTCTTCTTTCTCGTCCTCTTCTTCTTCTTCTTCTTCTTCTTCTTCTTCTTTCTCCTCTCCTCTCTTCGATTCGCATCTGCCGCTTCTTGTCTTCGTTTCTTCCCCGTCGTTCGAACGGCGTATATGCACGATTCTCTTCTGGTTCTTCGGTCGTCGACGTTCTCCTCCTCCTCTTCCTCCTCCTCGTTCTCCTCCTCTTTCTCTCTCGTTCTTTCTCATTCTCGGGAGTCCAGAAAGACGATACATACGTAGGCATACTTGGTGCAGTCGTGCCACAAGACCTTCTCGTGTAAGGTGCTCAACCTTGTTTGCATCCAACGGACTCCCCTTCACCCCGTTCTCAGACCGATAAACGCCTGACCCCGGCGACCTTAGCGTCGTGCGACCCACCTGTTCCCTCGAAGCGGAGGTGAGTCTCGTTGAAGACGACGAGGGAGGAGAGATCGCAGGACGATTTCGCCGCGAGGAATTTTGAAACAAGGCGCGCTCGAGCAGCCGCGTTTGTGTTCCCGTTATAGACTCGCCTCTGATTTGGCCGACACTGAATCGCGGAAGTGGTCCTGTGAGAGATCGATAGTGAACCGCGAAGCGAAATACTCGCACAAATCTGATTTGAAGAAACCGTTTCGTGCCCCAGTCATACTCGCGATATACTATGAATGATATCTTTACGCAAAAAATGAATCACATGTATTTTATTATAATACCAATCACAATGCCATAACGCATTTTACATCCTTTCGATATTGTATGTGTCTCGCTCCCCAAACTTTGAATCTCACGTTATTTTTGGCGAAACTAAACCCGATGAATAAGTAGATAATATATTATTTTCTTTGTGTTTCTAAATGATTAAAACGGCATTAGAAGTTGATGCTGCTTGATGACAAGAAGAACCTTCTCTCGGCTCCAATTCCCAATGTTACATAACTTTACAACTACTGATACTCCGAAAGACGATTACCTGTCTCATCGCGCAACTTCTCAAGTATGCCCTATATAATACTACTTTCACGTAACACGGACGTTAGCGCACGCAGCGAACGTCACACACGCGTGCTTTATATAGCAGCATCCTTTCTTCATTACCAAATCTCTGCCTTTCGCGGTTTCGCGCGGTATCAAACCGGTCCGGTTTCACGATCGTACTCCTCGCCCGACGTCGTCGTCGTCGTCGTCGACGTCGACGTCGTGATCCACTCGATTGGACTTTCGTTCTCCGTTGTGCGAATGCTGATCGATGCACGCCGAATTCTTTTACTCTGCGAGTTATTTTTAGTCGAATCGCCCATCAAGTGGGGGTGAGTGTCGTAAACATAAAGGACCGCGTGTCTTGAGTTCCGACGTGCACGGATTGCGTGGGCGCGCGCGCGCGCGTGTGTGTGTGTGTATGTGAGCATACGAATACGCACGCGCGCGCGAAAACATAAAAGCGTGTGTCGCAAGCGTGCAAGCATGCATGCAAGCTTGCGTGCGTGCGTGCGTGAGTGCGTGCATACGGTGAATGACCGGAGGGCAAGGACGCCACAAGGACACATCCTTACACACGTCCGAAAGCGCAGATCAGCTCCGCGCGTACAGATTGTAAACTCACGGCTACTACCAGTCACGGCACTATCTTTTTCTATGCCGAAACACCCTTGACCTATATCGCCTATTTTCCCGCGTTCACATCACCGCACACTCGAGCGAAAATAGTCTCGACGGTAAAGAGATAAAGATGAGATAAAAAGCACAGATAGAAGCGAAATAATTCTTGTCTGCGGACTGCGCTGGCGAAATGAAAATGTCGCCGAGCTGAATGCACGTCGGCATCTCTCTCTCTCTCTCTCTCTCTCTTTTTCTCTCGCGAATGCAAGCCGGGAATTCAAGTCGATTTCGGCGATCGTAACTGCGGGTCACCTTATGCGACGCATACATACACACACACGCACGCACGCACGCATATGTATCCCATCGTCGCCGACGACGTCGACGACATATCCGCAAGAGTCTGGTCCAAGTGCAACCACCTCGCAAAATACGTATGGTCGCATTGCTTAAAATAACCCACGCATACGCGCGAAACTTGCCCACCTACCGAAAGAAGAACGGCTCGGTCTCTCCCCCTCTCCTTCCCCTCTCTCTCTCTCTCTCTCTCTCTCTCTCTCTCCGGCTGGGCCGGAGCGGACAGGTTAAGAACTGCCTCCTGCAGCTTCGCCATTTAAATACAATGACGGCGATCCTAAAGCGTAATGCGCCCACGCCCCGTGTGCGAACTGTATACGACGGCGGACTTACGCCGCGTCGTCGTCGTCGTCGGCATTCCACGCGCCGTCGCTGCAAATGAGCGACACGACCCGAGTGCTGCGACGACCGCGAAACGTGTACACGTCGTACGCACAGAAGATATTACGATATTATCGATGTCTTTCTTTTTCTCTTTTTCCTTTTTTTTTGTTTCGTTCTTAAAGCGTATCGTCGCGCACAACCGCGACGGAAAATGCGTTCGTTCTCGGCTTCACGCGTCGTTTGCCCCGTGCCTGTCGTCCTCCTCGAACACGGTGATAATACATTTCAAAGAGGATCCCATGCGAGAAAGCGTCCGCGACATGCTGTGTCTCACGACAGCCACCGTAATTGGTAGGCCGTTAGAAATTTATAGGGAACGATTAAAGAGAAAGATGGTGAGCCTCTACACACAGCCCTTCTCTCCTTCTCCTCTTTTGCCTCTTACGCGCGTGCTTTTCCTTCACGTTCGCATAAACCCATCCGGCGGGATGGGTTAACTTTGTAGGAGAAATTGGCGAATTTTCTCAAGTTAACTGAAAGGTGTCTGAAATAATTAGGAGATGTGCCAGGTGGCTGCGAGGATCGCGTGATACTCTCCGAAGGATCCCCGGATGGGTTCTTGGAAAAAAATCTGTCAATCTGACTGGTAATCGGCGATGGTATCGTGTTCGAAGTTGAGGGTTTATGGCAGCTTCTCGAGAGGAATGGACAGAAAACGATGCTCCTCTTTGTCTCTCGCTCCATCTTTTTACCTTCTTCTCTCTTTCCTGTTTCTTTTTTTTTTATAATTTTTTGTTCTCTTTCGCAGCCCAGCAGATCGCGTCTCGGTCGATGAACTTCCTGGAACGATCTTGCGATTGCCTTCTGATGTTTTTTACTTTTACGCCCCTTCCTTTTCTCTTCTCCTTACAATATAAGACACTCGTGAGAAGCACCGACAAAAGTCATACCTCGTAGTTATCCGTTTCTTACCGCAATTATGGTATTTGCTGGGGCAATCGCTAATTTGAGAATAGTCTGCTCTCGGCGAGTGTCACGTGGTGTGTGTGTGTATATATATATATATATATATATATATATATATATATATATATATATATATATATATATATATGTGTGTGTCCAAATTAAAACTACTCGCAATCTGACAACGCATAAACAAGTCACAGGATGTGTAACAGTTAAACTATAATAAAAAAAAAACAAGTATATTATTTCTCGCTCTTGGCGACACTATATTTGAAATTGAACTTCCCACGCGTATTTCGCACCAGATAATTTCGCGTTGTCGCTGAATTTTTCAGCGCGGAAGAAGTATCGCGAATCGTTGAACGATTGCGACAAATCGAGCCACGCTATTCTGCTAGCTGTTGCAAATATGTACGTGTATCGCGTCTCATCCAACTCGTGTAATGACTTCCTCCTCGAGATTCTCGGGATCGCTATTATTTTTAGTTTCTTTCCATTGTGCTATCCGTTCACGTCTGTTTGCGCCTTCGTGCCGCGCGACTGGCCGAAGGCGAAGGCGACGGTGAAGGCGAGCCACAGGTACCGTATCCTTTTCTTCTTCCAGCAAGCGAGATTCTCTCTCTCTTTTTCTTTCGAGTGAATCTTAGACTCACGAATCCTTTCCTCCACTTCCTTTCCGCGGAAGGGCTGAAGTAAAGGGTCTAGTGGGTGGAAGGAAGAAAGAGAGAGAAAAAGAGACAGAAAAGCAAAGTGAAAGGAAGGAAAAGATGCAAATTCTACCGAATCAACCGGGCTCAAAATCTATCCGTGAATTTTATTATTCCCATGGACTCTTCCCGTTTAAGGACACCGTCTCTTGGCTATTTTATGGTATCTGTCGTGAGGTTTCGGGACCGTGCAAAACAGACAACAATAAGGCCCATTCCAATGCAAAGCAGCGGTCGGTTGACTACCCGCTCGTTCGCCAATGAAGCTAACCTTTCTTCTTCTGTTTTTTATTCGCCGATTGTTTTTATTCGATCGAGTCACCCTTTTCGGCGGACTTCATATATACTCGTACGCCTTCTTAATGTACCTTCTTTGCTGAATTGAGTACACCTGCGTTATTTATTATAATTTCCTTCTCTCTCTTTGCACAACAGTAATAATTTTGCAGGCAGAGATACCAATTGACATAAGATATTTCGATACCGAAAGTAAACTTTATTTCGTTTTAAATTCGAGCGCCTTATCCTCGGGAAGGAACTCCACGACTCACCTTTGAAAGGTTTCCGCGAAATTCTCGATTATCAGCGTTTTATCCCGTCGAATCGACGTCGGTTCTCTGTCACTTCCGGCACGCTCCCGGCGCGAGATCGGGGAACGATTAATAAGTAGAAGAAAAAGAGACAGACTTACGTTTGCAATGGCCCTTATAAGCGACGGGAATGGCGCGGCCAGCGCGGCAAGCGGCGAGTCGCAGGTGGCAGGCACTCTTGTAGGTGTTTCCGTCGGCCCCGCAGACGGGGCGCGCGCCGGCGACCTGGTGCGGGGGCGCCTGGGGGCACCTGCGGGCGCACCTCACGCAGTGAGGGCTCAGGTTCTGGTCCAGTAGACAGCTCCGACCTTGGCCGCACCGGACCCGTGCGCACGAACCTGCTCGACACTTTGCACGTTATTACGCACAGTCGTAAACCGCCCCCGAGATAGACGCGCGTCGTTGCCTTTCTTCTTTTTATTTTTGTTCGCTGGCCGCCACCAGCCGCTTACCACGACGATGCCGACCGTGTGTGATGCCGACTCACTCACTGTTCCCGGTCACTCGTCTAATCGTTCACGTAAAATTACGCGGCTCTCAAGTAGTCGCGAGAGATTCCGGTTGCACCAACGCCGAGTGGTAATCTAATTACCCGCTTAGAAATTTCCCAAGATTTCTCTAAATATAGCATAGATTCAGTTTAGAATATTCAAAAAAAAAAAAAAAACAGTCAGGCTCTCATAAGTTTTTAGCCCCATTTTGTGGCATTCGAAATCTTAAATTATTTTTGGATAAAATTTTAGCTATTCATGAGCAAATTAAAGATATATAAGTATCAAAGTGCAATGCGCCTCACCATTTGAAAGAAACTGGTTTAAAAAGATAGACATTTGATGGTTTTTCTATGCACCATTTTTCAGTCGGTAATATTTTTATGATATCAAACAGGAAATTCTACTTTTATATCAACTATTGTTTCAATAGAATAAAATAAGATATGTGTTTCTGTTTATTTTGAAGGAAAAACAAACATGTGATACTACTCGGTTGATACATCGAGCGCGTTGGATTTAGAATATCGTTAGTCAGGGGGTTAAGTTGGGGATGAGAGTCATCATGTTGCTTGTTTCTATCATCTTTGTGTAGTTAATTGCCACGATTGTCTGAAAAGTTTCAACAACGAAATTCTGGAAAGTATGCTATTTCATCCCGGTTTCCGGACTTGGCGCATTGACTTCGACTCAGAGTCAACGCGTCAATGTTGCGAAACGCGTGTACGAAGATAATACCTGATTAGATTGCATTCAACTTGCAGAGGCGATAAATGTTCGATCGTGAAATTTCCGTAAAGAATCAGAGGCGCGCAAAGACGGCCGAGATACACGTGAAACTTCTCCGTCGTTGTCCGGCGTGGCGCAATTTTTGCGTCGACCACAGAATCGCGTCGGCATCGTGGGAACTAACACGCATTTCGTTACGGTTCATTGACGTATCGACGTTACACAGGATCAAAATATTTTTTCTCTCGTACGCGTGGCTATTAAGCCGCGTTACCGGATCGATTACCGGGACAATTACCGCGTACCGGCGCGAGTGGCCCGTATTGGGCCGGCCAATCCCACCGGATGTTTCTTTCAGGTCGTTGCGTTTCTTTATCCGATCGTTCGCGTCCTAGTTAGCGTAATTACCAGTCTTTCGAGCGCGTACGATAAACAAAGAGTGTCAACTTAATGTCAGATACGACTTTTCCCGTGGATTAAAGCAGCTGTTTCTCTCTCTCTCTCTCTTTCTCTCTCCTTTTTATCTCCTTTTTACAACGGAGAGATCCAACTTATTCGTCTTGGTACATGATTACGGCCGCGGTGCGTATCGATACGAGCAAATAAATGCGTGGCTAGTAATCGTGGCGCTGGTGACGAGCCAGTGTTCTTTCTCAGAGGGGGGATAACGTTATTGCAATTAAGAATAGCGAATTGGCCAGATAGACATCGGGAGTTATTTGCAACTCAAACCAGCAATTAATACGCAACCAATACGCAATGAATACACATACAATATTTGACGAATAATATTATTATTCATACATACTCACTTTGGCAGTGGCCGTTGTAAGCAACCGCGAGCTCGTGACTGCCCTTCTTGCAAGCTCGCTTTTTGAGTCTGCACAGACTCTTGTAACTCTTGCCGTCCGTCCCGCAGACCGGTCCACCACCTCGCGGTGCTTTGCACTCCGGACTACACACGCACCTCGGTCTTCCTCTACGCACCACGCACTTCTTTCCTTCCTCACACCTCACTTCCGCGCAGCTCTCTGCAAAATAGGACAGGCAATTTCGTATGCGCTCACACATGTATCCGAATCGAAATTTTAGCTTCACTTTCGTTTTTTTAATATCTGCATATTCTGAGAGGATCAGTATATCCGTCAGAGAGACAGAGAGAGAGAGAGAGAGAGAGAGAGAGAGAGAGAGAGAGAGAGAGAGAGAGAGGGGGGTTGATATAGGGTTTAGAGTAGCGAATAGGCGTTAAATGGAATATTAAAAAGAGGATAAAAATTTCGATTTGGGTGTATGTCGAGGAGTGACACACCGAGAAAAAGATGTCGATTGATCGTCGTCGCGCAATTTAATCCGCTTACCTCGACAAGGAAGGCACTGCACACCCCCACCGAGAACCTTCCAGAAGAAAAGACTTCCGCTGTCCAGATCCTCTTCGGAATAGGCAGTCGCTGCCGCTGCGTTCGAGGCGCAACAGTCCTCCCGCGTGACGCCTTGCGACAGAAGCTCTTTGCAGCGACCGTTACTGATGGACGACCAACATATACCACCTGACACAGATTGCAACGCGCAAGATCAATGTGAGATTTGAATTGATAGCGTGGATCGACTGTTGGCTGCATTCGTACACGCACTCATTTCTTCTCATTAATTATTATCTACTTATCGAAGGAAAGTAAACTCTCGCGGTATATTTGAGATTGAGACGAATCCGCTTCTCTCTCGAGCTGCTTTGATTACGGTATCGTGACATCGTATTTGATTATATGACATTATACACGCACACTGCGTGCGTGCGTGCGTGCGTGCGTGCGTGCGTGCGTGCGAGTAGGCGAGCGGATCGTCGATGTAGTTGTGGTACCAGCTCTAGTCACGTTAATGGGGCACGACAAAAAGAAACGCCTTGTAGGGTTCTCTAATTAACATTACGAAAAAAGTAAACATCGGACACGTGATTGGCGCTATGAGAACAAGTGGAACAAGGTGCCTCTCTTTTGCGGGAAATCGCCGCGTAAACGGGTGTAAAATAGACACGCCGCCTCGTGAAAGAAAACACGCGACTTTTATACTCACCGCCAATACGTATCGCGTACTTTTTTATTCTCCGCGCGTAACTCTCGAGCTTTTCTTCAGCTCAGCCGACCGGACGCGCAAATTACGTTTTTTGAACAAACGGAACGAATTGCGAAAATTCGACGAGGTGTTCTCGAAAGGAGAACACTCTCCAGGAGTGAAATCCCACTGAGAGAGAACGAGCAAAAATTCTCTTGAAACAAAAATTCTCGCATCGAATGAAGCGAACAACGACGAAAAAGCGACAGCTTTCGTTCGTACGAAGCGTTTCCGCATCTCGTGCTTTACTCTTGCACTCGATTCGGCGGCGTATTTACCACTTTAAAAGCAGCAAGATAAACTGCGGCTACGTGTTTTCCGTTCATAAGCGTTTCCCGCGAACTTACTACGAAAGTACTTTACGATGTATGATTAGCACACACGAGCCTTCGCGCAATTGCGAGCTACAAGCCCGGAATAGTCGACATTGTTTACTAAACCCTCGAGCATTAGCGTTAGCGATGGCTCGGAATTCCTCGAAGACTAGCATGTAGTTACAGTAACGTCTCGCGCGTAACAAAGTCGATGATGGATTCGACGATTATCTTTGCGCTGCATAGCAAATCGCCTCTTTCTTGCGGTGCGCGCGTAAGATGCAAATATAGAGTCGGTATTAGTCGAGTGGAGTAGCGCACTCGATCATTTCGCGTTCATAATGTTACCGCATGTCGCATAGCTGTATTTTAATTAAAATATCTGCGGAGGTTGCGGTCGTAAGGTAACCTTGTTATTCTTTTTTTCTTCAATATCCGTAAAATTTCTTTTTCTTTTTACGGAAAAATATATGTACGGAAAAAATGAGTATTCACTTAAAATTGATATATTTAAATTAACAATTATTGTTTCATATATAACTAATGATATACAATTTTGCTAGAAGAATTTTAAATTTACATACATGTACATACATGTACGATTATTTTGGTGATAATGATATCTTTTTCCGACATTTAGAAACATCATATTCTCAATCTAATATTTTGTGCTTTCCATTGATGAAAATTATTTTTAATAAAAAACAGATTTTCTGTGCGCTAATGTGATGCTTTTGCAATTAATTCACGCCTGCGTCTTCCAATAACTGCATTAATCGCGTACAACGAGACACGCCGTGGTATACTCGAAAAAGCGAGAATGAGCTCATTCAGAATCCGATTTGGATCGGAGATTAGGCAATCTACAAATTTATCCCACGCGCGCAACTATTCTCGACGGGGATTTCTTGGCGGACAATTTCAGGAAACGGCGAAAACATTGTTAGCGCGAAAATAGAGATCACCATGCTCGTAAAGTCAAACTAGGGGAAATTCGAGCGAGATCGCGAAACGGTCGACGCCGACTGACAAGCGAAAAACCTTAGGCGCACGATATTAATAGCCGCGTTCTCTTTCTCTTCCTCTCTCTCTCTCTCTCTCTCTCTCTCTCTCTCTCTCTCTCTCTCTCTCTGTCTCTCTCATTTCTCACGATAAATGATTTTGCCGCGTCAGTTTACGGTTCTAGTTCTCGGAAAGCGAGAAGCTCAGGTGAATCGCGTCAGCTGTGTAACGCTTATGACGAGGACGCGGCAATGGAGCAGCGCGGCGTTAACGCGGCCGCTTGCCAAAATAGCCGGTGGAACCCTTCAGACGTCTTCCTCTCTGACTTTAGCGTTAGACCGACGAGTGCGAAAATAGTTTCGCTATCGGTTGATACGAACACTGCACCTCGTGCCTGTGAGATAAAGAGATTGTATTTTTAGGAGCGTCACATCGTATGTTTGAGGTTTAACAGTCGGTTACGTAAAAGGCCAAAGCACCCTTTTCACAGTGATTTTCCGTCCATGTTGCTGCACGTGCTTCTCTCTCTCGCGAAAAAGTCGTTTCTCTCGTGTCGTTACACGACATGTTGGTGGTGTACGTTAAATTTTTCATTGTCAATTTAGAAAAATATTATCAATGGTAGTAGACTGCTGTTAAAAGTGGACGATATGCAATTGTCTGAATACCATACACTTTAAAAGATTATTAAGCCGGCTATTATGCCGATTTGTGATACGTAATGATCGGTAACGTAACAACGAGGTGTGTGATTCATGTTACTGAGCGATTGTCGGAACATTAAATGCACTAACGCGCTCTAATCTCTCGATTCTCAGTCAGAATAATTTTCAATTACAAGTTGCACCTTCTTGGCCATGAAATTCCGACGAAAATCATCAATAATTAAAGTTCGCCTTTTCGATAGCTTTTTTCATCTTCTCTCAAAAAACATCATAAATCAATGCGATCACGAAGCTTTCGTAAGACTGTTCTCGCGAGCCGCAAAAGCGTCCTCCTCTATTTCTCACCCTCTCTCTCTCTCTCTCTCTCTTTTTCTCCCCCGACGCTGGAAATCCATCGATCCGAAATCGCTCAAGCTCTAGCAATTATTAATTCGACGAAGCGTGTCACGCGCCGTCGCTCGGAGAGGAGACGGCGGAACTACACCACCTTGTTACGAAGCGAAAAGGAAAGTCTGGCAAACTCGAAGCATTAATTCTCAACCGCGGCATGGAGCAGCGGCGAGGAGGCGAGGTGAGGCGAGACGAGACGTGGCAAGAGCGAGGCGAGGAGAGACGAGAGAGGCGAAACGAGCCGCGGTGCGGAGCCGAGCGGAGCGGCGCGGAGCAGAGCGGCTCGGCGTGTCTAGACCGCGACGTAGCCACCGTTTGGCCCAGTTACGCCCTTCTTCCTCTCCTCCTCTCGTTCTCCAAACCCCACTCCTCTCTTCTCCATGAGTTCTCTCTCTCTCTCTCTCTCTCTCTCTCTCTCTCTCTCTCTTTATATACCACTACTACCGTCGTCGCTGTCGCTACTCTCCGTGGTTCACAGAAAGCCACGAGCCGCAGCTTACTCCGTCGCTGTACACCGTCTAGAGAGTTTGTTATTTACGAGGAGAGGCAAGCGCGCTCCGCGGGGCCCCGGATGAACGAAAGTTTCAGCCAAGTTTTCCTCCCTTCCTCTTCGCCGTCCCTCTTTCTCGTTCTCTCCCTCTCTTCGGCCCTTCCGCCCGCTGTTCGCTGCTCGTTGCGCACTTACGTCATTGCCAAGTCTATAAGAATATTTCCTCGCGAGTAACGCGATGCCGCCGCCTTCTTCTCCCCCTCCCCCCTCTTCTTTCTCCTCCTGTCGCCC
>NW_022639513.1:1515050-1516380 GCF_010583005.1 Odontomachus brunneus | reverse complement strand
TCTTCCCCCCTCGTCGTGTCGTAATGTAATCGTAAGTTCCAATTTTTACCCTCCGCAGTCTTTAAACGCTTGCGATCAGCAGGTGGAGGCGCAAACCAGACGAGCGATCTCGTCTTTACTCGTTCTTTCGTGCGTCGCGACATCGCTTTTCAAGTCTCGTCGAATCGAACGACACCAAGTGTCTCCTGCAAAAGCACAGAAATTGCCGAATATTGCTCCGAGACACGTCGAGATTTTCCGTCGGCTGCCCGGTATTAAGAGTATTTGGACGAAATTATTGCCAAGGTCGCGGCATTCGTTATCGTGGTTCATATACGTATCTACCTAACCGTGAAACGGCCGCTTTAGGGTCGCTTAAAGCAGATGGCATCTACCGAAAAGAAGCTCCTCACTTGGAGTTGCTCGAGTCGACGCGATACTAACCGAAACTGGTCGGTATTTTTTGTGTCTACATCGCTCGTCTCGTGTGATAAACCATTCTTTCGTAGAACTCTGCGTACAATTGAAAAATCCATCGAGTAGAAGTGAATTCTCCTTTTTTCTTTGATATCTGGTTGATATCCAGATTGAAATATTTTGTAAAACGATTTCAACGACGATAAATACGACGTTACGTTTCAATTGTTAGAATAATATATTTATGCCGCAAAACGATGAGGAAAAGGAGGCTTTAAATCCGAGAAAAACATATCGACGATCGGCGACACACAATAAGCCAAAAACGTGTCGAGCCGTCAGGCACGAAAATAGATATGGTTACGATTGGCTGTCCATCTTATGGTAAATACGAAGATAACGCGATGCATTTTCAATGCGAACGTAACCGCGTCGGAGATGCATGGGCCCTAGACTCTCGGCTCTAGGCTCTAGCAGTTAGGTCCCAGCAGCCTAGACTTCCACAGGCATGTCGGCATGCGAGATACAAGCTGCCGATTAAAGTGCCTATTCGTTCCCCGGCATGCAGCACGGCTTACCCCGCCAGCTTTTGCGCTCACGCACCACAAGCTACTTTCGTATTCGAGGAACTTGAAATTTCATACGGTCGTTCTTTCGCGTATCGGCCGAGATTTTACGGAGAATTTTACGGGGAGACTTTACGGCGAGATTTAACGAGGAATTTTGCTCTTAAGTCCCGGCGAATGCTGGATACGCGTATCCAGCCGCGAAAATCACTTCTTGCGTGAAAATGTCGCGCTAATTCGAACGCGACACCGACGAAGAACCGATTATCATTGGCTTGGTTTATCGTGCATTTGATACGCGTACTAAATAGTAACTTTCTATTAGATAATCTTAATATCGACGATATATATATATATATATATATATA
>NW_022639513.1:1511178-1515040 GCF_010583005.1 Odontomachus brunneus | reverse complement strand
TATATATATATATATATATATATATATATATATATATATATATATATATATATATATATATATATATATATATATATATATATATATAAACAACGATACATTAAGCTGGCATAATACTCATCAACAAAACGTATTGATTGAATACGTCGCCGTTGATATGCATTGTCGATATTAAAATTATCTAATAGAAAGTTACTAGTGCACGATGTAAACCAAGTCATTAAGAATTATGACCAGAGCGGTGACGGTCAACACTATGATGCCATCGCGTTCGCGTCCATTCCTCATGGATTAGAGTTCGGCGCGGGTTCGGCGAGCAAAGTGAAAGATCGGCCATGAGGTATTACCGTGCGGATTATTTCGAGAGCGAACTCCGGGATGTTCCGGGATATCGCGAGATCCGCCGGGCGGTGGCAGCAGGTGGTAAAAAGATCGGTGCCTGCTGAAGCAAGCGCTGCGCAGGTATTCGCGACGTGCCGTAGGGGAGACGAGTTCTTGCCCGGGCAAGACGGGCACGCGGTTAGTCATCAAGGTCCAGAGATTGTCCCCGCGCGCGGCGACCCGACCGGTTGACCAAAACCACAAGCTTCTCCTCCCTCCTCTTTCTCCTCTTCCATCACTTCTGCCGAGATCCGGAGTAAACGTTCTCTAATAATCACGAAAAATCGACTAAGAAGTGAAAGAGGCTAATATCGCGGCTAGTATCATTGTCACATTGTCTTGCGGCTTCTTAGGATTAATCACATTGATGAATAAAGCTGACTTCGCACACATATTGCCATAACCGTAGATGTGAAAGACTCTCTAGGTGAAAAGTCAATTGGGATATTGGATTCTTCTAACTAGAAAAAGATTCACGCGAGAATCATCCAAATATAATTCGATCGTCAATATAACCGCGCTCGTATGTCATATTTTTTAACTCCAACTGCGCAAAGGACGGGACCACAGATCGCGTTGGTAAAAATTCTCTTGGGGGAGCGTTCCCGATGTGAAAGAGACATGTAGCGCTCATAAGATTGATGCAATGGGCAAATGGCGGTGCGTTATTCGTTTTCGTCCTAGCTCGCAGCTTGTTATTGAAATTTCATATTATGACTTGATTGATCGACCAGCAATTTTTAGGTGTCAAATGTGATCACCTCGTAATCTCTGCTGGACGTATAAAAACGAGTTTCATCTCGACGTCGAGAGCGCGTTTATTTAACACACCGAGTGCCGCGTCTATTAATTATACAAAAAAGCTCAACTGACAATCGAGTTACTAAAGATACATGTGGCCTGGCGTTGTTGTGAAGTAGGATGAGTTTGCGTCGATTTTCCTTCATCTCTTAGTTATAAACGCCGTAATTGTTGATTGTAGTGATGATTTTCTGTGACTGCTTGTGCTCCAGTGGTAACAGTGTTCACTTAGCATCTATGTCGAAAATAAATATTCGTATTTAAAGACTAAAACCAAAGTAACGTCCAGAACTAGGTACGTGTCCGCGAATTGGCACTTTTATCACGATGACATCACGTGACGGTGCCGCCGGTGTCATTGGTGAGCACTACGGCGTTGAACGGTATTAATCGCGGTTTCTTTCGCGCTCGAGTTAAATTCAAATAGCAAAATTCAATCGACTGACCGACGGCGCGTAGCCAATCCGGTCGGCTTTATCCGTCGTGGACGGCCGCCGCCGCCGCCGCCGCCGGATCTAACGAGGTACGTTCGTATGCTGGCCGTGTGTCGCGCGTGACAATGCGGGCAATATCTTACGGGTTTTCGAATACTCGCTTTCTTCGCGTAGGAATATGAAGGCAGCCGCACACGCGCGCATAACTCATGTGTTTTATCACGGGCTCACCATCTCCCGAGACTGCGCCTTCGGTCATGCTCGTCGAATTGTTTTTACCGTGCTATTCATGCGCTAAGGGATACGGAGCCGAGGTGCTAATCCGATGTGCATCTGCACGCCCGGCGAATAGAACCAGTTTCATGTGCATTGAAAACTGGAGTACATTTTCGAAAAGGATCGACCGTTTCCTCGTGTTTTCTACGCGAGAGGAGCGTCGATGTATTTGGTACTCAAACGATACTCCTCACATCAACTGGATTATTCCTCCTCCTAACACGTGACGCAAGAAGCCGCAAAGTTCCCCGTCGTTATTTCGGGCAAATGCGTATTTTTTTTCGATTTATATTTGTCGCTTGCCGATAACCGTGAGAAAGAGATCATACGGTGATTGTTCAGTGAGTGTGTTCTCGAGAACACAGAGTCTCTGTCGAGTATGTCTAAAGACTCGGGCCGACGACGAGAGCGAATATCTCCATCGGGAGGACATGGCGGATGGCTCTTCCGCCAGAGAAGATAACACGGCCAGCTCGATCGCTTCCGTCGTTTTCTTTCATCGCTTCGAACTCGAAGCGGGGAGCTACCTACGAGGTGAAGCGAAACGAAACGTCGCCTATCTCGGATTCGCCGAGTGTTCTCCGAGCGTTTGATTCCTCTATCTATCTCGCGGGCCCTTCCTTCCTCCTTTACGTCCTTCACGGGACCCACAGGGTCTCTCCCGTCCCCGTCCTTCTTTCGCCCGGTGGCATCGTCCGCGCGTCTAGAGGCTGAAGCGCCTCTCGCTCTGATGCGGAGCACTGACCCGCAAACTGGTTCCTCCATTACACCAGGCTTTCTTCCCCCTCCTCCTCCTCCTCCTCCTCCTCCTCCTCCTCTTCCCCTTCCTGCCCTTCCCTCCCCCCTTTTCTCTCGCTCGATCTTTTCTTCTTTCTCTCTATCTCCCGCTTCGTACATGTCCTCCCCCTTCTCCCCTTTATTTCTTCCTTCTCTTCCCCTTCATGCGATCGTGCGAGCGAGTGAGTGCATGCGTGCGTGTACATATCTTCCTCTTTCTCTCTTTTACGTTTCAACGTGTCCCTTTTACTTAGCTTCTCCGCATCCATATCAGACTCCGGCAACCCCCCGCCCCCTCCGCCCTGCAGAATGATCGGCCTGCGAAAGAGTCAGAGATTCGGCGAGAGAGCTAAGGCGCTGAAATGCGTGTCCCGGCACCGTTGCTTAACCCGATCATCTCCGATCGAAATCTAGCTAATTTGGTGTCATCCATCAACACGACACGGGGTCGAGTTGCTTTTCGAATTCGTCCCTCGCGATTGTTATTCGGCGTATCGTCTCGCCGGAAAGTAAATCGATCTGTCGACGGAAATTTTTCAAGATGCGAGTTCACGCGTGTCGAGTTTTCGTCCCCGCGAGAGAGTTCTTTTTTTTATTTTGAAAGAAATAATTCGCCGAATGGCCGAATGGCAACTCCGTCTCTGTGGTAATTGCGCTTTCGTAAAACTACCCGCTCGATTTTGACGTTAATGAAGTTTTAGAGCCCCGCTAAGCTCGCGTTTCTCGCGCTCACGGCGATTCGCCGCTGCGCGTGCAAACGTTGAATTAACGCTGAATTAATTCGCACTTTATCGTCTGTCCGAAGGCGGCCGGTAGGCGATCGCTTTATGCATTTCTACGAGTAATCGGCAATGTCGACAAGTCTAATTTAATTGACATTGTCGGCATAATTGACGATCGTCGCCGTGATTGGTTAGCTGCAGCTCCGATACCGTCCACGGAACCCGAGCTTCCTGTCCGAGACAATTCGATCCGATGTGAAAAAAATCAATAATAACGACGCGCGCCGGCTTCGTCCAGATGCACGATGTGTGGAGAATGCGCTCTTGCAGCGATCTTCGATTCGTATCGAGAAGTCGAGATCCAAAAGAACGGCCAAAAGTGGCGTAAACTTTTTATACTTTGGGAGATCGAATAACGTGCGCGCGGCTTACACGGCGTTACCTTCTTCTATCGCGGCGTTGAAAGCAAAA
>NW_022639513.1:1506893-1509428 GCF_010583005.1 Odontomachus brunneus | reverse complement strand
GAGAGAGAGAGAGAGAGAGAGAGAGAGAGAGAGAGAGAGAGAGAGAGAGAGAGAGAGAGAGCTACTCAAGAGAAAAAGTGTGACGGGCACGAGTGTTTCTGAGAACATAATTCGTATAAGGGAAACAATAATAAAAAGAATAAGAAACGCAACATCCGCGCGTGAGCCAAAAATAACAAGAACGTCATGCCGTTCCTCGCAACGTCCCCAAATTTCGTTCTCGCAAGCATCTCGAGTCGTTCCCTCTTGTCGACCAAGTATAAACGGAATATAAACTTATTAATTTCCGAGATTTTCTCTCGTGCTAACGCGTCGAGAGCGTCGTTTGGACGGAATAAGAAAGAGAGGCGCGCTTACCCGTGGCCGAATGAATTTGGAGCAGCAGTCCGATCAGAGACACCAGAAGGAAGGTTCTGTACGGGGATGCCGTGATGTCCTGTCGCGCGGCCGTCATCTCAGGCGGCCCGCGCCAGGTGCTCCCTCGACGTGCCGCTATCCCTGCGGTGAAGCTCACCTTCGTTCCCTCGACTTCCGCCTTCGCCAGATCTACGACGCGCTTCACTCCTCCTCGTGCTTCACATCTCCTCATCCACCCTGATCTTCCAGTCGCCGTGCTTCACGACGTCTCGCAGCCTCTCGCAGCCGGGAAAAGGAAAATCGTGGACCGTCGATGATGGACGTTGTCACTGTTTTCCCTGATCGCTCGCAGGACTCACATCACTCGGATTCTTCTCCTCTGAGTCTCGCGCGCGCGCGCCCGTCGGAGCGTGATGCGTATTTTCAGAGTCTGAAAGTGCAAATCGCCTTTTCGCGCCGAGCTCGAGATGATTTCTGCGCCCGGATAGAAATCGGAGCCTGTCTCTCCTCACGCTGTCATTGTGACCCGGAGCGTCTGTCCGCGGCGGATACGAAGGCTACCATCGTTAGCGCGGAATTTTTCTATTCCTTCAAGGCAAGCGCGCCTAGTCACGAGTATTACGATCAATCATAGATCACTGGTGTCGACTCGTCTCGAACAAGTGCCATTTGTGCGTGTTTATTATTTCTTTTTTGTTTTTTCTGTTTTGTGTTTCTTTTTCCAATCTCAAATGCAATAATATCTGCAATCGTTGCGCTATTACCTTAAGTAAAGCACACACAATCGATATGTTTTGATCTTAATGTAACTGGGAAAAATCTCAGCTATCGCTCCTCTTTTGGCAACATGTCACGATTAAATCTCACGTGCAAATACTTACAGATCACTGTCGACGTCTGTGCAATGTTACGTTATTCTTACGGATCGAATGTTTATATTATTTCGATTAGTGCGTGCGTACGCGTGTGTGTGTGTGTGTGTGTGTGTGTGTGTGTGTGTGTGTGTGTGTGTGTGTGTGTGTGTGTGTGTGTGTGTGTGTGTGTGTGTGTGTGTGTGTGTGTGTGTGTGTGTGTGTGTGTGTGTGTGTGTGTGTGTGTGTGTGTAGGTGTGTGTAAGATCGCGTTTATTCTCGATGTCACGAAACTCGACGATCTCAGCGCGCGTCCGTGCTCTTGTTCTGTCAAAGCGCGCCAATTCTTCGATTTCGAGCGATTTAATTATTTTTTTTTCTCTCTCTCTTTCTGTCTCTCGCCCTGTCTGCCTCAGGGCGCCGAGTCTCATTGAATCACGTGGAGGAAAGATGCTTCGCGCGGCTCTCGGATTGCGGCCGCTGCGTGTCGCGATGTCCACACGAACACGCGAGGACGGATCGATTCGAACACCTGTAGATGGTCGACGGCTTCGTGGTCGAAGGTAAGAGCGTAATCGTTTGCGTACTCGCGTCCGGCTCTTCGCTCCTCTCCGCGAACGCTCCCTTTCTACGTTTTCGATTCATCGATCAAAGCACGACACTCGGTGCCACCAGCCACGACAAATCATCGCGACACGTGGTGTTGTTACGCTGAGCGCTTTTTTATGAAACAGAACGCACGTTGCACAGGTCGCGACGACTCAAAGATCCTCGTGTCCTCGATAGCACACGAATTCCTAACCCTTCGCGCTCTCTCTTTTTCTTTCTTTCTCTCTCTCTCTCTCTCTCTCCCCCTCTCCTTCTCTCTTTCCCTCAGCTGTCTCCTGTAATCTCTCTCGTGTATCTCTCGAGAGTCCACCACACACGGATGGATCTCGCCACGACTTTTACCTCGGCGTCATCCTCAGCGTCGATAGATATCGTTTCTTTCTTTAGCTTTAACCCACAATCTTTGACAATGCCGCGTTCGACAGATAGATTCACGACGACGACGATCGTCGATCTTCCACGAGAATTCCGCGTTCGCTTCGCGACGCGCGGATTCGTCAGTGGAAACCAAGCGCGCGCGAGGCCGCCCGGCAGACTGAGAGAAGCAGTCGACAGTTGGCAGTCGGCAGCCAGCAGCCAGCAGCAGCAGCACAAGGCGAAACGTTTCGCCGTATGCCGAGCGAAGCTCTGTAAAAGCAACCTGCACACGCGGCCGCGCTGTGTTGTGTCGTCCCCACTTCCCTTTTTCGAGCGCGCGATAGCAGCGGTGGTGGCGGCG
>NW_022639513.1:1499478-1503413 GCF_010583005.1 Odontomachus brunneus | reverse complement strand
GGTGGCGGTGATGGCGGCGGCGGCGGCGACGGCGATAGTGGTGGTGGTGGTCGTAGTAGTAGTAGTAGTAGTAATAATAGTAGTAGTGGTGATGGTGCCGGCAACAGCGGCGGCGGCGTTGGTGGTGATGGTGGCGGCGGTGATGATGATGATGGTAGAGGTAATTGTGGCAGCGGAGGTGATGGTGGCGGAGGCAACGGTGGCGGTGACAGCACAACGATGGTGGCGGAGGTGGTGGCGACGATTATCTGTCTGTACCTATACGCCTGTTTCCCTGCATGCATGCTTATTCGTCTCCTTCTTCTACTGTTCCTCCTCTTCCTCCTTCTTGTCCTCTTCCTTCTTCTTATTCTCCTTCTCTTCCTTATCCTCCTTCTCCTCTTCCTTCCCTTCTTTCTCCTTTTCCTCCTTCTCCTTCTCATCCTTCTCCTTTTCTTCCTCATCCTCCTCCTTTTTCTCTTTCTCCTTCTTCTTCATCTTCTTATCCTCATCCTACTTCTGTCTCGTCCATTATATCCCTTTTACATTCCTCCTCTCGCAGCCGTGCGTTCTTCCGTCTTACCTACGGATTATAGGATTCACCTACGCCTCTCTTTGGCTACCTTTCCTTTTGTTTTTACGCGTTCCCCGCGCGGAAGTTTATAGCTGAGAATTTTCCGGTTTCGATGACTGTGTGCGCACAATGTAGCGATATTCGTTTAAGATTCGCTCGAGCTGCTCGAAGACCGCTCGAAACCAATGAGTCTTGCGTGTTTCTACGTATAGGCGACACGCGATTAAATATTCCTGTACTTGTTACAGCCATTCAACTTTCCATCCAATCTTATTATTCGATTTCGATGGTTTCGTGTTGAAACCAGTATGATTACGTTTGAATTGAGAATGCATCTGACGATTTCTTATAAAAAGAATTAAAAAAAGTTTCGACGGATTTTATTTACCGAATTTATTTTAAAAACCATTCTCTCTCTCTCTCTCTCTCTCTCTCTCTCTCTCTCTGTTACGGATGATTTACAAACGGCACTTGTTCGTTTTTGACGACATGAATGACGTTTAAGCCAGATTTCATAATGCGAGAAATTTCAACGTGATAAGAAAACATGAGAGTCCATTACACCGTAAATTCGACGCGTCTGTGACAACTTTGTCCAACCGTCCAACGAATTACATTTTCAACCGGAATATCAACCGTAGTCTATTGGAGTGGAACAAATAGTATCAAGAACGACGGCATCCGAAAGCAACACTCGACGAGCAAACATCTCGTATAAAAGTTGCTTCGATTTGTTTGCAATAATTCGCGCAACGTTCACACGGAATCTCCGCGGAAGGTAACAGAACTTGGAAAGTTCTTACGTGGTCTCACACCGCCGAAAGACGTCGAAGGGATGGACGTTTTAAAGAGACTTCCGGTCGTCTTGAGAGGTCGCGTGGCTGTCGGATACGACAGGGGTGAGAGACCGCGGTTTGCTCTCGATCGGCCGTCGCGATCCGAATCATCTCGAGACCAGGCGCGCGCCCGAGTACACGTTGATGCAAGTACACGGTAGGGTAAAAAAAGAAAAGGGGGATAAAATTCGACACGGAAGACGATACGCACCGTTCCAGCGGCAAGGTGCAATGGTGATTGGTGGTTGCACCGCGCTGGTAGGTCTCTTTTATACTGCGCGGCTCGGCGCGACCCCCGACAAAGCGGTACCGCCCCCTGGGCACGTGACGATGCTGGATCTGCCACCAGGGATACTACTACTATGCGCTCCTTGCAGCGCACCCCGTCGCGACTACCGTTAGACCACCCCACTACGGACACCCGCACCCTTCCATCCATCCTTCCTTGCACAGCGATGCACTCTAATTGATATCGTTATGTGACGACGCGCGAGCACGGACGCGACTTTGTGCCCGTGTCGCAAACGATGCGTCTCGTATTTGCTCCGGCAAAGAATTGTCCGCGCGGAATTCGTTTAGCTGTCGATTCGTCGATAGGCGCGTCAATGATTAACATGTCGACTGTCAAGGAGAGGAACAAGTCTCCCCAGTGGCACTGACACTGTTAACGACTTGGTGCGTTTGTCACCAGTAGAATCGTTGCGATTTTTACACGTGTAATAGACGGTGTTATGCTCGGTCTATGCTACGTGACGTTCTGTTGATTTGCAAATTGATGGGGTGGTGTCCGACGTATGGCATCGACACGGGGATGGAGGCTCGTCGAGCGAGACGACTCGAAACGAGTGAATCTAGTCTGTATATGGTCCGGCCCAAGCCGTCTGCCTACTGCGTGCAGTCAATGAACGTGATTCACTGTTCCTTGACGGAGTCTGAGGTAGACGGACGGACGGACGGGCGGGCGGGATAGCAGCCGGTATGGTCAGCGGCGCAGTAGGAGGAAAAGCGTAATACGAGACTGTTGGACCACGACTGAGAATGGCGCGAGCACATTGGTAGAGGGATCGCGTCAACGCGTTACGCGAGTAACGGCCGAGGGAGAAGGAGAGAGAGATAACGAGGTCGCGAAAAGAAGGCGCAGCAGAAGGTAGAGAAGGGCGGAACGCTTAGGCGAGCGAAGCGCGACGACAGGACGAAGAAAAAAGAGAAATAGATGCGTTGAGGAGATTTTCTCTCCTCCTCCTCCTCCTCCTCCTCCGTGTCTCTCGTCCGCGAGGAGCCGCGATCCTCCTCGCCTCTGATTGCCTTCCGTGGAGCGGCAAAAAGCGATCGATCGGCCGGCCGATCGACCGATCGATCTCGGGAAGTGTCGCGCGGAGAACCGCGCCGGGCTCTTGTTCGGGACTACAGTCTAGACTCTCTTCAATGGACGGCCACCGGACTGAATCGTCGTTCGTTTATCAACGGCTGTCTTTGCGCCGCCCTGCGGTTCGGTGGTGCCGCGAGAATGAGAAAACTCAATTCGCGAGCCGCCCCGAGCTTTTATTCGTCGGCGACTCGCGTCGTCGTCTCGCGATCTATCGCCTCGCGACATCTGGGATCTTACTCGTGGCAAACATTAAACATGTCCTTTTAATTTCAAGTTCCGCCTTTTTATACGTATGTCACAACGTATAACGTTGTTTCAGTCAGAGAATCAGAAAGGCATATTTAGACCCGTATTAATAATCATCACTTGTGAAACATCACTGTGTGTCCCACGTGAGATATCTAGTTATGAATTTAGTTAAATTTTTTACTTAAATCACATAATATATTATATTTGCAATCGCGATTTAGCTAAAAGATTCATATCTAACTTTAAATCTCGTCTGAGGCAAGTAACTATTAATAGTGCTTTTAGGCGTATTCCGTATTAATGGTCGTTACTTGAAACTTGTCTCAGGTGAAACATTCAGATTTTTATTTAGAGTTAAACCTGAATTTTTCAGTTGAATCACGATTATAAATGTAACGTTACATGTATTATATGTATTAAGTAAAACACTTCTAAATTCACATTTGAATATTTCACGTAGGACAAGTTTCAAGTACGTGTCCAGGATATGGCTTCTAGTCGCGCTATCGCCGTATTAGAATTCGTCGATCTAATCGTTGGGATCGTTTGCGTGACACATCGCGAAGCGATGTCGCTCTCGCGATTTTCTCGTTGCGCTTTCTCGCGCTGATCCTTCCGGCGTAGCCGGTGTGTATCCTCGAGACGAAGCGCAACGAGGCTCCATTCATATCCCCGTGACAGAGAGTCGCGAATCACGGGTACTATCGACGACGACTCGACTCGATATGGCAAGAGTCAGTCTACCAATCTGCACGAAAGCGCAAAAACTCAATGGAACAAGTCGGAATGGGGCAGAATGAATGTACGGTGCGCGGCGCGGACACGCGGATGTCGCCGATTTGGTCGATTTAAGGCACGGCTGGGGCCGAGAGAAAAAGAGACAGAGAGAGAGAGAGAGAGAGAGAGAGAGAGAGAGAGAGAGAGAGAG
>NW_022639513.1:1496446-1498144 GCF_010583005.1 Odontomachus brunneus | reverse complement strand
GAGAGAGAGAGAGAGAGAGAGAGAGAGAGAGAGAGAGAGAAGGGCCCGAGGGAGGTGGCGGAGAGAGAGAGAGAGTAAGGCGAGATAGGATGGTGCGGAGCGGAGAAATCAAGATTGCTCCAACTGGATCCTGGAGCCGCGGTGATCCCAGAGTAATTACGCATCGTGCGACTTTGCTTTTAATACTTCAGAACGAGCAAAAACTCGGCGTGCGCGCGAGCAACACGAGACACGGAGCGTATCACGAAATACGGTTGTGGTGTTCGCCATCGGTGTTGGTAGTTCTCGCGTGCATCAGCGAGGCCGTGTGTCTTCGCCGGATGAATCTCTCTCTTTCTCACCACCTCTCTCGTCGTGGTTACGAACCCCTGTTTCCCTTTTCTCGAGGATATCGTACGATCGCGCAGATAAAAAAAAAGAATAGAGATTTCTTTCGATCGCTTCGGCCGAATCGAGTATGTAACAGGTCGGGTTCATCGCGTCTGACATCGTTAACACGTTGCTTTGCATCGACAGTACAAGAATTTAACCGAATTACCAATAACAGTGCCGGTCACAGGTGACCGTGTTTATGGTGTTCAACATCGTCAACGCGACTAAGTTTACTTGTATGTGAGAACTCAGAACGCCGCCTAAGCGCGCTAAAGCCGCGCAAATATCGATGTCGCGTGCGCGAACGTCACGGAAACAAATTGGCTCAATCCTTCACCGGGAAACGTCATTCGGCTTCCGGTATGGAGCGTGATCGATCGTTGCGTCCAGCCGCATTCGATTGTAGCTGATAGATAAGCGAGATGTCTATGGATGTCTCGCGCGTATACGTGGCGCGTTAGTAGCATCTGCATGCTGAATTGGCGGCGCATAATCGGCGAGACTGCGTCAGGGTCTCGTGAGTAACCCGAGGCGAACATTATGCTACCGTACTGCCAATAGTGTTGCGCAATTACGCGCTCTCCGGAGGGTTTGCGGCGGTTGCGTGGAATCGTGACGGTGCTGCGGAACGCGTACTGTCGTTAAGCGTGGACAGGACGGGATGCGCCTAAGACTGGACTGGGTCCGTTCGGCTACTCCCGGGAGTTGTTCTCATCGTATGATATTAAAGACATTTTTATTTATTAACAATTATTATACAATTACCAATTAACATTTATTATATAACAATTACACGACATGTAATATTTTAATCAAAGTTATCAATAAGTTGTTCTCAATAACTTTTTGCCATTTTTCAGATAATAGTTCGTTTAGATAATACATCGATAAAATGACTTTGTATTTCGGAACTGTGCATCAGATAAACCGTGTTACATCGATCTGAATAAGTGATAATAGTGTATTCTGAAGGATCTCACAATATATGTTTAATACACACAGAAATTGAAGTGCCCTTTGGCACCTCTAAATGGTAGAAAACACACAAGATGGCGTAGAGTCCAAATTTCGACTCGGATTAATACGTTGATATCAAGTAACGCCGTTCAATGAATTTAATTAAAACGCAATACGGACCAAAGCGATGCCTCCGTACACGTGAGGCGGCTTTGTTAGAGTCGCGAATATGCGCAAAGATGCAACTCTCTGTCGGTGGATGTGCCGCGCATACACTGCTTACGCGTTATAAGCCGCACCGAAGCGCTCCGAGCATATATATATATATATATATATATATATATATATATATATATATATATATATATA
>NW_022639513.1:1484706-1495074 GCF_010583005.1 Odontomachus brunneus | reverse complement strand
ATATATATATATATATATATATATATATATATATATATATATATATATATAGCCGGGGAATTTAATTTCGCGATTCTTAAGCTCTCACCAGCGCCGGTACGGGGATTTCTCAAAGAAACAATGTCTCACAGACGGCTGTTCCTATTCTCGAGGGTACGTTTCGCGTCAGCCTCCTTCTCTCGCTGCGCGCGCGGCCGCATCAGTAATGTCTAAAGATTTACGCTGCACACGTGCGCGCCAGCGCGGCGGCGTTCCTCGTGCGTTCATCCCGCGTAACGAGACAACAGAACTTTTTGCGAGATGCACTCGAAAGCTACCGCGTTCGTCCTTCTGAATCATTAGTCGTAGTTGCTTCGACTTGGAGCAACGGTATTAGGGAACGCAGCATTACACTTGCGCGTCGTGGCAGGTTTCGACCAGTCGGGCGTTTTGATTTTCGAACAGAAAGACTAGTAGTGAGTCTTGGTGCATGTCAAGCTTCCATTGAAGCGCCGGTTGTGCTCTCGCGCGAAGCGAGAGCGGATTGACGAGACGGCACGATAAAACGCGGATACACGTAGGATATGCGCACGCTCGTTGAAACAAATTGCTTGTTTTCGCGATACGTAATGCAGATTGCGGCCACTGTGTGTGCACCAGGAAAGAATAGAAAGCGGCCATTCCGTCTTGACGGCGCGCGTTGACGGATAACGAGAAACTTGCCTATTTAGATCGCGATAACTTCGAGAGATCAACTCGTTCCTTCCCCGAGCGAGCGAACATGTCCTTTTCCTCCCTGTGTGCACATACCTCTCGTTATCCATATGTAATCTACAGTGGCAGTATTTTCACTGTCGTTGCGGACTTGTCGTTGGATGGCGTGCAAGTATGTGGATGTTTGGTTAACGTGGTGTACGAGTTTGGAAGGATTTTAGTGTATTGAGTTAAGTATGACGAGTCAGATAGAGGAAATTCTGTAAGAACGAGTGCATAGATAGTGTGTAAACGAAGCGCGTGAAAACACATCATCCCGATATAACTAGGAACGTTCTCGCAACTGACAAATCGAAGTGTCAAACCTGCGGTCTATCGATCGATAGAGTGCGAGATGCGCGGCGTGTCAATTTCGCGGTGTAACATCCAGACCAATACTGGCAAAACTGGGAAGGTTTGCTCTCTCACATACATAATGCATACCGCAACATGCAGAGGAGCAGGTAGAGTAATGGCAATAACAGCCTCACCTTTTCCACCTCCTCCGGCATGCTACGATGCATGTGTCCTTTTGTTATTTTTATTTCTCTCCTTCGTTCTTCCCCCTGCGTTGTGCTATTTATTACAACACACGAATTATTCGCCCTCTTCTCTGTCGAACTCGCATTCGGTACGGGATACCCGTTTATTATATGCGTCTTCTTCTATATTCGCACCGAGTCGCGTGCAAGCGCACGAAGAAAGAATATCCGTGTGATCTGGTTCGCGGACCACAAGGGAATCAAAACAAGCCTGCGAAATAAAGGAGCCCGACCAACGACGATGAATCACGAAATTTTTAGTAAGAGTAGCCGCACGTCTATCGTACACCTATAGAGAGTCCTACGATCTATAGATGAGACTCGTGAATGCGCCGTAAACTCTTGTGTTCGAGGGACGCGTGTTTCTGCCGAAAATCTTCAATCTAGGCCGATAGATCGAGATCGTACGAAACAATCAAAACCGCAACAACGTACCGCGGCTAAGACGAAACCACAAATAACCTGTCGTAAGTTTGTAAGAGACACGTCGGCGCGAACGTGTCGACAGGTCGATTCAGTATGGAAAACGTGCTGGCACCGCGTGGAATCTGTTATTTTTACATCGATGTTGTACATACAAATTTCATTTTCTTTTCATTCAGAAGCATTTGGCCGATGAATCTGAATCCTGAGATTCACCGTCAGTGCAGCAGAAATCCAGAACGTGTTAGCCTTCATTTTCGATATAAGAGAGTCTCGTTCGCAGAAATCTACACGGTACCTTCATCCTCAGCTATGTATTTCAGAGAAAGAGAGAAAATGAAAATGAGAAAAAGAAGGGCCTGCAAATTTTTCGAAAATATAATCTATCATATTCGTCCTTCTCCTTTCTCGCGAGTCTTTTCGCTCGAAGTAGCGTCCGTGCAAAGCCAGCCATCCGGACTGCGGTCAACGAGAGAGAAAGAGAGAGAGAGAGAGGGAAGAGAGAGGGGGAGAGAGAGAGAGAGAGAGAGAGAGAGAGAGAGAGAGAGAGAGCGGGGCGAGACTGAATATATCGTCGTTTTGCCACGTCTGCCGGCAGTCTAGACTTCCCGAGTCCTCGAGTCCGGTCGCGACGTCACCGAATGAACAGACTTTTAGGGCGGCGATAAACGTCCGTCGTGTTTTGTAACCGGCAGGCAGGTAGACATTCGAGCGGATTGGTTCCGTTGCGGCCCTACCAACCAGTCCTCTGCTATACTCGCTCTACTACGCGAGAGATTGCATCCGATGCAGAAGGCAGTGCGTGCGTACGCGCGTCACGTTATAATCCTTCGTCTCATCTGGACGAGACATTGTTTCTACGTTTAGGAAAGGCTCCGGCGTTTTTCTTCACGGCGAGACGCGTGTTTCCCCCCAGGTGACCTTATCGAGTCGCGCTAATTCGCCCCGCGACGCGAGAAACGTATGAAAGAGCAGCAAGAAGGTGGAGAGAAACGTTCTGGGAGAGATGTTAAGGTATCTCACAACGCGACGGTGCATGCACAGCCTTCCAGCTGCATCCGCGACGCACCTGCCTCCTTCGTGCGCGCGCGCGCGCGCGGACGCACTTTCCAAGAAACCCAACCACTCTCACGCCGTTTTTCATCAATTGTTCTTGCTGGCACATTCATGCGTCCTCTACGCACCGTGAACCCTCCTCCTCTTTGACTCTTACTATTCACCACCGCCGCCGCGCTTTATCTTCCTCTTCCTTCCCCTAGTAGTCCATTTTCTTTCTCTCCGCTTATTTTCCTTTTAGCGGGACGGATTTAACATCGCGAAAAATTCCCGACGTCATGCTCCATCTCACGCGTAGAAACGTCCCTTTTCTCTCTCTCTCTCTCTCTCTCTCTCTCTCCGCCCCTTCCTGTTCAAGAAACTTTTTTCTTGAACCGTCTTTACCTCACGTATCACGTAGAGGAGACCGGACGTTTCGTTTATGCATTTATTGTAAGAGAAATAGCGGAAACAAGAAATCGCAAAATGTTCTTTTTAGAACACAAGTACTCTTGTCATGTTTCGTGATCTCTTTTCCAGCGTTTCTCTCACAAATAAATACATTAATAAAGAAGCTCGACGAACCTGTCTCAAATCTCCCCTATTTGCAAACTACCGCCGTGGTGAACCATCAGACACCGTGTTCACTTTGATACGTCGGTAGCGCCGTCGAAATCGTGGCGCGTCTCTCGTAGTAGATAGGCGTAGCTCTGGTCAGACGTTACTCGCCATTGACAATGGTCGAGGAGGGCGAGAGAGACGGACGGAGGAACGGGCCCTCTCGGCTCGGAGATCCTGAATGGTAATGATTATAGCAAATTGCTCTTGCTTGGCTTGGGGGTGCCTAATAGCCACTCAGTGGGGCTGTTGAAACCGCGCGCCCCTTCGTTCAACCTTTGATCCCTCCGCCCGAGTCAACCCTTGAAAACTTCATTGTTTCTACCCTGCTCCGCTGCGGGTGCGGATGGACCCCTGGAAGTTCGTTCCCCGTGGATGTTCTCGATATGTCTTACCGACCTGTGCATTTCGCTACTAACGACACGCGCGAGTCGCCTCTGTCCGCATATTTCTCATATGATTCGGTGCGAGTATGCGCGCATAAATACAAGATGGACGTATGTACCCATAGAACGCACGTTTCATTCGTCGACATATTCCTACACGGAAAATTACGTTAATGCAATTGAATTTTCTATTACTTGGAGACTAGATGAAAAACTCAATTGTAGGAACAGAAAAATTCTCATAGGAGATTTCTATTCAATCAATTACTGTCAGTTATTTTAATCGAATCTTGATGCAGCTGAATATTCAGACGAATGCTTTCAATCACAGTAACATTATTTCTTTTCTGCGAGTTTCTCGCCTGGTTCCCATTGAACTGAAATTTTTTTCCGTGTATCTGAAAAATGCTTTCTTCATATCAACACTTGTTCAGTATTTTCAACCAAATCGATATATGAGGCTCGCCCGAATTACTTCTTTTCATGTGAAACAAAAAAACCATTCCGGCGCGTTTCTATCCTATTCGCATTCCTAGTTTCCGATTACGCTCGTAGCTGCGTGTGCACGTCGGACTTCTAGGCGTTTGCAGCCTTTGCCGCGTCTCGAGAAAGACAGCCGCATAAACGAAAGGCACGCGAGCGTACGGTTGTCGCGTCGTGACGGTACCAAAGGCCGACAGGAGAAAAAGACAGAGAGAGAGAGAGAGAGAGAGAGAGAGAGACACGAGGCGATAGGCGGGCAGGCAGGTTAGGTACAGAGAGAGGCATGATCGCGTTTCAACGGACATTGAGATATTAAACGTCGAGATGCCGTTGGCGGAGAGAGCGGTCAAGGAATCGGTAACGTTACACTTACGCACACGCTTGTGCACGTGCCTGCTCGCGTGCACGAGTGCATATGTGCGTGCATGCGTATGTGCGTACCAGGTTGGTTGGTCGGCTGCATGCGTACAGGTCATTCCAGCATGGTACGCGAGTTAGCAGAAAGTATTCGAGGGACGACGGCGGCGGTGGCGGCGGCCCCGAATGACTGACGTACGAAGGGTGCAGCAGGATGCTCTTTTTGCGATCGACGGTGGAGGAGATAGAGTACGAAGAGCGGAAGAACGAAGAACGAGGCGTACACACAGTGGTGAAGTTTAGCGCGGAGGGTAGGTAGGAGAGCTCGGGATCTCGAGGCGGCGGAGGAGCTTAGAAGGAGACAACGCTGGCGGTGCAGCGCGCTGGCTGCAAGGATAAAAGGATGTGGAGATGCGGGAATAAAAGACAAGGCTCTCTCTCTTTCTCTCTCTCTCCCTCTCTCTCTCTCTCTCTCTCTCTCTCTCTCTCTCTCTCTCTCCCGCTCGCTCGCTGCGGCGAGCAAGGCTGCTGCCGCAGGAAGGCTATATGGTGGAGTAAGGCAGGAGGAAAAGAGGAAAGGGAAGAGCGCGCAAGGGAGAGAACTCGGCCGCTGCCTGCAGGGGCCACGGTCGTTGCTGCCCACGCCGTGGCCCATCTATCCACGTCCACTGTGACCACCTGCGCAATCTGACAGGCCAGCTCTAACGATGCGCGTACTCTTCCACGCTATTCTGGAAGAGACAGACATGTCCACGGGATACGCTCGCTCTCGAACGGACGCGACGCGTCGCGTCGCGTCATCTCGACGACGTCGTCGTCGTCGGAAAGAAGATTGACAGTTCGTCCGTATCGCCGAAGAATATCGAACGACATGATGGAATGCTTTCTGAATCTTGAGGAACGATATCGCGAAATTTCGAAGACTCGGAAGTTTCAACGAGCAGTACTTCGCGCCGGATAACTCGCGTTAACCGACGTTAATCAATTACGGAAGTCGGAGAGACGTTGCACTTGAAGTGCGCGAGGAAACACCTTTCTTCGTAACCGACGCGATCCGCGGCGTATGTAATCCTCGAATTAGTTTCTCCTCTCGCGTTCCTTACAATACCGAAAGTTAAACGCGCTCTCTCGCGAAGTTGCAGGTAGTATCCCGTGAGCGCCTTTGGCCATCTCCGATCTCGTTGCTGCGCTGCCTTACGTAAATATCGACGCCCTGCGGTTATTGCGCCGAGATCGGATCTCTCCACCACGACCAGTACTCATTATAATGTAAACTTGCATTCTTACGGGTTACATAGCAGACATCTTGCAGACTGCCAGCTATTCGGAATTTCTCACAGTTTTAGCAGCTTATTACTGCTTTTCTTCCTTTCTTTTCCTGCTTTCCTTCTCGATCGCCTCGCGAAAATCGGCCTACCGCACGCAGCCACGAGCGCTCGGTGAAAAGCGAAATTACTTTTGCGGAATTACAGCCGTCCGCGCAAGAAACTTGTATGGAGGATGCGTTCTCCAAGTTCCGCGCGTAGCGCCGTTAAAAAACTGAAAAGCACTCGCTAAGGCTCGCGGGACAATGGACCTCTTCTCTCTCTCCTTCTCTCGACCAGCGGTCGAAAGTTTTCAGCACCCTAGTGGTCAATTTCCCACTCAGACGGAATCATTAGTCTACTGCTACGGCAACCGGGGTGCTCTCGCACTCCCTGACGAAAGAAGTACACTCGATGAGCGGAACCGAGCGTACTAAAACCAAACTCGCAATCAGCGAACGGGGTGCGCCACGGTTGTATCACGGTGGTCATCATTTTCAGAGTCATTGTATCAAGACTAATTGTTAATGTATTGCAAGATAATTGCGAGAGGAGCGTCTAATATCTCATGAGACAGACGGACGCAAAAACTTTATTCATGCATAAGAATAGACTCGAATACTTAAGTTACAGCTTTTTTCAGGTCTCATGTATAAATTCAAAATTTGAATTGAGTCTTTTATGAGACAAGTCACAATTTCAAGCGACGATTATCAATATGGACTTTGGACGCACGAAATTAGACGAATATCCTGTCTCACTTAAACATGCATTTATCGTGCATAAAATTGATCAAAGATGAGAATAGATGTCTGAATCACTGAATCTCGAAGACTGTTTTCTCTCTTTCTCTCAATAGCTTTGTTTTGAGTTTCGATTCTCGATCCAGTACATCCAATTCAGCGAGAAGGCACGTCAACGTAATTTTCGCCGTACCCTCTCGCGGAGGAATTGGATATATATATATATATATATATATATATATATATATATATAACGCGCGGGATAAGTGCAGTGCACGTTCCGATGCGAGCGTGTGAAGAGTACAGGTTGGCGGATATCCCTCCGGTCGTGAGGATCGCGTGGCGACAGCTAAGAAAGTATTCCTGACCAAGAAAGAGACGGGAAGAGCGATATAAAAAGAGATGAAAAAGGAGTCGCGGTGAAGAACGACGATGACGGGGCGAGAAAAGGACGCGGTTGTACCGCGAGCCAACCACGTCCGCTGGGTAATTACGATTACTATCTATGAGTAGCCAGTGACTGTCCAAGTAGCGTGAGAAGAACAACCGTTGAGGTTCTCCATGCGAACTGGTTTCACGCCTCGTTCCGTTCGCGAGTACAACACGTAGCCGATCCTAGAGCGAGCAGCCCGGGAGAGACGTCTCTTGCGGAGGATAGCCGCGCGAGAGGAAGTAGGCGTACTACCCGTATTCTGTCTCCCTCCCTCCCCTTTTTTCCTCTATTTCTACTCCGTTTCCTTGCAAAACTAATATATCATTGCCCCTCGTCCTCCGGGCCTAGACTCTGCAGTCCGAGTCTGCAGCCGCGAGAGAGTTATCCTCTCCGGCTAGCAATCTATAGATCTATCTCCACCGGTACTGGCTATTTATTTATCTGCTAGACAAACAGCGCTACTGCGCGTCATTATTTTCTGAATTTTTTTTTTCAATATTACATACGATAAGAGTTTTTTTTTTATGTTAAAATGTACCACCTTTTCGGTTTTTCTTTCAATATTAACGTTATACACACTATCTCATAGTATTTGGTTTTCCCTGACATTCAAATATCTGATGTCTGTGATAAATACGCTGGATATTGCGTCCCAGTCGAGATTCATCATAAGGTCTTTTGTTTTAGAAGCAACGTGTGATGTGGCCGTGCAGTTAAGCTCTAATATAAAAAAAAATCAACACGGCGATGAAGAAAATGTTAACGAAAACTGAGGAATTTTCGAAAAAGCAGAGCACCGGCAAGCAGCGCTCGCGCCTAGCGCAACATCGTTAGACTTGAGCTGATTCAACCCAAACCAGCTCGTGGACGATGCCCCTTGATATCACAGGATATCCGACTGGTGCGAGAGCGAGAGGGCAGCAACCGGTGCACGTACTCGCTCTCGCATCGCCGTGCTTGCACGGCGTTATATCCCGTCCGACGATGACGCGACGAGCCGTGTGTGGTCACGTGTAAGTACGTACGTACGTACGTACGTACGCGTATATACGTACGTACAGCGGCGCGTACGATCGTGCGTACGGCGGATTACACGCGCGCACGCACACACGCACGCATGCACAGCACAGTGATGATGTGCCGCGTTCACGTAGTCCCGTCTAGACGGCCGTCAGACGTATTATTGGGTTCGCGTAACTCTGTGCCACATAGCTATCGCATTACCTATACGTTATGCGCGTATGTGCGCGTTGGCGCAATTGCTACGTGTGCATGACGGCACGCACGTACACGCGCGTACACACACGCGCACACCACGGCCGAATCGCGCCGAGGTTAGCTTCAGCTGACGTAACCGCCGCTAATTATCGGTCGACTCCCTAGATCGGTTCGATGCGCGTCGCTCTCGAATGCTCGTGTTGCACACGTAAGTTCGTGCGCCCGCGTTACCTGTCTGCCCATCCGCGCACCGCCTCTGCTTGACCGCCGCCGTCATATCCACGTGCACGCTCGGCGGAGTCGCGTCGTCGTCTCCGATTTTCCTCGCGCTTTTTTCGTCGCGTCGAGAACGTCGAATTAAGAAAACCGATGCGTTTCCCCGACAGCTTTCCCCGAAAGAGTCGACATTTTTCCACACATTTTATACATTTTATGTGCTTATTTACTACATAGAGCCGACTTTCTTCTCGATAAAGTTTTACATTATTCTTGTAAAGAAGATTCTTTTTTGTGTACTCAATAATGAACTCTTTTAAAATTTGTGATGAGTATATTTTAAGACTATTATCAAGAAAATATTCTTTATTGAAGAATAACTAAAAGAAATGTGACAAATTAAGTAATCACTTTTTTTTTAGCAGTAAAATATCTTTAAATTGTTATATTTATCGTTACCTTGCGCATGTGCAATGCATGTCCATGAAATAGACGCCAGTATTTTTAGCGCGTGGAGTATCGCGTACGCGATTTGCAATTATCCGTGTCCTCGGATTGAAAAAACTTACATATATAATTCAAATCAGATCCCGCGCTCGGCCGCTGGCTAATGCAATAATAATGAGTCGCTGAAAATTACCATCGCGCAACGTTTTACATATGATCTTTGTTAAATACATTGACACGAACGCTCTAGGAAATTTCCTTTCAAGCTGCCGTCGATAAATCGAATCCGCCCCACGCTTCGTCTCGAAGGATACAAATGCGAGCGATAAAGCTGGCTTATCCCGATGACAGAACCAATCAACGAGGCGTCTCTATATCGCGTCTCACCGGGATAAATCATGAAATTGCGGGACGTATCGCTTTAGGGGGAAAAAAGAAATCGTACTTGAATAAAAAACCGCAAACGTTATCGGGCCAATCGAGATGTCAAGCGTAACGACTCTTTAGTATGTTTGAGCTAATATGACAGAAACGACGATGTGCTACAAGACATTCGAAGTCGAAGAGTGTATCTAAGAGTGCACCCACTGGAAGAAATTCACTCTGATCGATGGAAACATCCCCGCGTATATGTATTAAGAATCCACCCCAAGTTTCACTCAAACGTTCACTCAGAGTGGCAGTATCGTTATAATCGTTCCAAGTGAATTTTTGTAGGTGACAGCGGCCTTTGAAGCCACTTTGAAACGAAATTTCGACTACTTTCAACTCTACTTTCGACTTCAATGTTCTATTTAACGTCTACTTTGACACTCTGAAGCAACCTTTTTTATTCAACTCATTAACTTTGATCATCTTTAGGACTTGCAAGTGGCATTTTGTGCGTTTTGTGCTACTTAAAGGTGCCAAGTAAAGCTTCAGTTTCCATACACATACTGATCCTTCAGAATATACGAGTGTTGGATAGTTCAGATCGAAAATAACATTTGGATAGTCAGGTGGTAAGGCCGATCGAACGTTCGCGACGAGTTGCAGTTTTTCGTCTCGGAAGTTTTACTACTTTCTTACGAGTCGCTGTTCGCCTTGTCCTACGTCGCCTCCTCGTCCCATTCCGGCCGCCTACGCGATATTCTTGTCCCCGACGAGTCAGAAGCGTCTAAACCGGAGGACGTGCCTCGCCTTCCTGGAACTCGTCTCATTCAGCGGCGTGAAACTATTTATAGCACTTGTGCTGGTGATCCGCTGAATGAAAGGGTTATCTACGCGTTACGAACATTTCCACGGGCAACGATCGCGTTTTTGTGACCTCAACGGGGTCGTTTTATCCGTTATGTGAGACGGTATCCAGAACTTACGCGGAATGTTCGAGCCGAGAGAACGAGAGAGAGAGAGAGAGAGAGAGAGAGAGAGAGAGAGAGAGAGAGAGAGAGA
>NW_022639513.1:1413172-1484473 GCF_010583005.1 Odontomachus brunneus | reverse complement strand
GAGAGAGAGAGAGAGAGAGAGAGAGAGAGAGAGAGAGAGAGAGAGAGAGAGAGAGAGAGAGAACTGGTGATTTGAAGACACAAAAAGAGATCTCGCAAAGTAGATAAATTGCTTCATTGAATAAGATTTTTTTGAAATTAAAGAGTCGCAGAATTCGACTGTTGCTTCGACTGATCTTTTCTTTTCTGCATCGCGACGACACACACACACAGTATCGGTGTCTATTGTATCAATACGCCGGATCTTACGGTATGCATGTTTTGTCTCTCGGCGGACGACGAAGACACAACTAACTGATATTTGCTCCGCATTGTCCAGTATATTAATACGATATCGATATCGAGTCGTCGCATATCTAATGTCACGAGCAGGTTGCGCGCCGAAGAGACCGTAAATAGCGATATATATTAAGCCGTCGCCATTGCCGTCGTCGAGGGCTCGTTACCGAAGACGAAGAAGCGTCTCCGGTATGAGAGACACTGCTTTTCGGCCTGTACGAGATCCGGGCCACAATGTGTGGTGTCTGGGAGGCGCGAGCATAGATCAATCTGCAAAACAGGAAGACCCACTTATATCATAGATTAGGCGGTCCTTTCGTGTAGGCACATGTGGTCCTATGGGAGTAGTCCGCGTCCTGTGCGACGAATTGGCGAGTCGTACAACCTACTTACTATTATTGTTGTGACGTGTCCCCCGTAATAGCGAACACGTGCACGCGCCCTTCTCGCGCGCGGGGTGACTGAACTCCTCCTGAGATAGTCGCGTACATGTTTTCGATGTTGAACGCGGAGAAGAGTACACGTGCGACACGTATCTCCGCGTCTCTCTCCTCCACTTTGGGAGCCCAACTTTTTTCAGCCGTCAATTATCAAATTCATAGAATCAATAAATATACTCAAGAGACTCTACGCGCGATTGTTAAAGCTTCTGGCCGTTCGGCGCAGAACTCTCGATTAATCTCACGTCTCCCAGAAACGAGGAAACAAAATTCTTGCAAAATACGTGGAAATGAAAAAACATGTTCGTCAAATAATCGACTTGCGGTCGATCGAGCAAATGTTCAAGATAGTCCGAACACTTTCCTTTTGTTCTAACAATCAATAAATAACCGTAAAATTAGCGTGACGTGTACATTTCCTTTGTCACATTAATTTTACGATTGTTCGTCGACTGTCGGAGTAAAAGGAAAGTATCATTTTATGGACGCATCTTTTTACATACTTTGTGGGCAGAATCTGAGAGCAGAAGGAAAGACATTTTGAGCGTGTTTTCTCGCTTCTGATGTCGTGAATCGAAGTCTTAGGTCTTAAAACGCTCGCGAATTGAACAATTTCCATAGACTGGAAGCCAAAGGAGCGGGACATTGGTCCACTTCCTTCCAAGGCATGGGAGATACCTTTCCCGTAGAGTAGTACATGCACGCAACGTGCGCCGGCTAATGCGGCGCGCCGCATAGCTGCCGAGAGTAAGATCGACGAACACTCGTTTTTCTATCGTTAATTAACGCGCACGGGCACGGCCTACGCACGCTCCCTTGGCAATAGGGACATACATAAATGCGCGGTACATTGCAAAAGCGTATCCTGCACTGTCTACTGGCTGCTACTTCATGCGTGCGTCCGCATTCCTAGCCTTCAATTACAAACCGCGCGCGGCACACACGCGTACGTGTGCGCACGTATGCGCGTCGCGCCGTGCACGCATACATACGTGCGCGCTTGTCTATTAGAACGGCCGGTGGACAAACGCTAACAGCAACCATGGATTATTACCCGGCCGGACCCTTTGTTGTTTCTGTTTGTGCCTACGGTCGAACATCCGGCTCGCCGGCTCCCGCGCGATTACGGTCGCGCGCGCGTACGACGTCGCGCGTTTTCGCCACGTGAATTCTTCTCGCGAGAAGAATCTTTATCCGCGCGTTAACGTCGCGCGTTAGAATGCACTCCCACACCGCGTACACCTCGGGACTCGGGAGGAGTCCCACGACGACGATCTCGTGGCGCATCGATCTCGTTGTCGGATGTACGCGAGGCGCCTCGCGCGTTTATCGATGCGCATCGAAACCGCAAATCGTCGCACGACGACGAGGAGCTGGTGGAATGTTTTCTTCCCATTATGTAAAAAGAGACGAGTTGAAAAACAGCTCGAATCGAGTTAATTGAGCTCAATTTCAGGCTTGTATACGGCCAGCCGATTGTCCGATTTGAGTCGACTGCAATTTATGCAACAAAATTTGCGTAACTTTGAGGCTCGATGCTTTTTGCTCCATTTTCTTCTTATTGCGGCTTGGTGCTTTTTCACTTCGTTTTCGAGAAGAAAAATCAAGGGACGCCCAGTCCGAGGCGTACGAATTGTATTTCGCGCGATTAGCGTCGACAGGATATCGTCGCGATTCGAGAGAGCATTCCCACCAGAGGAAACCCGTTTGATTTGCATATAATTGATAGTCGGCGCGTATATAACGGCGCGTATATAACTAAAACAAAGAAGGACCGAAAGGGAAGAAAGAAATCTCCGTGAAAACGATATGGACATTGGATTTCGCAACGCGGAAACGTAACGTTACCGCGCTCGCCAGCAACATATGGTACTTGCATTATTGCACTCGCGAATCGTAGAAACACGCTTCATTATTGCTCATTACTTGTGTGAAATTATGCATCTGATCGGCGGTTTCCGCTTGTGTATACGCGCGATCAAGTTATTTTGTCATTAGAACATGTCGTGTAATGAAGCGTCATTATTAAGAGTGTTCCATCGGGTTTCATTTTTCTTTTTGGTACGCGTGATATACAGGGTGTCTGGCGATTCACCAGTTGTGTGCAGGTAAAACTCATCAGACTGAACACATTATTCTTTCATCGCTTCGCAAACAGCCGCGTGAAATTTTGAGTTATTAATTGGCTATAAGATTGAACGAATAATTTCGAATGAATTATCGAGCGGTACAGAGCGCGACAGATCGCGTGATTATCGATTACGATCGTATCGTAGGATACGATACCTTCGTATTGATTTAAGCGCGATTTATTGTCACGCCGACGACCACCTGCACATAGGAATTATATAGAATCATACCGGTCGCCGCGGCTGCGTTTTGCGGCTTTAAGACGCAGGTGGCATGAAAGTGTGCTCGCCAGATACGCTTAGCGGTAATGGACAATGGTCGCGAATTCGATCCGCTGTCTCGCGATGTAGGCTAGACATCATCTCGAATTACACGACGAGCTCCGCGCGACCGCAATTCGTCACTTCGCGTAAGCATTTATCTCGTCGCGTGCATCGGAACGTAATATCTTCGGAGATGTCTCGCATCTTCACCGGGGAGGTACCCCGTCGTATTAATCCGCTAAACGCCGTGACGGTCACCAGGAGGTTTGCGACGTAAATTTCGAGGTTGCGGATTGTTTACGTATTGTTTACGTGATATATATAATATATATACAGTCTTTTTTTACGCAGACAATGTAAATAGACTATGTGGACGCTCTACGTAGTTATCGTATCTGCTTTGAGTATCGATGATATAAATGTTTGAGAAAGATAAGAAATTACAGAAAATTTGCATTTCATTATATAACAGATTGGTAGAGGACTTGATTAGCAAGCGCATACAATGAGAGAGCGGACGTTTTCGCGACGTCCAATTGTTCCTCATCCTATTCCACACGTAGGAAAACTACGCGTCACTGTCGACGCGTTCGCGTGTTAACGGCAACGATCTAACGATCACCGAGGAGGTTTTATCGCGCATCGAGATCGTTACGTACGCGATCGATTCTGAGGATTCGCGGCAACCGTCTAATTTTGCAACGGTACAACGTGACATTATCGCTTGTTAACGTTGCGCAGCTGTGTCATTACGACACGGTTTTGCGCGTTTTTTCTATAGGTTTTCTGTGTGATTTATAATATAACTAAGTCACGCGAGAGAATACATAACGTATACACACTTATGCGCGCAGCCTGGTTACGGGGGAAAACGGATTCGATCGTCGGACGGACGGACGGACGGACGGACGGATCGTTTCGGAAAAATAGGGAAAAACGAAAGCGGCCAGACGGTGTGGAGTCGGTTCTCTATCTTTTCCTCTTTCAGTCAGAAGAGGGATGCATCAAGGCCAGATGAGGCCTGTCCACTAGTAAAAGGGGGCCGAAAAATGGCTGACAGGCAACAAACGAGAGCCATTTGTTAGCACCGATTTGACCTGGCGTTACCGCCGCGTCTAGACACCCAGGTCTCCGCCTGGGTTCCGCCGATCCTCTACCACTCGCACGGTACATTTCCGTAAACTGCTCGCTGCGATTCACCGGAGATGCATTCGTGCATTTGCGGCGACAGACGTTTGATAAGAGGTTTGAAAAGTAACGTGTTACTTGTAACGCTGCTACCATTACAAGTTACTGTTTTTCGGCAACCACTTGATCCTCTTTATTGATACACTGAGGAAAAATACTCGAAAATTTATTTATTTGCGGGATACAAAGTTTGTATTTCACACACAGAAATAAACTTTGTTCCTCAGAAACAAGCTGTTCCAAGTATTTTTTCTCGGTATATAACAGTTACTTTCGAAAAGTAACTTCTCCAACCTTGGAGAAATATCCGTCGCGTGTTATGTCGTCTTTGTCAACGCGCGAAAAAATCAATTAAGAAAATTGCAACCTCGCGAAACCCGCTCGCGTGCACAAACAGATTCGAATCCTCGATATTCGACGGGGATCCTCGAAAAATCGCTCGCTAGTTAGAAGCTGAAGGAAATTTCGAATTAGACGGGGAAGCTCTCTTTTCTTTCGCGGCTGTAATACCGGACCTGTTCTCACGAAGTTGAAGTTCACGTGACAAGCGAACGTTGACGAAGGTGTAATTACAACAGCTACGGCTTTCACTTGGAATTAGCGGATTAGAATTGAAAACGTAAGACGCGTAGTACCTGCATCGCAACGCGCTCACCTCCTTTACCGTGAGTTCGTTCCCGCGTCCGGAAATGCATAATTGAAAGGCGAGAAGAGCCTCATAAATAACCGCGCTAATTATTTCTAGCCTCGCCAATTTCCTGTCTTCTTGTCTGTCCGTGCGCCTTCTTCCCCTTTGCTCTTTCGTTTTCATCCTTCTTCACCGACTCTCGTTTCTCTCTCTCTCTCTCTCTCTCTCTCTCTCTCTCTCTCTCTCTTTCTGTGCATCTACTTTTACGACAACGGAAAGTTTTGGGAATCTTTAAATGTCCTTATCTGCTCGATGCATTCGAGTCTATTAAATGTGTTAATTGTTAATAGACGATACTGTATCCCAAGACACGCGATTAATTCTGTAGACTATAGCGGGATGTCTTTAAAAAGTGATATTGCTCTTGGAATGGAAAAGACATCGCTTTTTTATCGCTGATTGTAATGCGCTGTGTTTAATCGAGTCAACTAGATGCACGCGTGAAAATCATGTGAGACGTGCAAAGGCGGATTAGCGCGTAAGAAAACATCTTCGCGGATCGTTATTAAAAGGGCGACATGTTTACCTCGAGACGGCCTTCACCGAGATTTTGTCGCGCCGAGGTCGCTTGTATAAGGTAGATTCGGACGAAACAGAATTCTGCGAAATCCACGATTTCTACCTTGACAAAAAAAAGGAAAGGAGGGAGAGAGAGAGAGAGAGAGAGAAAAGAAGGCAGAATCGCACTGGTTTCTCTCGAGTCGAGTAACGGCCAGACTCGTGACTCAGTTTAAGACTCTCGCCGCTTTGGGATTTCTGATCATCCTCCTCTCTTTCTCTTCCCCTCTCTCTTTCTTTCTCCCCCTCTTCCGCCCCCTCTCGTCGCACGGCATTTTTTTAAACTCCATAAAATCCACGCACGACCGGAACGGAGAAAATAGTTTAGTGCCGCCAGATCCTGAGTGGGCTTCGCGAGTGGACGCTATTAGCCTCAGGTACCCCGATGATATAAAATCGATTTTTTATCGCAAAAGACGAGAAAGAGAAGGAATGGAAGGGAAAAGAGAGGAAGAGAGAGAGAGAGAGAGAGAGTGTGTGTGTGTGACTGGAAATTAGTCAGCGATGTTTTCGGAGATTCCTGAGTGCGGCGCGACGTATTCTTCGATTCTACTACCCTCGTCCTCGAATACCGTTTTATCGCTGCTTACATCGCGACGCGACGAATTTCGTTCTCGTTTTATACTTTTGTCCCCTTTCCCCTCTCCAAGCATCTTATCGGCGAAATAGCTATCGATATACAGTGTGTCCGTTTCTCTAGGAGAGAACGTCTTTCTCGTTCTTTCTTATATCGCGTTCGCTTTTTTCCCTCGCTTTCTCAGAACTTCGCAGTTGATCCCCGTCTCCGGATTCGGAGAAGGGAGCTGATTCCTTAACTAAATATACAAGCACAACATTAAAACTCGAAGAACGGTTTCTACTTCTTTCACTTTTTTATTCGCTGCCACAATATTCTTTATTAGATAAAGAATTATAAAGACATTAAGTTAATTAGACATATAAATATAATGGAAGAATATCTATATAAGTTGACAATCACTTGTCTATGATGATATCTTCTGAGGCATTATCGAAGTATACACGTATTTGAAAACTTTGGCCGACATTTATTCCTCGATATTGCGCAATATTCTCAATATAATATAAATCTTGTTCATAATTGAAACATGATTCTTCCATATGTACATACGTACAAAATACATCACAATTCCACATAAATACACATATATCATATCATTACACATATATTACCATATATTTGTAAATTGTAGAGTCACTATTGAGCTCTGAGATTGTCCGATGTAATTCGAGGTAATATGAGATCTCGTCGATGAGTTTCAGTCGTCTATTTCTTTGAAACGTTTTTGTGTTTTCCGCCATAAAGCTTGCTTCTTCTCCACGTTGGCGTCCAACTCGATGCTGGGAAAGTCCGTCTCGCTCGATCCGAGGCCACCTCTGTTCTGATTGTAATTGATAGGTATCTGCAACACGAAAAGCGCGATTCTTCGTTACGATATAATTTCAAAGCTCATACGAGCGCATATCAGGTTTCCGTGAAATTTCTGAAGATACGCTCGCCGACGAAAGAAGACAATTTTCCGCACGAGTCTTTCGCCAAAACGCTCGACGAAAGAACCGTTTCCTCGACTGTATTTGGGCCAAGTGCCGTGTCCCATCTACCAAAGGCGCCAAACAAGACCGTATCTACTACCGTCGTTACTTGACTTACTTAGAGACGAAAACTTAAGTACAGAGGCCGAAGAAGAATGAGAAGAAAGCGGAGCCTCATTTTCCATGTTTCCGCAAACCGCGGGGCTTCGTCGCACCGACGAATATGGGAGACCAGGTCAAGCTTTAGAGTCCTGCTTTTCTCACGATGAATTCATAAACGAAACGCACGGTCAACGTGACTCTTGGGCCGTGATTTAAACCCGTTTCTCTTACTTCATCTACGTGTGGTTTCGTCATTAGTTCCGTCATCCTCGATTTTTCGAGACTCGGACCCTTCTTCTGAATTTTCTCTTATCGATAAAAGTGCTCCTCCAAGTGTGATTTAAAGACGATTAAAAGGCCTGCAAGGCCTTATTTCAATCTCGGAATATATAAGATGACCAGTCTCTCTTGTCACTGTTTAACGTTTAACGACACCGTCTCGTCTCGTGTGATCGTGCGGTCGTCGTCGCGCCCTTTGGACGCGAATCGCTGGTGCGTATAAGAACGCCAAGAATTCACGTTGACGACGATCCCGCGACGGTCGTAGAGCACGTAAAACGACCGGTCGTTATTCGATTGACAAGCCTGCGACGAGGCCGAGGAGCGAAGAGGCTCGCGCGCGTTTCGCTTTCTCACTCCGACGATGATAGCGATGATGCATCCGTCTGGACTGTCTAGACCACTTATATATTATAACTCGCTCGCCGGTTCGTTTTCTCTTCCCGTTTGCGGCTCAACATCGGTCCAGACGGAGGAATCCATTTGTAGGATAGAAGGCGGCCGTGTTATTGTCGGTCTCGTGTGCTACGTCGCTTAACTTTAACCCTAATCGCCTCTGACGGGGCGGTCGTTAATCGACGAGTGTTTACAAGCATTTATTGCTTTAGTCCGATCTTCCCGAAGAGACGCCGCTGCCGTCGCCGTCGTCGTTGTCGTCGTCGTCGTCCTCATCATCGCTGTCGCCGCCAACGGGCCATCGACCGTGGAAGTTGTTACAGCTGGCTCACACTCGAAGCGCCAACAGCTCTCGGCACACGCTCGGAAGCGAGAATATTCGGATTATTTATCGTACGAGAGAGCAGTCGTTGTGCGCGCGACCATCAATCGGGCCGCAATTGTCAGGTCTTAACGGTTAACGGGTAGCAGCGCGATCGATCGATGATATCGGAGAGAGAGGTCTGCATGGCGGAGTAAACTGTATGGCGAAAAGGCGAGCACCGTGAAATATTCATTAAACAACGTCCCGTCGCGGGTATCGCCGTCGGACCGTTGAATTATTTTGTCCGGTCCCAGCGCCACGACCTAGATTTCGTAACTTCGTTAGAAGAGGAGAGCCGAAATAGCTTGTCGTCCTGCCGTAATAACGTTAGCGACACGTCGTATCGACGCTTCAATTATTCAAACGCATCGATCGTAGAGATAAAAATTAACGTTTACCAGTAACGTTCTCTTCCCTCGGATTTGCGGGATTTCGCGAATAACAGATCGATCCAGACTCAACGAAATTGTAGGAAAAGATTCAATATGGTTGTTTAATATGTATCTAATCATTGTCGAGAATAGTTGGACGGAAATTTGCGCGAATCAATAGCCCGACTAGAAATTACTCCATGGTCCTGATCAGGTTGGTCTCAATCAGTTATCTGGTTTGTACAAAGTAATGTTATCGGGCCTTCTGTCAGGTAACGTAACAGGGAAATCAGAACTTTATTAATAATAAGGATTAGTAATAACACAAGACCATAAACAAGTTTTTGTCAAGTAATTCTAATCAGAGGAGGCGTTATTTGTCAAGTGTATTTTTCAACGTGAAACTTAGGTTAACCTGACGTGATAGAACAATTCGACTAATGATATTGTTTTAGGTGTCCAAAATCTATAAATCTATAAGATTCATGTTAGAGTTCTGATTAAAAAGTTGTCTGACAACTTATCTTGTAGTCTTGTATAATTAGAATTCGATAACATTATCTTATACAAACTAAACAACTGACTGAGACCAGGATTATGGGGTAAATTTCCAATTGAGAAAGATAAGACCTATAAGAGCTGTGCGTTGAATGTTAGTGTGCGATCTCGCAAAATCCGCGAAAAAAGTTGCAGCTGCCGAATGGAATCGAACGCGACGTCGACATGCCAAGCAAATTGACAGTCTCGTCCCGCACCGAGGCGAAAACTAGGAGGGTAGAAAATAGGCAAATAGGCCAACACCAGCTGATTGAGCGACACGTCCAAGCGGAGGCAATGTACCGTGATTACCGATTAGATGGCGCAGACACGTCGCGACGTCTGCCACGTCCCTGCCCTTCCCACTCTTCTCTCTCTCTCTCTCTCTCTCTCTCTCTCTCTCTCTCTCTTTCTCTCTCTCTTTCTCGCTTAATTCATCGTTCAACCCCAGACACGTTTAATGCGTATGCGTATACGCTGATTCGTCGATGCACCGAATATGCGTGCGTGCGTGAATGCGTGCGTGTGCGATTATACGACGACGTGGCGGCGCGAAAGCACGAAACTCTATTGCGTGGCTGGGCAAGGGGCATAATGATACCGCGTTGCGTCGGGTGCAATGTGCCAAATGCGCCGTTCATTTAAGTGCTGAAAAGAAGCAGAAGAAAAAAAAAAAAAAAGAAGAGGAAAACGTCAGCAAGAAACGACGAAGCGAATGGATGCAACCGGTTTCGTGATTAATCAAGCGCGAAAGAATATGTGTCTAACGCGATTAACTCACCGGTACGCGCCGGAAAACTCTCTGTATGCCCGCTGAGATGAGAGAGGGAAAGAGAAAAAGTTTATATGATTTAAAAACAGAAAGAAAGCAATAAAAGAATGAGAGAGAGAGAGAGAGAAAGGAAAGAAAGGAAGAGGAAATTCCTGGGTCGTGAACCCAGACACTGTATCCGCAGCCGATCGCGTATGGACAAAACGGTGCCGAAGTACAATAACATATTAGGAATTCGCGGGTTCTGCGACGGTGGTAGGGTGCCAGACGGTCTGTGCCAGTTCGAAAGTTTGTCCTGGTTTACCCGTCTGGCATACCGGGAAGCGACGTGGACGCACGTGCGCCGCACCTTGACAGGTTGAATATGGGCTCTGGAGCGCGGAGACAGCATATTGGATTCGAAACTTTGCTCGTTTACAACGCCGCCAGTGTGTCTGCCACCACCGTCGTCGTCGTCGTCGTCGTCGTCGTCGTCGTCGTCGTCGTCGTCGTCGTCGTCGTCGTTGTCGTCGGCGTCGCCGCCGCAACCACCTCGTCCTCCTCTTCCTCCCTCCGTTACCGTCACCGAATGCACCATGTCGACTGCACCGCACCACAACTCTCAAATAAACGTCAAGTTTCTTCCTCTTTCTCTCTCTCTCCCCCTCTCTCTCTCTCTCTCTCTCTCTCTCTCTCTCTCTTGCTAGCTTTCTCTCTTTTTCTATTCATCAAAACGATCGAAACGTTGCCGTACGTAACATACGTCCGGAGAGAGGAGAGCAACGTGGATGTAATTCGACCGAGGGAATCCCATTTCAAGTCGTCGGAAAGCGACGTCTCGCCTCGAGTTTCGGACATATCGGTTGCGATTCAGAAGAGGAGGCGACTGTCTCGGCACGTACGTCTCTTTCGAGAAACAAGATGAACGATCGTTGCCGAATATCGAAGAACTTCGGAGGAATCTCGGAGAGCTCTTCGCGCTTCCAAGGCTCTTCCAGATGAGGCGCGCGCCCGGCTGCAATCTCCCTCTTGCTGAGCCGCGACATGTTTATACAGGGTTAATTAGCTCTCTCGCGGCCGTCTATCGAGAGTCTATGCTCTAGAGTTCCTAGACTAAACTGGGTAAACCGAGGCCGCAGCCTCGGTGTCTAGCACTAATAGTGTTACGATACTCGTATGCAAGCAAAACACACACCTTTGCTCTCTTACGATCACATAAGGTAAAAATACCAATGCTCGGACTTAACCTTGAACATTCTTATTGTTGCAACGATATACTTGCAAGTAAACTCACAACTAAACTACTCTTCCAATTATAACATTCCAATTATAACATTCCAAATATAACATTCTAATGATTGTACCTTAGAGAGTACGTCCGATTACTATTATATCTTTTTCATGCAAGATCATTCTCCCGGCACTTCTTAGAGAAGTCGAAAGATTTCGAGAGTCTCACCCTTCTATCTTCGACGTGAGGAATTCTAATCTCACCGGACTCGCGACGAAAAGTTTCAAACTCATCGCGATGTTTGTACCGTTTGAAGAGTCACTTCGGAAGTGACTCGAATCACGGTGGTACACGGACGAAACACGCTGCGGAGGTATACCCATACACACACGCCCGTCTCTAACGCCTAGACGCGGATGCAGAGGTAGACGAGGCGGTAGGCGAATGGAGGTTTATGCATACCGATCGCGCATACACAGGCGTCGCACGTCCTAACCGCGCGCGCGCGCGAGCGTACTCCCGCGATAATCCAGTGATGGATGTCCCTAGGTGGTCGGTAAGCCCTGCCAGCCAGACTGTTCGGTATATCGGTGTGTTTACCCAGACGGAAGCCGTCTGGCGGCGATAGGGCAACCGACGTCTCCCGTGTGGTATGTATGCTTCATACGCCAGCTCTACTTAAACCATTAAAGGATACGCGGCGCACCTATGCATGCATATATACGCAGGAAACGGCCAATCAATAATACTCGATCGTAAAAGCAAACGAATCGTCGCGAAAAGATAAAAAGACAGTCGATCGCCGATTGGATGCAGCGCGACGATACATCGGGGTCCTCACGGGTTGCATCGCGTTCAAGGCACACAGATCAGCACAAAAGCCTGAACATGTAATGCGACTGAATTATTAGGATCTTCTGATTGTTTGTGTTATAATTCCGACTGGGAATTTATTCTGATCAGGGTGGTCCCAGTTATTTCACTTATATAAAGTGATGTGTAATTGGGTCCTAATTATTAACAATCCTCATAAAGTCCTGATTGTCACACTGTGTCACATAACTTATTAGGACCCGATAATATAATTTTATATAAACCAGATAAATGATTCAGGTCAGCACTATGGGATAAGTTTCTAGTCGGAATTGAGTTATTAATCATTCAAAAAACGTTCAAGAAGCGCGAATGGTTTTGCAAAGCAAAGATCACCGTCATAGTTTTGTCTAGAATTAATTGTTATAAAATACCAGTAACCCAATTATACTGCCTCTTAACTTGTTGAACGTCGCCACTAGACCAGTCTCGAATTATATTCATTTGTCGTATCTTTGGCAGTTGAATCTTTTGGCAATTAAGTATTTATACTATTTACAAGAACGATTGATCGCGAAGACGGGTGACATCGTTGAGGCGATCGAATTGAAATGATACGCGAGTCGCACATTGCACATTCGGTTGTCGGTTGTCCGCGTTCGCGTCGAGTACGCGTCGCTACGGCCGACGTCGCGGTAATTAATAAATCTCTCATTGTACATATTTGTATGTCGATACCGGGCGATTATTCGGCCAACGTGTACTGTATACACACACCTCGTCTAGACCAATCGACCGCTCTCCTGGACTGGATTGTATATTCCTAGCTAACTAACGTTACGGACAACCAGCCGACATACAAACAAACGTGTACCCGTGCGCACGTAGTGTGAGTGTGCGCGCGAGACACACGTACCGACAATGCCGACTATTAAGCCGACGATGTGGTTATACGTGCACGCGTGTATGGGCCTCCTGTGTGTGCACAGAATTATGCACTCGCGTCCGGTTCCTCCTGGCTGAGCTCTGGTTAATTTCGTTCCGTCTCCGCGTCTCTCTCTCTCTCTCTCTCTCTCTCTCTCTCTCCTCCTATCCCCCTCCCTCCCTCTCTCTCTCTCTCTCTCTCTCCCCCCGGGAGAATCGCGATACGGAACAGCTCCCCCGCATCGCATGCGGAAAATGATCGTTACTCTTCCGCACCTCCGACGTGGGAGAGCTGTACGCGCTTCGAATCTGATATATCATCGATTCAGCGTTTTCATTCGCGCGTTTTTCTTATTTTTTTTTTCATATTAACACACGGGAAGAAGCGTTTTACATTTTCTAGCCAGATCTGTCGATAAACGACAGAATTAGTAGAAAAGAAGAGCGACTCCGGGTTTATTACGTGGATCCCGCCGTGCTGATTTCCGTAGATTGTACAAAGACTCGTGGCGAAAGTACTAATTCTGGATATTCTTATTGTTCTGGTTTTTTAAATACTTAAATATTTAAATTTTCAACATAGAATATACAGTATACAGCCCTCGTATACGTTTCAAGATTCACTGTGAATAGTAGTGAACACTATATATAAGATGCTTGCAAAAGTATGTGATATTAAAGCTATTTTTATTTATCAATAACAATGAGATGACTTTGCCATGCTTTCGCGAAAGGGAAGTGCAGTTTCTTTCGAATTAGATCGATTTGTATTATTTATCAAGATAATGATAAAGATGTTTAGCACATAATAACCGTGACTGCGGTTCAACAAAGAGCGAAGAGCACTGGCACCATCTCGTGGAAGTAGTAGTTTTAATAGGCTATATCTCTGGAACCCGAGGTCTCTCTGATCACTTTGGCACTTGCATATTTGTAATCTACACACTATAAGCTTGATTTTAAACCTACAATAGTTTTTCAAAACTTTTTGGCTATGAATTTGGGTCAGTGGCTTATAGATGACGCTTGGCCGCGTTATTTCACGTAATATTTTTGGGCTGTGCTAACTAAACCGGTACTTTTGTCTTACTTGATGAATGAATTACCAAAGACGTGTTAAACTGATGAAATTTGAAAACGCATATATCTTTCATCTTGTTACATCAGCTGTTTGTTGGACGTATCCCCAATTTTTGAAATGCAACTGATTTTACGTTTATATGTAGTTTGACGAAGACGCAGTAGTGTCATCTGTGACTATCGCGACATTTGACATGTTGGTGCTATCTTCGCGAAGATATCCGCGATGCTTGAGAGGCTTGTTTCGAGTTTCAACGCGGAAGATCAAGAGAGGTAAATAGAACGAGGAAGGACACGTTAATCTAATACCTACCTACGGTTAGTCAACGAATAAGCGTCTAGACAGCGGAGATGTTTGCGTTGGATTTATTTGTGACTGTGGCTTCCCACCTGTTGCCTCTTGCGTCTCTTCCGAACGCGCCGCCACAAGTTCTCTCATTCCTCTTTTACCTCTTTCTGCCTCCCGCTACCGCTCAGCTTTTCTTTCTCCCTTTCTTCCGTTTTTCATGCGATTTTCTTCCACTCTATTCGGTTAGCGCGTCGTAAATCTTGCGCGTCGTCATTCACTCCGTCGATTCTGATTTTAAGACGTCTTGATCGTCGTCGTTCTGTGCGAGACAATGCTTCAAAGATATATACGTATCTTTGCGTATTTTCGTTCTTTCCCTTTCTCTCTCCTCTTTTTCTTATCGTTAGTGGAGTGTTAATGAAATCGCAGACATTGTGGTCGACGAAAAATGTAGAGAAAGTATCGGTATCTAGTTGAGAAAGTCGTAGAATCGTGAGGGATTCATAATCTTGAGTGATTCATAAGAGTTTTAAATTATGGCTAGTGTAGGAAGCTTTTATCTTATACTTGTTCGATGAATCTTGAAAATTTGGCGACGATTCGGGTCGGGACGGAAACTTGCTCTGATTGGGATCGTATCAAAAGCCGCATTAGAAGGACGTACGTAAAATCAAGTTGTTTGCCTTTTGCGGTTCGCGCACCGGCCGGCAAGTGGTTTCTCAGTGGTAGGCGCGCGCGATCTTCGCTTTCGTTCTCTTTTTACCCCCGACACTGTTTTCGTTGTGTCGCCAAAAGAAAAAGGCGCAGCGAATAAACAGATGGCCTGGGAAAAATAAGAAAAAAGAACAAGAGATTAATGACGACAACAAGCTATCGGGAACGAATCGTGGAGGCGCGGGAATCAACATCGGCGATTTGCTCTTGTATCCGTAGGCCTTGCCTGTTTTTCGCGGTTAATGCTTTCAAAACATTCCGACCGAAGCCCGATACTGATACCGGATGCAAACAAGTTGCGACTAGACGCAAAAGTCCGCCATTATACCCGAGGCGAAATTTCCATCTTACTTTCACACTTTAATATTTTATTTAACTTCGTTGTGGCACTGTGAAGCTTATATAAATTTCTTGTAATTATATTTAACTTATCAACTCTTTCGAGATTTCAATTTCCGATTAAGAATCACGCTCGAAAATAAAAGTGCAATTTTGGGGAAGAGATTAGCAGAAGAGAACGCTGTAAAAACGCGGAAAATCCAAAGGATTTTGCAACGTTGGAACATCGCGAATCCGTTCACTAAGCACTACAAAATCAAAGCCGGCATTCAGCCTTGGATGACAAAGACTCGAAAAAATGTACAGAGCAACGGGAGAAGAGTATCCTCGGTATCTGCGGATTGACCTGTTTCCATTCCAACTCCGTCCGCATTCATTCGCTCGCAGGTTCGCCCCAAATTCCGATGACAATGCGAGCTTCTCGACAGACGATCGAGAGAAGACGAATTGGATTCTTGACGTATTTGTTGCGCGGTGAGACCGAGTGTCTCATCCGCAAACCTCTTCCACGCAAACACGATGCTCCGGAAAGAATTCCCGCGTCAAAAGTCTTCGTTCTGAAGCATCTTCGCGCCTTGCGTCGCCTTGCGGCGAGTCGCGAGGATTGTTGAAATCGCGTTGCAGTCTCCACCTGTCTGCATTACATAATATCGCAACGACCTTGCGTTCCACACCGTAACGCCCGCGGCTTCGCCGCGCGTATGTGCATCTCGCGGTCAGCTTCCGCTGCACCGCGAGCCCTTCTCTCTCTCTCTCTCTTTCTCTCTCTCTTCATCTCCTTCCTCCTCCCCTTCTTTCGTCTCCTCTCACCACTGTTTTTGTTTTCGCCGGCAGAAAAAGGTACGGCAGACAAATAGACGGCGCGGCGCGATGCGCAGAAAATAAGCGAAGAAACAAGAGGCGAAATGCAACAACAAGTTTTCGCGTGCAAATCGCCAGGCGATTTCTCGCTTGTTTTCGCGGGCTCTCTCTCTTTCTTTCTCATACACACAAAACATCCCTGTCCGATGCCGATTAATTAATGCCGGGTGTATCGCCTGCAAACAAGCGCGATCGATGCCCGTTCCTACGTAAACACCGATGATTCGCGAGATCTCACGTCTCTCTTTTGAGTTAATTGATCGATTCCGTGTTGAATTGATCTCCTCGTCCAGGTTCCTCGCCGGAGTAAAAATATCTTCACCGTTGACAGTCGTTTCCGCGTCACCATGAGTGGGTCTCGTTCGCATCGACACACCTTTGGCGATTTGTCTCTCGCGTTCTTCGGAAAATCGGAGGTGCCGCCTTCGGGTTTTATGGAAACACGACGAATCCTCATTGCCTCGCGACAGGCCGCGCGGCCGGCGGATTATTTATCGTGTCATTAATCAGACGAGTTTTTCCGCGGAGGATTGTAAACCGCGAACAGGTGCAATATGGAAATGGATGTAAATCGTAAAAGGAGCCAACCGGCGGCTCGGTACGCTCTATCTGCGAAATGGCTCACCGGCAGTCGATATTCAGGGAAGTCTATAAAATGAAATCGTTGCAGTTCCCGGATGCAGTTTGCGACTACTTGGCGGCCGGAGCGTTTGCCGCAGCGTGCCGATTGTGTAGTCCAAGATGTAAGGCGCCCGAGCGCGCCGTGATTATGCCTATTGCCTCGGTGAAACGAGATAAAGAAATGTAACTCAGTCGGACAAGTCTTCTCGAGTGTCTTCGAGTCGCCGTCCGTTTATTTTCTCAATAGACGTGCACTTTTTCCGAATACCCGCGACAGATGATGAAAGAATTGTCGCGGCTACGTGTGACCTCGCGCGAAACTATACCGACAAAAAAAATTGCTACGACAGCAAGAATCTGTGTGCGGTAGCTAAGTCCCGTTGCAACATATGGATATCTAAAAGTACAGCTGTCAGTACACTGAGAGAAAATATACTTAAAAAATAAAAATTTCTTTGGTGGGTACACTGGGATAACATTTACTTCAATTATCTTATTTAAATAGAGTAAATAATCGCCTTTTTCATGAAAAGTTCTCCTAAGCTTTCAAGAAAATGTATATTTTCTTGAAAATGATATATTTTTCAGATATTTTTCTCTCAGTACTCAGTACTCACTACATTCTCAGCAAACCATGACATAGCTGTGACAGTGAAATCTTTCTTTTTCCTATCCATTCACATCCTGATCGTTTGCATGTAACCGGTCGAGTATCCGAGAAAATCGACGTCGAAATACTCGTCGATACATTGCGGAGGACTGAAGAATATTTGTATTTTCAGAGTAACTTACGACGACTCGCGCGTGTATAACGTAACCACCTCGGCGGTGAAGCACTTAGATAAATGAACCCGTCCAGATTTTATCCGTTCGAGTATAACACGGACTCGCGTACGCAGGCATCACCTTCGTAAGGTGGTTTTATACCTATCGTCTATCGCATCTCCGCGCGCGGTTTACTGGCAATCGCCATTCGCGAGTTTTACAATGTCTGGTTTACGGTTCCCTCACTGAGACTAGACGCAACGCAACAGCCCGCCCGTCTTCCTTCCGTTTCTCGCGTAGCCCGTAGTAGCCTCTTCTCTGTCTCCGTCGTTTACGATATAGGTCACATCTCAGTGCGAGAACGCGCATTCGAGGATGGTGCGGGTGTTACGTGGTCTGCAGACTGCAACTGCGTGAAGCGGCGCGCGTAAAGACAACGACAGTGACGTAAAAACGGATCCAATGTAAAAGCGAAGTAGTCAGCGTCTGCGATAGTAACTTCCAGTCAGCTCTCGCGAGATCTCTCGCGATTTTTTTTTTTAAGGTGAAACTCTGGCAGAGTTATAGAAGCTCGAAGAGATCTAGGAAGAATCTAATTCTCTGTCTATAATTGCGCGATACGGAAGAATAATTGCGTAGTCAACTGTGTTTCATAAACACTTTGCAGATTTCAGACTGATCGTTCAGAAGAACAAACCTGTCTATTACACTGATATCTCAGCATTTCACGCGCGCTTCGTGGCATTCCATTTAAAAGTAAATCAGAAAGAGCCGCGTGAGAGAGGATGCGCGTTACGTAGAAAATACAGCCTGCGCCCCGGCAGGCTGCGGACGATGCTTTACGAGCAAAAAGCGCGGAGCGAAGCGGCTCTCTCTGGTCTACGTCTAGCGGAAGCAACGGTTTTAGAGAGCGGCGGACAAATTTGACAAAAAAAGACGGACAGGCAGTAGGAGACCGCAGGGACTACGGCGGGACGGGCAAATGGGTGGCGACAGTGGACAGAGAGAGGTACCAGACGAGAGAAAATAACAGTCCTCTTATCCCACCCTTTAATCCTTTTACGCGCACAAGCACCGCCGGTCGACTGTATTCCGGCGTATGCAATGGGGCATACGATGCGTCTAGACAAAATAATGATTTGGATTTCAATACATTTGCATTCATTACCCCGGGGCACCTCTCTCCGCCTTTCCGCCGCGGCTCACGGCCCGCGCGTCTCTTCTTTCGCCATTCCACGTTTCGCAGAGTTACGCTCGTTATCATACGAATGCTCTGCTCGTGTGCCGACGGCGCTCGTTTCGTCGAAATGCCGTCGAAATGCGACACGGACGGACGTACGGACGGGCTACCACCAGGAACAAGATCGGCACGACGCGCCGGTGTGGCCGGGAAGGAAGCGAGCGAGCGAGCGAGCGAGCGAGCGAGGAAGGAAGGAAGGGGAGATATCGCGGATTGCGACGTAGCAACCACGCTTGGCTAATGAGTCGAGCGTGTATCCGCTTCTTCTCTTTATTTTTCCCTCTTCGGACACACGTGCGAGTTTAGTCTGTCTGGCTTGTGCTAAATTAGAAGTACGTGGTGCAGTTTCCAGCCCGATCTATCGCTACACTTTGCATTTGTTCGTTCCCGGTGACGAATGCACCGAATGTAACGCGCGAGCTGATATTTATCGTCGTCTTTTTCTTCGACGATCCATTTCACGAGGAACTCGAAGTGAATTTCGTCGTAACAAAAGTTCAATCGTTCCAAGAGCTAAGAACCTGGTGATAGCCCGTCCATGAAGGCCCTTTGTCTCCGACACTCGCTGCATCTTCTTGTGATAATCGAGATAAGTTAGTAACGATAAGAAAATGACTTACGGGATCCTTTATTCCGTCTCCATCTTTACCCAAGGGATGACCTTCCGACCAACCCATTTTCGTAAGTATTTGGAATCCTTTGTTATCCTTTGATATCGACCTGTGAATATTCGCTGATAAAGCTCAACAGTTTCAAATTTTAAAGACGCTTACTTTACGCGAAGAAAGCCAAATGTCGTGAAATGCTTACCAGTCGAGAGAACTCTGTTGTGTCTTAGCATGGTGACTCGAGGAACCTACATGTTGTCTTCTGGCTTGCGCTCTATCCTGATAGCCTGAAGCTAATTGACTACTGGATGTAACATTATCCTTTTCGACTCCGAATTTGTGCTTCAGACGCCGTAACTCTTTCTTGTGCAGTTTTTTCTTCGAAGTTTTGTTCTCATTGGAACTGGTGCTCTGTTGGACAAGACCTGGCTCGCAATGACCACATGTCTCATTTCCGTTATGAATATGGCATAGTAATTTGGTCTCGCTGATCTTGATGATCGAACCATGCGTTATCTCATAAGGTTCCGATTCCTGCTTAGCTACCGACAATCTCTTGCCATTCAAAAATGTGCCATTTCTTGAGCCAGAATCTATTATTTGGTATTGTTTTTTAGTCTCGTCGTACATAAAACGTGCGTGATACTGTAAATGTACATATGTATAGTTGCTATATTATTAATATCACAGGAAAAAATTAAGAACGAGTATGCAGTACGTATAAAAAAGGTCGGGATCACGGAATTCGAGAAATATGAGTTTTATAAAAAAAATGTTTCAGATAAAAGTTGTACAGTTTAAAAATATCTATTTATCTTGTCTATCTCTGATTTTATCAGTTTGACTTTGGATGACATCGCCAAAGTCAAGGCAACTTTGAATTTTTTAGAGATGGGACCCCCTATTTTTTTGCCTTGAGACTTTTTTAAAACATTATAATCTTATCTTATTCTTTGAGTCAGCTATTTCAAGATAATCAATATTTTTATGGTAAGATGTCAAAGATCGCAGTTTTGTTCAAGATGAAATAAGTGAAGATACTACTATCGTATTATAGCCATGTATGGAAAAATAGATGGTAGGTGATACATAGGCCTAAGTCAATTTTTATATATCCTATATTTAAGAATAGAAACTTTGATTATATACCTTGCTGATATTTACATCCGGTATCAATACTGAATGATCTCCTTCTCTACCTAATGAACCTCCTGTATATGGTATGAGAAAAAGGCAACCCACTTTTAATTTCATCAAGTTGGTTTCTTTGACAATAATCCTTATGCATGGCGGATAACTTTTCGCTAAATCTAGAATTGAAAATATTCTCATCATTTTAATGTTCATAACATTATTTGACAATGAAAATGTAACACCTAATTATATACATTATGTATAGTTTTTTTACATTAACGATTCATTAAATATTTTAGTCAATTCTTTAACATACGTTTAACGCAACATAATAACTTTTTTCCTCCCATTACATTCCTTTCATAAAATTTTTATAAGAGGAATATAGACAATTTCTAAATAAGAAAGATATAGACTAGATATTCTATAAGATATTCTATATTCTTCCCCTAACAGCACAGATATCTAGGAGACATCCAGAGGACATCCTGAAATCTTGTGCTGTCTGGGATTGCAGATAAATACGCAACTAATATAAAAAGTTACACTACCAAATATAAGAATTATTATTTTGCTAAATATATATCTACTCGACAAGTAGACTAGATATTTCTATAAGAAAGATATAGATATTATCACCTAAAGTACTAGTGGTATATAATAAATTATATATAAATATAGAGTTGATGAAGTCAGAAACAAAAAAGAAATTTCCGCGGTTGTAGCTTTTTTCTCTCTTGTTAAAACAATTGAAAATATATCTACATTAATATTAATAAAGTATAGAAGAAAAATAAAATATAAAATATAATAAAATAGTATTCTCAAAAATATAAGGGAAAGATATTGAAAGTTATTTTGTTAATTTTTCGTATTTGACGATAAATAATTATGAAAGGACAATTGCAGTGAGAGATATAAGATATCTTTCTACAAAGTGAAAATAGAAAAATAAATATATAAATAAAAACCTTGTTCTTCATCGCGGTCGCTTTCACTATTAGTAGATAGGTCAGGAGTAATTTCTTCGGATGTATCATCATTTTCGCTCTCAGAGCATTCACCATCCTCGGGTTCTGCCGAATTTTCTTCGTGTTTTCGTTTTTTCACGTTATCCTACAAGAGAGACACGTATGCACATTAAAACCATAGGATAATTACCTAAAGCTTGTCGCTTGTATCTTCTAACTGTTATATTTGAGAAGTCCTTTATTAATTCATCTATCTCATCTGAAACCTGTAATCAAAAACAACATACAAAATATTTTTTACAAAAGTCTGACATATATTACTAAGTGTGGAATTAATTGCAGAATAGTAACCTTATCTACTTTCCCAGATTCCCGTTCCTTTTTTTGCGTGGCAGGAAGGTGAATATTGGTAGCTTCATTTGTGCAAATTTGGACTTGACTGTGGAATTGATACGTCTTACTAGCTTCATCATAGTAATAATATGTTCCAGTATTTCCATCATAATACAGGCCTTGTCGCTTTAAAATAACATTAGTACTATAAATATTAATCATTTTCATTTTTTAGAATCAAGAAAGATAACATATATTATATTAACATATACATATATATATATATATATATTAAAAAAAATATATATATATATACATTAATATATACAATATATATACATTAAGATAACATATATAATTTTGATATAAATGAGCTTAATAATATATACCGTGTCATAATAATATCCAGTGTTATAATCATAATACATTCCAGATGTTTCTTCGTATACAAAACCAGTTTGTAATAAAGCTGATTCTGCTACTTGTTTTACTTGATCTACTATACTATGTGATTTATCATCATTACTAACATCCCAATCTTGTGATAAAGACTTATCAAAATTTAGAGGATCTGTCTGAGTTCCACAGTCTACATAAGTTTTCTCACGAAGCAAGTTTTGGTGTTTCTATAAAAAAAGAAAAGTATTTTACAACTTTTACTAAAGAAGTTATATCAAGAATGTCAATATTAATTCTTTTACTACAGAAATATAAATCTGTATAATCTATATTTCTATAGTTAGAATCTACATTAATTCTTTATTAGAGATACAATATCAAATCAATATGTTTATATATTCCTCCCCTAACAGCACAGATGTCCAGGAGACATCAAGAGGACATTTCTTCATCCTCAGGACATCCTGAGGAGATCTTGTGCTGTCTGGGTCAGATAAATACGCAACTAATATAAAAAGTTACACTATCAAATATAAGAATTATTATTTTGCTAAAGATATACATATATATACCTGCTCGGCAAGTTTATTTCGTAGTTTATTAATTTTCTTCCGTTGCCTCTTGATATGATCACACAGTTTTTGTATAAATTGTGAAATACGAGGATAATTAGATAACTCTTCTGTAAAGTCCTCTTCAAAGTCTGATATAATTTCTCCTTCTTCACCCTCACTATGTATTTTGCATTCATCCATACTTTAATTCTTCTAGAAAATATTCCATAACTAATGATGTATACTCTGTCAAAATCCTCAATAATACAGGTAGCACTACTAGTAAAAATGAGCGTGATGTATATTGCACGGCGCAGTGCTGACATCTAGAAACAGCTGTTCGGTAACACCCCCAACCGTCCACGAGCATCATGGCCGCTTCCAGGCTGACGGACCTGTCGAAAATGACATTTGTTAGATAAAAAGGATTAAAGTGTGCCTAAATAAGTATATCGCCCGTTTAAACAAAGATCAGGGGCAAGAGGTACACGGTAAAAGTTCATATCCTTTTTCCTTAGACCTGCATTTTAAATAATGACTATCGTGTAATTTTATAACTCGTGCGCGAATGTTCTCCTACGCCACTTGTCTTGTGCAAGTAGTGCTCAGTGATTTGTTAAAACATTGTTTAGATCGGTGCATTTGCGTCCGCAAGAAATGAAACAATGATGCCGATAAAGGACAATCAAGATGTGGCATGCTTTTTGGTTACCAAACATTCATGGAAGGGAAAGTAAGTACAATTTTCCTCATGTAAAGTTTCTGTAATTGAGTTAAAAATATTAGAAAGATTTAGAGAATGACTATAAAATAAATATTTAATACATCACAGATTACTCATATAAAGTCGAATATAATTTTTGATATCTAAATATCTTTATCAATTATAGTGACATTAACTACAATAATACTGTAATTCTTCTTTTAATAGTAATGTGCTATGTCTATATTTATATTACAATCATAAAATTAGGTACAAACGTATCTTTTCCATTGGCTCCATGGGGATAACAACATACAATCCTAGCACATTAGATGTTACAAACAAGTGGGAGTATTCTGACTTCATAAATGTACAGCCAGTAAATAAAAGTCAATTAGGTTCCCATGAATTTACCATAACTATGCGTAAAGAGCGGAAAAATGATACCATGAAATTTAGTTCGGAACACAGATCACATTTGCTGACCGAAGCTCTGAAATACAGAAATCAGTTTGAGAAACCTAAAGAAAATTTGGTGAGTTTGTATACATTTTTGCTTTTTTCTTTCTCTCTTTCATTTTTCATGTACATTTCATGTACATTTCATGTACATTTATATTCTCTTTTCTTTTTTCATGTACATTTTTTTATTGCATGTACTTCTATAATACTGAAACATATTGTAACATGGATTGGCTTGTGTGTTATCTTTGCAGCCATATGGCCAATATAATGTAACCATAGATATCTTTGGTATCATTTGTATGTTGTATTATATGTGTACAAGAGATTCACACATATAAGAGAGAAAGAAAAAACCCAAGCTACATATAATTTTGCATAACATTAGTAAAATAATTTATATAATTGTAGAGATATCAAGCTTACAAACATCACTGGTCTGATACAAGATTGCCTGTAGTGTTAGAAATAACACCATACAGTCTTGATCAACTAGATCCTGCTACAAACATGGTATTAGCTAGTTATTGTTATAAAGATTTCGAGGGGCTACTGACGATGAAAGATTATCCCAATGGATTTGTGATTGTATGTGGTGGCTTTGGTCGCCTACATCTCTTTGCTTCTGTGCACATGGAAGAGATTAAGAAAAAGTTACAGGAAGCTGCATTAAACAATTTAGGCATTAACATAAAAATGTTGAAGGAACCTATAAAGCTGGACGATTTCATTGCTCAAAGATTAGGGAAATTTAGTGGCGACGAGCATATAACGAGTGTTTCGGAATTCACCGTACACAAGATTTCCAGCAGGCATTTAGATCCTCAAAGAAGAACACTGTGTCTCTCGGACACTTGCCTGCTGGAAAGAGATCCTCAGACATATAACATTTGTACTCTTAGGCCATTATCGGACATTTTTACTTTGGTTCGTGATAATGATAACCCACAACTGTTTACCATACAATATCTTAATGGTCAAACGCGCAGTTATACCGCAACGAATAGAGATTCTTTACTAGCGTCTTTGCTGGATGGCGTGAGAGCGTCCGGTAATAGAGATGTCCATGTGAAAATGTATCCTATAGCTAGAGGTAAAAGGCTCGGACCTCTTAATTTACCTGTCGACGAGGAAGTCGAGACGACGCATGTCAAATTCCTGCAACAGCCACCTGGAGGACGTACATTCGCTGAAATTCTGGAGAGGTTTAATGCAAATATACCATACAGTGGTCTTAATTATTCCGTTACTCAAGACGTAAGATAAAGCATATATTCTATATTTTATTGTATATATATATATATATATATTGATTATAAATGGGAAACATAGCTAAATGTTTATATTTATTAAAATACACATTTATACAGCACATTGAAGCGGTTAAGGTACATTGACACAGAGATTGAAATATTTTTGAAACTTTATAATGAAATAAGAAAGGAAAGAATAAACAGCGAAGGAAATTCACTGCAGAAGATGCTCTTGACATCTGCACTCATTGGTTACTACATCTTTTGTGAATTTTCCCTTGTAACATACAATCTAACGTAAAAATATAAAAAATAAAAAAAAAAATAAAATATAAAATATAAATATAAAAAATTATAAAGTTTCAGATTAGAAGAAAAATATTTCCATCTGAATTTATTAATAAAAAATATATAAGGAGACATAACATTTTCTGTTTGTCCAGGAAGTTGTACCGCTTGAATGGACTGTAACAACGTTACAACTCCAAGTACATCGTATCATGAATGACTACTTACAGGGAATCTTTACCGAAAACAAAGACAAGATTATTCTCGGAGCTTTGAATACTTTAATCAGCAAAGATCTAGAGACAAACAGTGAGATTGAGGCACAATTTCATGCACTACGACGATTGGTGGCTAGCAAAATCGGTTTCACTGCATTTACAACACTTCCTGGTTTTAGAGAAGCTGTTGGAACAAAGGTCGTAAAGGCTTTAAAGCGACAAAATTGCGGTGTAACACAAGCTGCCATAGATTGTATTTGCACTTTGATGCAACCAATGCATGATGATTGCGATTTAAGACAAGAACAATTAAACAAAAGTAGCCTACTCAGCAGCAATAAATTTCTAGAAAGCTTGCTCGAAATGTGGATTAATCACATTGTAAGTACGCAACGTTGAAATATTTAATCTGTCGTTGCGACACATTGTTGAAACCTCCTTTTTTCTTAATGTTACAGAATCACGGTACAGGTGCTCTGGTAGTATCCGCTATGCTCGATCTTTTAACATTTGCTCTATGCGTACCATATAGCGAGACAACCGATGGTAAACATTTTGACAATCTCCTGGAGATGGTAGCTGCAAGAGGAAGATCTCTGTTTAAATTGTTCCAACACCCTTCACTGGCTGTGGTTAAAGGCGCTGGATTGATAATGCGAGCGATCATTGAGGAAGGCGCGCCAGAAGTAGCAGCTAAAATGCAAGAATTGGCGCTCGCTGAAGGAGCGTTACCAAGACACCTGTTAAATAGTTTGTTTACTGTTGGCAGTGACAGTAGATTATTAACGCACCGGCAGTTATGCCGACACCTTGTGGGTTTGTGGGTGACTGGACATCCCACAGCTATGGGACTGTTGAAACGAATTATGGTGAGTTGACCTTATTTCTATTGTGCTTTGAAGATACGATCTACTGCCGTCACAATTAAAAATAATATTGGATTGTTATCAATTATCTTTAGCCGGTTGGTCTGTTGAATTACTTGGATTCTGATGAAAAAGTACCAGATTCATTCTTGGAAGAAGAAAGATTGAACAATCGTGACAACTTAAAGATAGCTATAGATCATGCGTCGAAAAATAAAAAAAGTCCACAGTGGATCGCTATTGAACGTCAGATGCGAGTGGTCGAGAAACACGTGGAGAATGCTTTGCAGCATTGGGGCGCTCGAATTGGGATAGAACGGAGAGAAAAGATCAAAGAACGTCCGATAGTCTTGAGAAAACGCAGAGAAAGAATTAAATCTGAAGCTAATTGGAAATTGTTCTATTATAAATTTAATCAAGATCACGCACTGCCAAACTTAATTTGGAATCACAAAACTAGAGAGGAGTTGAGGATAGCGCTGGAAAATGAGATCCGCGCATTCAGCTCGGACAAGGATTTGGCCGGTGGAACTTTGATCGCGTGGAATCACAGGGAGTTTGAGGTGCAATATCAGTGTCTTTCGGATGAAGTTAAAATTGGAGATTACTACTTGAGACTTCTATTGGAGAAAGATAGTCCCGACAGCCCGATAAGAAAATCGTAAGTAACCGATTTAAAAAAATTAAGTAACACGTTGAAGTGCCGACATATATTTATTTCTCATTTACTAAAATTGCACTCTGTCGCGTCCGCACCTGAAAATATCTAACGGTAGACTTTTCACTACTGATTGCAGATACGAGTTTTTTAATGATTTATATCATAGATTCTTATTGACTGCAAAAATCGAAATGAAGTGCCTTTGCTTGCAAGCAATGACGATAGTGTACGGTCGATATTACGAAGACATTGGCCCATTCTCCGATACAAAATATATACTAGGAATGTTGGAGCGTTGCACGGATAGAACGGAGCGCGATAGGCTAGTTATGTTCATAAATAAACTCATATTACATAGGCGAAATGTCAAAGATATAATGGATCAAAACGGGGTGCGAACCTTAGTCGATTTACTGACACTGGCACATTTGCATACCTCCCGAGCTGTTGTACCAACGCAAACTAACGTGATAGAAGCCGGCCCGCAGCAGGAACGGATGGAGAAAGAATGGTATTATAATAATGGGGATCAGCGTGAGGGACCGATCAGTCTGAAAGATCTGAAAGAATTGTACGCCTTGAATCAAATGACTCACAAGACGAAAGTCTGGGCGCAAGGGCTAGACGGATGGAAAACGATTTCACAAGTGCCGCAATTAAAGTGGAGTCTCGTCGCGAGGGGGACTCCCGTAATAAATGAAAGTGATCTGGCTACCTTAATTTTGAATATTTTAATCAAGATGTGCGAATATTTTCCAAGTAGAGACGCCGACGACGCGGTAATCAGACCGTTACCACGTGTGAAGCGATTGCTGTCCGATCTTCAGTACCTGCCGCATATTGTACAGCTTTTGCTAACGTTCGATCCAATTCTAGTTGAAAGAGTCGCTACATTATTATGCGAGATCATGCGGGATAATGCGGACGTGTCGAAAATTTATCTCACCGGCGTGTTTTACTTTATCTTAATGTACACCGGTTCCAACGTTCTACCGATCGCGAGGTTCTTACAACTCACACACACCAAGCAAGCATTCAGGAGCGACGATGTGAGTTTATATCAATGTCTTTTTATTTCGTAGTATTCCGCAGTGGATGTTCCTAGAAGGACATATGATCTGGCTATCTTATCTTTCAGAATACTTCCTCAGATATCATGCAACGAAGTATTCTTGGCCAACTGTTGCCCGACGCGATGGTGAGTTATTTAGAAAATCACGGGGCAGAAAAATTCGCGCAGATATTTCTTGGAGATTATGATACACCGGAAGCAATCTGGAACGCGGAAATGCGACGAATGCTTATCGAGAAAATTGCTGCGCACATTGCAGATTTTACGCCCAAGTTACGAAGTCATACTATGGCCAGGTATCAGTATATCGCTATACCTGCTGTAAGATACCCGCAATTGGAGAATGAATTATTCTGCCAGATATTCTATCTCAGACATCTTTGTGATACTGTCAAGTTTCCACAGTGGCCTATCCCGAAACCTGTAAGTTGAAGCAATTTGAATCGCGACGTATTCCATACGATATTACGAGTGACTTACGCGAGTGTGACGTACAATTATCAGGTACAATTATTAAAAGATGTATTGGACGCGTGGAAGAAAGAAGTAGAAAAGAAACCGCCTCTAATGACAGTAGACGAAGCTTACAAGCAACTCGGTTTACCCACTGGCAAACAACACGACGGAGCGATTGTTAGGAAATCATTTTACAAATTGGCGCAAATGTATCATCCTGATAAAAATCCCGAGGGCAGAGTAAGTGCTCGCTCGCGTGCGTTTTGTGATTTCCATACAAATGCGAATGTAAAACGTATCGTTTGGGAATTTTAGGACAAATTCGAGGCCGTTAGCCAGGCATACGAATTCCTATGCAGTCGCAGTTGTTGGTCAACTACTGGCCCCAATCCTGACAACATCGTTCTGATTTTGAGGACTCAAAGTATACTCTTTCATAGATACGCGGACGAACTTAGACCATACAAGTATGCCGGTTATCCCCAGCTTATCAAGACTATCAAACTCGAGACGGACGACGAACGGTTGTTCTCCAAATCTGCGCCATTACTAGCAGCAGCCAGTGAACTCGCGTACCACACTGTACACTGCTCTGCGTTAAATGCCGAAGAACTGCGACGGGAGGGTGGTTTAGATGTATTGTTGGAAGCGTATACGCGATGTGTATCCGTTTTGAGCAAGTCGAGCAAACCCACCGACATAGCGGTGCAAGTTTGTATGCATATCACTAGGTGTTTCGCCGTTGCCGGGTCGTTCCGAGGATGCAGAGATAAGATTATCGAGTTGCCACAACTTGTAAAAGACCTCTGCAGAATCCTGCACTTCAAGGTATTGTATAGCTTTGTAGTATATATATCGAGAATTTACTTACTAATTGATCTATTCTGTTTCCGAGAGGGAGCGGAGGAAGAACGTTATCTTACAAATTATCTTATAATTTTGATTACCTTTTCTTTACAGCACTTAACAAAGTTATGTGCAGTCGCCACAGAATGCATTTCGTCTCTCGCTACAGATAGCATATTACAAATGCAGCTATTGCAATCTGGTGCTTTATGGGATTTGTTGCTCTTTATGTTTAACTATGATTACACGCTAGAGGAGGGAGGCGTGGAAAGAAATCAGGATGAAAATCGTCAGGAAGTAGCCAATAACTTAGCTAAATTGGCGGTTCGTGCTTGCGCCAGATTAGGTGGTTACATGAAAGGGGAGGACGAGACACCCCATAATCCCGTGACGGTTGCCGCTTTGGAGAATTTGTTAACACCCTACTTGGCGCGTGAGCTTGTTAAAGACAAACCTGAGGAGATTTTAAAGATATTAAATTCTAACTGTTCGAATCCATATTTGATCTGGGACAATGGAACCAGGGCGGAGTTAAATGAATATCTAGAAATGAAACGGCAAGAGAGATTAAACAATAGTGATAACTTTGAAAACGATTTCAGTGACTTTAAGTATACCGCTCATGCTGATGAATTGGTAATCGGTGAGATATTCGTCAAAGTGTACAATGAACAACCGGTGTATCCGATAGAGGTAAATTAATCCGTTCTAGAAACAAGTACACGAGCCAGCTTTAAATAATCATTACGGTAGACAAAATTGACCAAAGTAATCTTAGAGGACTGTTTAACTTTCAGAATCCAAAGAGTTTCACGATAAACTTGCTTGATTTTTTATCACAGTCTTGGGAGTACTTAACATCGTTAGGAAATGTCGCATTGGGTAAAAAGGATCAAGAAAAATTGGAGCACATTGTAATGTCGCTCAAAGCTCTAAAGAATATTATCAAAAATAATCCTGGAATCGAGCTGCAGTGTATGGGACATTTTAAATTGCTGTTCGGACTTCTGAGTTGTAATAATTTCAAACTCATTCAGAGAAGCGCTCTAGAAGTAATCAGTAATGTTACCAAAAATCAGGAATGCGTTGATGATATAGCCGCGAATGAAGTTGTAGTGCATTTGTTATTATGTTTGCACAGCCTAAAGGAATGTCAGCTTCTCGCATTAGAAACTTTGTATGCGTTGATGAGTTCGACTAAGATCGTAAAAGAGGCATTAGCAAAAGGTTTGTAAAATATGTAGTTACATATAAAGATATACAAAAACACTGATTCTAATCTGTAGATCCGTAACAATTTACATATCGGCACTCCGATACGATTGGATCTAATGGAGGAATGCACTTTTGTAACGTTTTTCAGGAGCTGTTGTATACGTTCTTGATCTTTTTTGTAATTCGAGTAATATCCAGATAAGAGAAGCTGCGGCTGAATTACTCGCAAAGATGTCATCCGACAAATTGGCCGGGCCGAAAGTGAAGCTCGACTTGTCGAAATTTTTACCCAGGCTATTCAGCGAAGCTATTCGCGATGCCCCCAAACAATGCGTCCACATGTTCGAGACGAAGCACGAAAATCCCGAATTAATATGGGACGATGACGCGAAAGCTAGAGTGGCGAGAATTATTGCCGAGTTAAAAGACGAGTAAGTTTTAAAAACCGATGTGCCTGACTTCTTTAATGTTTTTTCACTTTTATATTGAATTAATCATGCTTTGCACATCATCATTTAGATACCACGCCCTACAGAGACGAAATCCTAATGCCATATTAAAGTTACCCGATACACAAAATAATATTGACGTCGCGACCAACGAACCCGTCGTAGGTGGAGTGTATCTTAGATTATTCATAGCCAGTCCCGCTTGGGCGCTTAGGAAACCGAAAGAATTCTTAAGCGAGCTGATGGACACTACGTTGACACTAATGTCCAAAGAGAAGACTGACGTAAGTGTTACAAAAAATACTCAATGCAGATTTACAAAATTATTGTATATAATATTAGTTATTTAATACTGATAATAGCCTAAGGGGAACGGTTTCTTTAAGAAGTTCTGGCACTCAAACTATTATCCTTTGTGCCTCGTACTCATTATTTACACGTATATTTTTTCGCATTTGTGTTTAATGACAAACCAGACGGATATGCTGGAATTAACGACGCAGGCTCTTGTATGTCTCCTTCAAGCACAACCCACTTTGGCGGACCAAGTACCATCTTTGGGTCATATACCACGACTCTGTCGACAAATGGCTATCCAGAATAGTCAGCCGTCAGTATACAAGACGGCTATATTGATTCTACATCAGCTGGCTACGAGCGAAGTGAGTTGCCCTTGCCGTATGTCTGTATATCCGTAGCTACGTCTCTAACTTGCTCGATTTTATATCCACGTAGATTTGTATCTCGTCTATATGTCAAACGGAATGTATAAGCCCGTTAAAGCATGCGATGCAATCAAGGAAGGACATGATAGCGGTAGCATGCGAGACACTGAATAGATTATTTTCGACGAATGAGGATAGACTTATTAAACAGGTGCGTAAAAGAGCGTTCAAGCGCGCGATTGTACACGTTAAAATACGTTCTCGGGAAAATATACATATTCTCGTTCGCATTATGTGTAGGCGCTGGATGCCGAGATGGTACCATATCTTTTAAATATATTGGAAGGACGACTAGATATTGTTGAGAATCCCGCCACAACTAAAGCGCAGATAGTAAAAGCTTTGAAAGCTATGACGAGAAGTTTACTGCTCGGCGAGAAAGTGAATGCCATCTTGGAAAAGTCGAGCGTATGGGCAGAGTATAAGGATCAGCGGCACGACTTGTTCATTTCTAATAATACCAGCGCTGGTTACCTTACAGGTAAGACACGCGAGTGACTGTAATGCGACGCTTGAGTGTTCTCAGCTAATTATTAAATCGCTATCTCGATTTGTCATTAGCTGGCACTCCTGTATCCGCCGGTTACTTAACAGCAGGGCCAAGTACAACACTAACGACGGGCCCACCGCCGGTTGATAAGGAAGATAGTTTAATTAATAGAAATGACAGCATCTGATATAGGTAGCATCGTAAGTGGTACAAAAGGCAGTAAGAATGTCAATACTGAGATTCCTATCGGCAAATAATACCGATATAGAGACTATATTGTCTGTGATTTTTGGCTTCTTAAAGAAAGAAATTTATTAACTGAATAATGTTTTTGTTGTATAATCCTTATTGGTTAAGATTACTATACAAAACTTCGTTCTTTGATTACATTTATATAAACGATAGCAACGTAGCCATAATGCTTAAGTCGCCAGTCTTTAAGACTACAGCATACGTGTATAGTAAAACCATAATATCCCAGGACACACACAGTCTATTACCGAACGAATTTTTCAAACAAATTTTTACCTTATATTCAGTCGCGATGTGACACTGCGTTTTTAGTAACTAAATGAATTTACACTTGGAACTTTAACCGGCGAGATGTTTCAAGAAAACGGGAATCGATAATATGTGTTGTCTGAGGCGTTCGAAATTAGCTTCTTTTCCTTTTTATAGAAAATCTAAGTGAAGGTGTAATTATCGACTAATTAAGCTTCATTCAGGATAGCATTATTATAAGTTGCCTTCTTTTTCTGTTATTTTTCCATCGACCGGCAAACTTTATTCTATCGTCCTATCCCAATTTCTAAGCTTAATTACACTCTAATTGAATCTCCACTTGGATTTTGAGGGCTAAGGAAGGATCAATACTAAATTCGTGAAAGAAACTTTAATTGATTCTCTCTCATAATTTTGGTAATACCAATATATAATATGGAATATTGCAAGATGATTTATTTTTAAATGAGATTAGGGATGAGTTCAAATGTAAAGATTTCCAAGAACCATGGATAAGATTGCGTAATGATTTGCAGTAAAATCAAAACGAATTGAGGAAATTATTCAACAAAAATTCATACGTAGTAGCGCAACAACTTTCTCTGTGATAGCACATTAATTGTGACGAAGACGTAACGAAAGATGTCGGTTCTGCGCTCTAAGTCTCGTCACTGTAAAAGCACATTTTTCAGATGTCACATTCCAATCAGTCGGAAGTATAAAATGTACTTATGCGAAATTTACATCTTCGTTCTAGGAAGACACGATTATTAACACTAAAGAATCGGAAAATCCCTATTCATTCATACACAATCATGATTTATTAAATTTCTATTGTCGGAATTAAAGCTTGTGTAAATGCAGTTATGATGTTGCTATTCTAAATTGCAACCATAGATCTGTAATATTTTTTTCGGTAATCGTAGTTGAAACGTATTTTGAGTTCTAAAAATGGACATGATATATCTATACTATTTATTATCTTGAAAAATATATTACTGTATGCTTTAATATTAAAAAGAATATACTATTTATATCGTTCTAATTATATAATATGTCAATTTTTCTATGACCTTTCTAACAATTTTTCGATTATATATACATAATTTCATTAAAATTATCGAAAATTGCAGGATATTTAATATCAAACGAATTAAAATTTTTTTTCGAGGAATATTTCTAAGTTTGTATTTCTATTGTTTTAAAGAAATATTGCATATTTTCATTAATTATACATTTTACATAATTATCAGAAAATCTCAAATTGTACAAAGAGTGATAACATCTGGTGATACTACAGAAGGGACTTTTCAGTGAAGCAGTATCTATTTGTAGGCGTCCAAACAGCACAAAAGACCAAAAGATGTTTAAAAGTCTGAGGAAACTTAAAAAAAAGAAAATATTAGAACACGTTTTAAACGTCTTTGTATTTCAATGTTTGTGTTGCTTGGGTGGTGTCTCTTTTTCATATCAATTGCTAGTATTCAATCGCTAGTATATCTATTACATTAATAAAAAGAACACTGAGATGACATCGAAAGATTTTACATGCTACAAATATGACGCTACAAAATACAGTACTCTTTCCTTGCCATGTAAAATTATATACTTTGCATTTTTTAAGATTGACGAGTTGTTTCAAGTACCAAGTTACGAAGGGAAACGTTTTTGCGATGATATGTGCGTTTACATAAAACGTACGTGTACGATTACATTTGCGTGGTTTATGTATTAAAAATTAAAATCTCTACATTAGGTGCTCTAAGTTAGACTTAACTAAGTTTCATATTGCGAGGTAATATATAATCAATAGTATTTTATCTATGCGCGACACACTCGTCAGTTTTGTATTTTCTAGAAGAAACACAAAATGGATAAGACAAAAAAAAACATATATTGAATGAGTGATCAATTTTACATATATCGCGTTATATTGTGTATAGACATTTTGTTAATGATTGATCTAAAGCCAAGAGCTAAGATAGTTAAGTTGACGTATTTATCTCTGAGTTTTTAAGATTGTGAGTAACATACTGTATATACACACTTATGTATAGGAAAGAAATTATACCACAGATTATTGTATGTATGGTTAGAAAATAAACGATTTTGCACACGGTACAAGTTCTTTAGATGATAAAATGCGCTACTTTGTGCCTCTATTATTGTTGTTCTACGTATTAATTCTATTTAGCACGCGTTAATTGATCTTGGTTCGTTACTTTCATCGGTTGATTCTTGCAAAACTTCGGACAGATTTAGATACTTGTTTTCCGAATAATTACTGAGTAATTTGTCCAAGCTTTGTTTCAGTTCGGTAAAAGTAGGTCTACTTTGAGGTCTAAGATTCCAACACGAATACATTATATTGTACCTAAGTAGCAAAAAGAGAAAACTTGACAGTTTAAAAATTACGATTATCTTTTAGAAATGTTTCATTTTAATATATACATACAATTCTCTGCCACAGTTTGGTGGTCTTTCCATGCGGTATCCCGACTTGAGAAGCTGCAGAATTCTATTTGTAGGAGTACTGGGATACGGCATCGCACCTAAAGTAACGATTTCCCACAACAGAATGCCAAAGGCCCATCTGTAAATCGAATTTCGTCGTGAACGATCAAATGAGTACTACACAATGCACATATGCAATTTCAGCGAAGAGACTTACACGTCGCTGTAAGTAGTGTATATTTGATGCGTTAAAGCTTCGATTGCCATCCACTTTAATGGTAATTTACCATTTCCTTTCTTTCGATAAACGTTCTCTTGATAGATATCACGACTGAGACCAAAATCTGAAATTTTCACCACTCTGTCCGGTCGTACTAACACATTACGAGCAGCCAAATCACGATGCACTATCCGATTAGAAGATAAAAATTCCTAAAGATAATATCCTAATAATATAATCATATTCTGATTTGTACGCAAATAACAGAATTGAGAGAGTATTGAGTTACTGGTGTAAAATCTAGCAAATATCACTGTTTCAACAAGACAATCTATCTATTGTTCTTGCATAAAATGTACCATGTGCAAGCATAACATAATTATGTGTGTAGAAAGTAGATTAATATTTTGTGATATATATCTTACCATTCCTGTAGCCACTTGCCTGGCAAAATTTAACAAATCGGCACAAGTGACGTTTTCCGTGTATTTTATTACGTCTACAAAATATTTATATATATATATATATATATATATATATATATAATTTGCATTATGTATGTATATATAGTAGAAATTGAAGAGTCAACTATGTTATTTACCTTGTTGAATATCGTACAAGCGATTGACGATTGTGCGTACTTTTTTACAGTAGGGGTCGCTTTTTCCTGTACGAGAAATATAAGTTTTTGTAGAACAAATGTTTTCAATTGAGCATTTTTATATAATGCGTAATGTGCGAATATTATTACAATATTAAAACCTTGATCTGTGCCTTTATTGACAAAAGTCATTGGGACGAATTGCAGTCGCGTCCTACGCTCGAATACGGCATTTACTAAATTCTGCCAAATCTGAAATTTCAATGAAATGCAAATAGTTCCTTTGAGTAACGAGGCAAAATTAATTACTACGGACGAGATCAATACATTTTTTTTATTTTATATACAGCTCACCGTTCTTAGATAAGTCTGTAGATCTCCTTTGCTGCAATATTCCACCACTAGTAAAGGTTTATTGTACAAAGTGCAATATCCAATCAAAGAAACTATATTCGGATGTTGACCAGCTGACTTCATCATTGAGATCTCTTGATGAAAACTCTTTATATCCTCCACTGTTGGATCATCTGTACAAAAAAATGACATTGCGTTTATCTGTACTAATCTATCGCTGCTTTAATATTTTCATATGTAATTATTATATACATGTGATGTAATTTCTTTAACACGTGTATTGTATCTTATTAAAAATACTTTTTTTCGTATCTTTCTGTATCCATAATGATACCTTTCATCATTTTCACAGCTACATCAGTAACAGTACCGAATTCATCCTGCAAGGTAGCAAGTCTGACGATACCGTACGCTCCACTGCCCAATACATCTTTCAACTTCAACTGTTGTGGACTGATCTCAAACTTATCACGCGACAGAAGAGTCTCGCCATTCTCGACTGCGTAATCTTGCTTCAAAGGCTTTTTCAGGGAATCCGTAAAATCCTGTTGAACAGATAAGTCTCTAAATCTACTTTCGACAAATAGAAGATTATTATTCAAGTAATTTCATCGCCTAACGCATAAATGTCGTGCATATTTTATCAATAGACTCACCTCGAAATGCACATATCTCATATTAGTTTTCTTATTCTTCTTATTACGACGTTGCATACAAATTGCCCCGAACACCACCACGATAATTATTAGTGTCGGTAATGCCACAATAATCTCACGATGAGACAGTTCTACAATTATTATAAAAATTTTATGCATTATTAATCGATTTCATGTCGAAATAATCATTGCATACCTACCTGGTATCTCTTCATCAATACTTTCTGATATACTTGACAGCAAACTAACACCGCCCGCCGACTCCGCCACGATACCGATGTCATACCGCGGCCCCACATCGACATTTAAGAAGAGAGCTTCGACTACATTCTGCAAGAAGATTCAAATTCATAGCTTAGGGAGTGCTTATGACACGTGCTTACGATCGTTATTACGATAATATTTACTCCAGGTACAACCAACAAACGCGGTTCGAATTGAAACGAGTCTATTTGCAACGTGTAATTGTCCGGCTGCAAAGCGGGTTTATTCCAACTGACTTTGATATCGTACGATCCTTTGCGTTTTTGAATATGCTCTACTCGCAAGCCTTTCACCACTTCAGGCGCTGTAATCAAGAGAATTTTTATACAGTCACATTATACGTATATAACAATAGTTAGTTTAACTTCCACGAAGCAAGTTAATTTTTTGCTAAATTACAGATTTACAATGGCTCACCACAGATACTCAAGTTAGTGTGGACTTCCAAGCACGATGGTGTGAAAAAAGTGAATGTCGTCTTATTACTGATCTTGGAGAAATCATCGTTACCGGATACGATTGTCACGGTATTATTTTGATTATATCGTAAGTTTCTGAGAAAGAAGCGAAAATCTAAAATCTAAGGAAGATACAGGATTGTTAATATTCAACGGTTATTGCGCGTATCAGTACAATTTCTCACCTTTTCTACATCAAAATTGATCAAGTTATGTTCCCCTGACCAAGATAATATGTTGTAGTTACAGCTTCGATCTAAAATATATAATTATACAATGTTTTGTATATATACGTATAAACATGATGGTGAATAAGGATTTTTAAGCGTCGGAATTACCTTTAGCAGGCTTAAAAACAATTTCCGCTTGTAGTTTGCAAGCATCTTTACTTTCTACTTCGATCTTCAACAATGAGATATGCTCGACTGCGCGTGGCTGATAATCAACTGCAAATATTAATATAAATTGATCTTAAGAGGATAGTAATGCGAGTAATAGTCATGAAAATATATAATGATTATAACGAGAATATGTATGAAAGTGCATCAAGATGAGGAGTTTCTCTCCAAAGTTAATACCTGCATGAGTTGAAAACCAATTGGACGTCTCGGCAAACGATACTCCGCGCTGTGTTACTCTGTGCAAACGATAACGATAAAACGTGCTCGCCGTCAAGTTAAAAAATGTCGACAATCCGTTGACACTCTATGAAAGAAATCTACTTGATAATATGTCACAATAGATCGAATTGAAAGTCTTTTTCCATAGATATTCCATATATTAAATAAACGTTGATGTAAACGAAGCTGTTTTTTTACATAGAAATAATCCAATAGGTGTAATGTGAAATATGTATTCTATGGGAGAAGACTTCTGAATAAATCTAGTGCAAGTAATCGGTTACATGTTTAAGTTTACAAAAAGCACACGTTTACCACTGTTGTCGCATTCCAAGTGTCATTAGAAGCACTCTGTTCGATAACATAGATTCCGGGATTGTGTTTGATCATCAATGTGTTTGTTCCCTTGCAATGCAGACTAATATTTGCGCCGGCTTCTTCGTTTATTTCCGGATAAACTATCATAAAACAGTCTCATATATTGTAACATATTTGTAATACGTTCAATTGTTAGTTATCTCACGGTTAAACTTACGCTCAAATTCGCCCACAGGTCGTGAACAATTGTTCCGGCATAATTCCTGAAACAAGACGAAACATTTTTTTTTATTACGCATTAGCATATCGAAATATCATGTTTTGCGGACGAACTTTCCACTATCTAGTTTTCTTAAAATATTAATCGAGCATCAATTCAAAACACTAATTTAAAGCATCGCGTTGATATTATAAAAATAACAATAAGCAACGGCACACGCGTGCACGACATACACCACGAAATTCTGTTAGCATATATTGGCAAATATTCAGCGATGTATTTTTGAACCGACCGGGCGCACTATGCGAACACGATCGCTCCCGGCATGGTCACACATCCGTTTGCACACATCCTAAGTCTTTAAATGATACTTAAAATATACCGTGATGCGCCTCGGTTGTGAGGGTAACACGGTCGAACTTTAATTTACCTTGCGCTTGTAAAATCGAGCTCTACATCGATTGTAAATCGCTCCGTCTCAACATACATACCTCCAGTCTCAAGTAAGACAACGGGATAAGCGTGATAAAAACATAGGATGTCGCGATCAGATTACAGAATCCTGTCGGGAGCATTATGAGTATGCGTTCGTCTGGTGAGTCGCGTCTGATCCACTACGTATACTATATGTATGCGTACACGTTATACGATTGTCTTATGTATATCGCTAACTTGGTTAGCAGCATGCGGCAAGCAAATCGAGACTTGCGGGAAACGGAATGTCGCGGAAATTATGCGGCTAATCAAACGTTCGTTCAAATAAGACTCGTTCCGACCAGTCAGCACAAATTTCTAAAAGACTTCTTTTTTTTTTAAGGAATTTTCAAGACGTCTCTTGGAAGTTGCCTGAGAAGACATTGTTCCGCTGTTATTGTGGCGTAGTCTCTTACGAGAGCAGAAATTTCAATCAGTTTTCAATTGGTTGAGAGGCTGTTAAGCCTGTTAAGAGGCTTTATAACATAGTTTGCAGGAGCGACTTTCCGCAGGTGTACAAGAGGAAATGCGAAAAAGACGATAAACACGCTTGAACCCGCTTCATACATTATGCAATCTACCGTCTGCCGTCTCAGTACTTTTCTCTTTCAATATAGTTGCTTATTTACGATCCGCTTTAAGGTTCTCGTCGCCGCGGAACTCTTGATTGATAATGTCAAAAGTAAGGAAACGTATGCCCAAAATTTCTGCAGAACATGTCGAAGTAAAAATATGCATCCGAACCAAATCAATCAAGATAGTCGCGACGAGGGAGACCTTAACTTATAATTGCGTGCATTGTTCATCGGAATATCGCGCGAAGCGATGTGCTTCATACAGTATTGCGGTTTATGTTAATATCACACGGTGGTAGTGCGAATGTGCTGTTATTGTGTCATGACTTTATTAAATATTAGAATTTTACACATCTTCAGTATACACATCGGAAAGGAACGAGAAGTATGCAACATCGCTTTTGCAGCCGGCCTCTCGAGTACGGGACGCGTATAGCTATGTTTGAGTAATATTGACACAGGTGTTGACAGGTGTCGAAGTGAGAATTTAAAATGTGTCCAGTTGTTGTTCAACACATATGTTTATTTTGTGTCTTTATAAAACAGACATAGTTTCAACATAGGTGAATTTCGAGCGAGGTCTATCAGGAGTCGCGAGTCGCTCTTTGGGAGAGATATACTTGATTATCTCATTCGATTATAAGTATTAAATATATAAAAGCATTCCCTTTTTTAACACCACCACGCTGTCATGTGTTCTTTACAGATAACATTTAGATAACAAGACGATTGTCTCGCATTCTTATTTTATACTGCAACTTGTTTTGTTGAACAAGTCGTGAGACAAAAGATACGATTGTACGAATACGTTTCTCTCAGAGCGCGACTCATTTATTAAATATATACCTATTAGATGTGATTATGGCGTTTCTATCACGATATCGCTGTAACATGTATGGAATTTTACGTTCGCTATCGCTGTCCTCCGAATTTTTATAGTCTACTATCTTGTCGATATAAAATCGCTTACGTTGCACTTGTTGATATACTGTTGAGAGCAAATCTCATAGTGTAAACTAAAGCGTCGTGAACTAAATTTTCATATTGTAAACTTTTCATACTGCAAAATTTACGAATCGAAAATGTTTATTGTTAAAAAGAAAAAGATATAAGATATCAGACAGTAGAAACAGCATAATGTGATTTACACGTTTTTTTATATCGATTTACTTTATATCGTGGAATGATCGTAATGCATTATAGTGCATTACGGCAAATAAAATGTCTGATCTAGTTACTCACATTTCGGCATTGTGTCAGGCACGTAGCGATTTGTAGAGCTTCTCGAAAGGTAAACCCATGAATAGTAATTACGCAAAAAAGTAACGCGAACACGAACAACATTACGCCAACTCTGTCCACTGCTATGTGGCTGAGCGCGAAGTACTTGTGCTTTTGAAACAGAGACTGTAACACATGTTACTTCTTCGTTTCCAGTTCACTCATGATTTTGCTCGTCTCCAGTCGGCTGTTAACTATGAACTGTAAAACAAGTAACTCGAATCGAATATCAACGACTCACTTATTTGAGGTTTAAAGGATATTCAATTGGAGATAATATAAATACGCTTATGTGGTGATAAGCACAAGTACACGAAACAAGTTTTTACGATGCGAATTTTAGCATTTTTTTACGATAATTTACGAATACATTGTTTCACGTAGTGGCGTTTAAAAATATACAGATTGATTCTTTAAGTGTGCACGTTTGTTGGCGAAGTCGTGTCGCGTCGCGTGCGGCACGTATTCAAAACGGTTACTAGCGCAAAACTAAAGTACCTGCAGAGCTTACGTACGTGACACAAATGAATCCACATTTGAAGAAGCTCCCAATGTTGTTTTAACGCGTATTACGACAGCCCCCTACTATGTACGACTACACCTTGTATGTTAATAAAAGGTGGGATTTGCTCCCACTTTTCTCTCTTCTTTTCTTTAAGTCGATCCTCTATCATTTTGTGGAAAAACAGGAGCAACGCTCGACGTGATTGTAATGTTTAATCACAATTGATGCATTAATTTCTTCGTTTGGGAATTATTTCCAAGCAAATATTTGCAGCTTCTGTATCAAGTGTGAAATATTTAAAATTTGAGTCATTGAGCTTTACGAGAGTTTACAGTTCTTCTTTAGATATTCAATCGGCAATATGATAACTCAGTGACATGAAAAATGAACTGTTTGAAGCCAGTCCTGAGGCATCAATTAAAACTGATTGATGAGTTTTGCATAGCTATTTACAAAACTTTATATATACATCTTTCTATTATATAGGAGTCTATATGGTTACTATTGTATTCCTATTTTAACATAAATTGCAGCTTACTTTTAATGGTAGTTTCTTCATCCAATCACATGTCTTAAAAATAAAATTTGTCGGAAATAAAACACAAATATTTTAAACCATAATACAAAGTTTATTTCCTAACAACTCCACACAACATGGAAAAATGATTGAGTACTTCTCGCTTATTATGCCATATATATATGTATAAATAAGATATCCTGTTATCTCCAATTGCAAAGTGAAACATTTACCGAATTGTGATCATCAACGTACAAGGAATAGTATGCCATCTCTCAATCCAATAATATAGGTTATATTAAACAAACTGTGAGTAGCGACTTTCTATTCCTCATTTCAAATAATTTGCGCTTATGTAGTGGAAGAGAAACACTAAGAAGAACAGTGTAACTCCCAGAATGTTGCAGAATACGGCTAATTGTACGTCTGTGATCATCTGGAAAAGTAAACAGTTCATGTTATAGTTTTAGGTTATATTACAATATCTTCATAATTTAAAATCACAAATATTGTTTTCATAAAATTTAGCAATGCCATACAAAAAGGATGGTCTTATAGTTATTATATACGCAATTACCTTGAAACTGTAGAATTAATGTTTTACGGAACTACTTTGGAGCATTTGAGAAGTTTGCCGTAATCAACGTGTGACAAGCCGGTGATGTCAGATGATGGCGTCGTTATTGTACGCGTGCGTACTAGCAAAAGCACATGTGGCTCGCAGGAACGCTGCGTCATTGGGACACGTGGTATCGTTGTCCGCATCACAGGAAAATATCAAAACAAGTGATATAAATGTATTGTATAAAAAACAAGATATACAAGCAATTATGATAATGTTTATTGATATTCCGCGTTTACAGTCGACTTATACGAATAGTGACATTTGTGTCATACCAAACTATATAGTCGTGTGTGTGTGAGAGGAAGTCTTTTTATAAAATTATATTATTTATACAAAGAGTATTAAACTTTATCTAGAATTTATAACAATTTCGGTTGTCGTTTTAACATTGAAATATCTAATATCCTGCTAGGACATGTGGTTCCTGGTGTTTGTACAAAAGGAAATTGATGCAGTGCAGGCTTCTTTTTTCCAGTTGTTGGTTGAAAATCACGTTTAGATGCTACTTCAGCATACACCTGACTAGTATCTAAAGGAAGAAACGTATATGTATATATATATAAGAAATGTATATGTATATATACGTTCAGGATGAGTTAAGTGCACCTTCAGAACCAAGTGCTAGTACTCGTTATATGAAATTTTACATGAATTTGCATTATATTTAAATTAACATTGGTATCACTTGGTACTTTGATACTTACTTTCTGTTTGAACATCCTGATTTCGGCCCGGCAACAATTGATATCTTTCTAAATAGCGCATTGTAGCGAACGACATGTTGGTCCCTTGCATATTGCTGAGCATAAGATGTTTTAAGGAAGATGATCCTTGTTTGTGCAATGCTATATCGGTCAGTTCATCGTCACCTAAATATTTCAATGCCAATGCTTTCATGTGCATACTGGTATTGGTTTCATTCACAACACTAGTGGCATGCATCATGTTTGCTTGACGATCCAGGCGAGGATAATAAGACGAATCAAAGTCCAACCTTGAAAGAAAATTAATTACAATGTTCTTACTATGTATGATATGTGCATACAGCCATTCAGTATAAGCAGAAATTGAGACACGTACGTTTTATTGTTACCATTCGACTCTCTGTGTTCATTGTCCGTTATGCTAATCCCAAGCTTTCGAAGTTGTTCCAAAGTAGTTGCTTTAACAGTGTTCAATGCTGGCCTGGCTTCTGTGTCATCTGCCTCCTGCTCGACTCTGCGAGTCGCTTTAGCCTCTCGATGCTCCTTATCCTCTATAACACTGGAGTTTTGTAAAATTGCATTGACTTGTCCCAAAACATTGTTGTAAAAGGTCCAACCTATCTTGGAAGTGCACTTGAGTTTGTCGCTCTCGTCGTCGCTCGGGTATTCCTGCATATTCACGTGAATACTTGGTTCCGGAGTCGGTGGAGGTCTCTCGACTATTTCAAGATCACCTCCGCTCAGTATCACGCTATCACCTACATCTCTCGCTTCTTTAACATTAGCGTCTGACTCCTTATTTCGATGACTTTGGTAGTAATTTGTTGCGGGTAAGTGGACGTTATGCGAATTATATCTATTGACGTTCGTCCTTTCATTGTTACTTCCTTTATCCATCGCGGTATAATTGTGTGCATCGTTGACGACAAACGCCTTATCGCAATCTGCATTCTTAGGGCTACCTACGTCCCTAGACGTGTTCGTTATTATCCTCGTACTTTGCGCTTGTTCGACCATGTTGCCGCCTTTTTTCATGTATATCTCTCTTTCGCGCATATTCTCTTCATTCGGATCGGCACTAAGACGCCGATATATCCTGGGAGATTCTGAGGTATTGTTCGTGTTGTATAAATCTGGTTGTTTCGGAGTATGCCTCTCGGAATCTCTCACGGACGAACTCGCGTTAAAATTGCTGCTTTGCTGGTGACTGGAGGACAAGTAACTTTCCGTGTCCTCGACTATGTTCTCCAATTGCGCCGTCCCAGGTTTGCGCGTGAATGTATTCTTATATCTCTTAACCGATTCCGACGTATCATGCATATTCACCGCGCTTCTTCTGTTAATATCGTTGCTCTCTTCTGCGGATGTCTCTTTTTCCTTGTACACCTCGGAATCCACTAGAAAAGGATTATTCTGCACAGTGAATTCAAAACTCGTCATAACGCCAATGGAAACCTTTTGCTCCATAAAGGCTTTCTTTGGTTGCTGTTCTAATAATGCTACATCCAATTTACTGTTGTCTTTATCTCCAACAAGGCTTTCCGGAGGTTTATTCTCTGTAACCGATGGACTTTGTGCCGCATTTTGCTTCACAGCTTGATTACTTGATTGCGTGCAAGTATTCGTACAATTTATGGCGGAGTATCCAAACACTTGATTTGCGTGAGACGACGAACAAGCGCATGTCGATTTGTTCCTAAAGCTCTCTTCCTGCAGTCTCACCAGCCTGTCCACTTGCAACTGCAAAGTTTTGATCTGTTCGTTCTGATTATTCACAAGCTGCAACAAAGTCTTCACTGTCTCATTATTATCAATATCGCGATTTGAGTAGCTAGGTGTATAAAATTGCTGAAAAGGATATGGGCATGGCGGATATGGCATTTGTAGATGTTCATTCTGTTTTAAAGCACCCACAAAAGCGTTGCTAGGCATTATCATAGCAGAATCAGTCAAATGTGTTGCTCCTTGCAGAGGATTGCAAGATAGCAACTGTCTTTTGTCAGAAGATAGCAATTCAGTCTCACGTACGTGGCGTGGAGGAGAATTCTCTGTATTAGAACATCTAAATTTCACATTCTTTTCATGTATTCTATCATTAGGTCTTAAATTTATTAGTCTGTTCTGAGTATCACAGTTTTTACTTTGCTCCTGTTGCTTTTGCACAGTATCATCTTGTACATTAGTCTGAAGTGCACGATTATAGGTATAAACATTTTTACATGGTGATGAAACACGTGCTGTATTTACATAGTTATTCTCCCTGGAGTATACTTTTTCCTTCCATGCAGTATAGGAGTCATGATTGCCTGAATTTGGTGATGTGGGATTAACTGTATGCAAGTTACGATTTCCCGAATTTGGTGATATGATATTAATGTGATTATGTTCTATAGACTTGTCAAAACGTTGCACTGGTCTCGCTATTCTTGCTGACGATGAACTAATATCTCCATCATTCAGATTTCTTGCTTGTGTAGGTTTCTCAAAGATTAATGATACCTCTGGCACACTTGGAACAGCAAAATGCTGGAAAATTTCTTCAAATTAATCTCATAATTACTATATATAGTAGGAGCAAATTGTTCAACAAATTTCAGATTCTCTTTAATAGAATGATTATCATGATTACAAGAGAAGAAGAATATGTGAAGTGTCAAATTTCTTTATTAGATTGTTATAAGAAGTAACTTACATCGAGTTTTGTTGTTGGTTTTGGTGTAACTCTTGGTTCAAATTCCTCTTCAACATCATACATTTGACAATGCATGTCGAAAATTCAACTGTCAATGTGGAATAAATACTTATACGTTAAATATGCATTAGCGAAATTTCAGGTAACTTAATTTAGTTTCACATTGGTTTTTACGTTGTGTGTTATCATAAATTTGAAGTTTGTGATGACCGATTAACCTTACTTTCGCTCGATTGTTATGGTTATACTGGCGGCTTCTACATTCGAAATTTTTAAAACCAACAGAAAAGATGACGTTACTGCGTATTTGCTATGGATATTCTCTATCTACTACTAGATTCGCTCATTGGACCGTCTGATTCACCAGATGAGCAGATTGGTTGATGAATAGGTAATTTTGGTATTTACACCGAATATTTAGTGCCTCCGAAAGAGTTTATTAGCGATGGTGGCGCGGGCAAGCGGTAGTTTCAGGCGTTACTTCCTACCTCGTCGGTCTATCGATAAGATCATATCGATCAACTATTTTCAAATCAAATCAATCATTCAAAGCGTTTATTGGCGAATAATAGCACATTCAAATTATTGATCGAAACATCGAAACATTCTATGTGTTGGCGGATTTATGTATGAAAATGTCCGCAGTAAGGTAAGTAATTGTGAGGTTTTTCATTGTCACATAATATCCATTTATTAAATTCGATCGAAGCGTACTCAATAATTTGATAATCACATAGTAGTCTTTCAGCAAGAAGCAATTTAAACTGTTGCGTTAAGGTTATCTGGCCATACTAGGGCGTTATCATCAATATATAGTATCGACCTGGCGTCATGCGCCACACATCGGACGTATAATCTGTCGTCGGTTGCGATTACTCGTTCGTCATTCTGTGGAAGGTCGTGTCGTGCGCGCTCACCGCACGGTGAAACAATCACGCTTTACCAGTCAAGCCGGAGAAGTGGTAGGAACGCACGTATTTCACCTGCGACATCGACGCTTCCTCGATCACCCCAGTAGAGCGTCAGGACATCACGCGTCTTGACGTGTCCGTACCGCACGCATTATCAACAGCATCCTCCCCTCTCATCTCCACGGAGATCGCTGTTGTCAGCTGTCCGAGAACCTGCTAGACAAAAAGCAAAGGTGAAACATGGCGGATAGAATATACTACCCCAATCCGGAGCTCGCGAAGACAGCTCATTGCAATAGCATGGAGCAATATAAGCAAATGCACGAAAGGTGAGTGAGATTTGGAAAAAGATCAGTGAGGTTTTCCGTGAGAGAAATGTGTATCAGGACGACGAATCGAGGGTTGAGCCGACGAAGTGTTGGCAATCGGAACGAAAACGTTGCGAGAAGCGAAAATAATAAAGACACCGGTCAGATTGTATAGCATCGGTAAGATTGTAGCGTATATTTATGCGAAAGTTCGCCAATTGTAACTTGTTAATGAACAATGATAAAAAAGAACAAAGAGATGATCATGAACATGGCGCTACTTAAAGGGGATGAACGCGATGACAAAGGTAGTTATTTACCCTTGACAGTAGTTAATTGGAGGGAGAGGGGGGGAGAAAGCGAACTTCGCATTTTCCGCGATGTCGTAGGGTGACTTGTTTACACGGTTGACAAGTTGGATAATGCTGCGAACGTTGAAATTGATCTCGGCACGGACTCTGACGTTACGCGTTCTATAAAGAGCACAAATCGAAACGCGATATTGATCCCGCGGGGTGGGACGAAATTCCCGTTTAGGAACGTCGAGTGCTACGCGTGGGCAGCTGGGAATTCATGAAAGAGGAAATGCGTTTCTATTATTCTTCCTTCTTGCGTCAACTGAATTCTTCGTACGCATAACCTATTGTTTGTATTGCTGTTTTAAGTGTATCGACCTGTCGCCTCAGGTCGATTCGATTAGCCTTCGAACTGAAACTGCACTTCTTGTGTAAATTAGCGCGACAGCCAAAAATCAAACGAGATAAAAATATGAGAAATGCAAAACCGTTAGAACATCATTACAGTATTTCGATGTAGCTATATGTCTCGTTCATTATTTCGTTGAATTGCTCATTTGTGACTGGATAAAATTAATGGAGAAGTAACAATGTAAATCACGAGTTTTTACATAATTCCCGTTCGAACGCGCATAAATTTGTAAATTAAATGAGACAAAAAATTCGCGTAAGAAAGGAGAGATGAGTCGATTCGTTAAACAGGAAATTGTTTAACTTTTAAAGTAAACGTAATTGCCGGACATGTACACTGAGAGACATAAAAAATGGCTGATCCAACTAAAATTATAGTTATTTTTTACTTTAGTCATATTTTTGGTTGTTTTAATACGAAAATGATAGTTATTATCACTAACATTATAGCAGAATTTAATAAAAAAAAAAGTTTTCTTAACCATAATTTATAGTAATTATTTCTCTATGCTATTATAGTTATAAATAAAAAATATTTTTTGAATATTTAAACTTTTAACATATGCATATAATATGTACATATATATTTTATAAAACCTACATACATATATGCTATATTGAAAGTTGTTTACATTCGAATGTCCAGAATTTTTTTTTTTTTAGACATGTATTTCGTGTTTTTCATTGCAATAACGATTGTTTAATTTTTTATGCTTATGCGTATCAATTAAATATGATTACATTTATCGATTGTTTCAATTTATGTTGAGAAGATAAAAAAGGTTACCGATAGCGTGGTACTGATACCAACTTACTTTTTTCTCCCTGATCTAGATCGATTAAAGAACCGGTGCAATTTTGGGGTGAGATTGCGAAGCAGTTTTATTGGGAAACGCCGGCGATCGATGAGAAGTTCTTCTCATACAACTTCGAGCTGAGCAAAGGTGATGTTTTTATAAAATGGATGGAGGGAGCGTCGACGAATATAAGCTTCAACTTATTGGATAAGAATGTGAAGAGCGGTAATGGCGATAAAATCGCGTTCTACTGGTAAGACATAACGGAGAAATAATCAAAGTAGTTGTGTAGGACGGTGCGGCTCGGATTCAGCAATGGTCAAATCCGAAATAAGAATCAAGCTGACTACCGTTAAGTGATTCATTTCCATGCAAAGTATATACTCGGTTTATAGATATTTAGCAAGTCATTCGAGCTGTGCTCACTTTACGTGCTCTACCTATAAATTTTTTTTACGGTTTGCTTTATTGTTATTGTAGCATAATGTTCGCGCTATTTTTCCTTATAACATAATCGGTCTTCGATAGTAAGTAAAATATTTGTAAAAATATTTACAAATGAGCAAACATTCCAGCAAATACGATTTGTACAATTTATACATATGTATTCGTATAAACACGTAAGAATACATAAAAACGCAAAGCCTACGTAATTTTTGCGATATCACGCCTCATACATATTTGATATCCGGTTTGCACCGTATTATCGATCATTGTCGATTAACATTGATAATGTAACGCAAGGACGTGGATAATGTATTTCTTGCGAAATTCGGACTGGTGGTAAATAATTTGTCCAATTGTAAATAACAACGTGAAATTTCGTGTTCTACACAGTATCAAAACCGATTTGACTGCGCGATCGTGAGGTCAGTGCGGCGTCAGCCTATTCGTCGAAAATTCAACGTACTATCCACACCTGCTATTTTATTGGGCGACGAGACATCGTGCGCGATCGCGTCAGCTATCATGTCAGCTCTCTTGCATGCAAGAGCTGACGTAACGTCACGCGATTTACACTAAAATTTTACTAGAATGAACTTTGCTTTCTCAGATGCTAAAGATATATCTTCGTTTGTACAAAGAAGTCGAGTATAGTAATGCAAACGCAACGAGACGTGTAAAGAATGATGTTTCATATCTTTCTTTTTTCGACTAGTAACAAATGGAAAAGTGAGAGAAAAGGAAAAGCAAAATAACAAGCATTTGTCATATCGCACAAATACATACAACTACAAATAAAAAATACGTTAATTGTAAAATATATATAGATAATGACGTAATACGTTGATTACATATGGTGTAGATAACTGTACAACCTTGAATTTAGAGAGGAAGGTAAACTAATGAAGGTTGTTTTTACACCATTTACATTTCATTATATGTAGCGATCTCCTGAAAAGGCATTTCTATAAAATTATGTTAACGTTGTAAATCATGTTAATTAGCCTTGCAGCTGTATACGAAATGCAAAGTATATATGACGAGAAAAAAACGAATTGTTCATATCATCATTAAGTAATGTATTTCTCGCCTTAACAAATTAAAAAGTTAGATTACTTCAATTACGAGCATTTCTTGTTTGCATTTATAATTTTTGCTATTTTTTGTTATTGTCTTGTTCGTTTGAACAGTGTTTGGCGATTATTTGACACGAAAAATTCGAACGTAATCTTTTTTATAACATAATCATACAAGTTATAACTGATATCATCGAATATTTTTCTCTTGTAGTACGATTTACGCAATTCTCTTTTAATCCACTACGGTTTAAAGTGTCACGTGATACGCAAGATCAGGGATCTTACATAATATCGTAATTTGCTTTGCGATAAGGTTTCAGTGCATCAGCAAATTATGTTTATCTACGGGGAATTTTTGTAGACATACATTCATGTACATATCGTGTCGCGCGACATAAGCATACTTCCAGCCTTGACTCTCCTTCGATCTCAAGGTAACGTTCAAAATTATTCGAAAGTAGTAACCTTCGAGTTTTTATGCGGGATGAATAAATCTTTTAATCTAAGTTGGCTACATGTATAGGCGTGTCTTTGCTGTTGGTTTTGCGCTACATAATTATTGCGCAAAAATGCGGTTGACACGTGTATTCCAGCGTGCTACTTTTGGCTTCTTTGGATCCCGCATCTTTATCGATGTTAGGACCTTCGAATCGTTGCTTTCAGGGAAGGAAACGATCCAGATGACTATTCAAGATTGACCTACAGAAAATTGCTCGAGGAAACATGCAGATTCGCGAATGTACTCAAATCGAAAGGCATCTCCAAGGGTGACAGAGTCGTGATCTACATGCCGATGATCTTAGAGCTTCCGATCGCAATGTTGGCTTGCACGAGGATAGGGGCGGTTCACAGTGTGGTGGTGAGTGAGCCAGACCGATGACGAAACCAGAACGATATAGCAGGAAAAAAGACGATGTACGATTGTAGTTCGCAGGTTACTCGTCCAACTCGTTGGCGGAACGTATCCTCGACTCGAAAGCCAAAGTTCTGATCACTACGGATGGTGTGTGGCGAGGCGAAAAGTTACTTCTGTTGAAAAATATCTGTGACGAGGCCCTGGACAAAGCCAAGAAACAAGGTCACCAGCTCGAGAGTTGCATCGTCGTTGCGCATTTGAGGAGACTCAGCTGTCCCCAGGGCAAGATGAATGGAGTGAATGGTACTAGCAACGGCAGCGGCGCTACGGAGACTAATATTTCTTGGGACGACGATCGAGATGCTTGGTGGCACGAGGAGATGGAAGACGCGGAAGCGAGCTGTTATCCGGTCTGGATGGCTGCCGAAGATCCGCTCTTTATTCTTTACACAAGGTACGAATTCCTTGTATATATTCGTATAAAATAATTCAATTAAAAATTACGATAGGAAAGTGAAATTATATTTAATAATTATATTCTATTTGAGAAAATTTAATGTTTTCTTAGAATATCTATCTTTAGAAATAAAATAAAATAAATAATTAGTATTTTCTCTAAATTTTTTCAGAATGGCTTGATTGTCACTCTAATTTTCGAGTGAAATTTTTTGAAGAAATTTAGAGAGGCAATTTTCTTTTTTCAAAATGCGTCTTTAGCTCGCCTCATTGAAATAATAATTTTTTTTGCAGTGGATCTACCGGGAAGCCGAAAGGCGTTCTTCATACCACCGCGGGATACTTGATCTATGCAGCGACAACTTTTAAATACGTGTTTGACTATCATCCGGGTGATATCTATTGGTGCACTGCCGATGTCGGCTGGATCACGGGGCACACTTATGTTGTTTACGGTCCGTTGGCGAACGGCGCAACGTCCGTCATAGTACGTATGCATTTTCTATGTTCGATCGATCTGAATTAGACGCTCATCGTTCCGCTTTCTTTTTTATTCTTAGTAATCTGTATTTGTTGACAGTTTGAAGGTACGCCCTTTTATCCGGAGAACGATCGATACTGGTCGATTGTCGACAAGTATAAGGTCACGCAATTTTATACGGCGCCAACGGCCATTAGGTCACTCATGAAGTTCGGCGACGAGTTTGTAAAGAAGCACAGTCTGTCCACACTCAAGGTGAGTCTCATGATGTAGTTAATTCTCGTTTTTAGTTCGATGTGTGAAATATCACGCACAAGTTAACGTGTGTTTCAGGTACTTGGTTCAGTAGGCGAACCAATCAACAGCGAAGCTTGGCTATGGTTTTACAAACTTGTTGGCCACGGGAAGTGCAGCATATCGGACACATTCTGGCAAACGGAAACTGGTGGTCATGTAATCACACCGCTACCAGGTGCCACGCCTATGAAACCAGGTTCTGCGGTAAGTACAATACGCCTTTCTTTAGTAATTCTCTTGTGTAACTAATTCTTAATGTACGTATCATAAACAGACATTTCCGTTCTTCGGGGTTTTGCCGGAGCTTCTCGACGAAGACGGTCATGTGATCGAAGGCGAAGGAGAAGGATATTTAGTCTTCCGCCGACCGTGGCCGGGCATGATGCGGACTTTATATGGCAATCATCAACGTTTCCAAACTACGTACTTTGATCGATTCAACGGATTTTATTGCACGGGTGATGGTAAGCGTTGTTGATTTCTTTATGTTCGATTTGAACTGGTAACGCGCACCGTTGGTTTGTTTATTTTGCCAACGGATTTCGATATTTCGGCCCAGCATATTTGGCATCCTTGCTGAGTTCTTCCTCGATCCTCAATATTTGATTATACTTGGCCATTCTTTCACCTCTGCAATTGACAAGACGTTTAAACGAGAACGAGCTCGATTGAAAAATATACTGGAAACAAAGTTTGATCGAAGACCAAACTTCTTATATATTTTAAACATAGATCGTTCATTCTGCGTTACCTGCAAGGTGCACCAGCTTTGAACTGGCCGGCAGACAAGCCGACCGCCAAATCAGCGATGAAATTATCCTCCGTTTCGGCGCGACTCGCGCTCACGGCGTAGCTCCAGTCGTTGATCTTCGCCATTTTCGCGCAATTAATGAGCTCTGTTACAGTGCCAATTTGCGATATTCTCAGCACAAGACAATTCGCTATTTTTCTGTCTATTGCCTCCGAGATTCTCTCGATATTCATCGCCGTGAGGGCATCGCTCACCACTTGAATATCTTGGCCAGCGATAGTCAACCAACCTTCCCAGTCCTCTTGATCGAAGGGATCTTCGATAGAGACTATCGCTGGAAATTCCGACAGATACTCTAAATATCGATCGCGCAAAGCCTCGGCTTCCAAATAATCGTCGGGATCGGATTCTTCCTCCTTAAATGCTAGATCGTATCCTCCTGTGAAAAGTACAAGAATAGATTCTCATTACTCTTTCTAAATTTCGTCGAGTTAAATTCCACTCGAAATCAAACATAGAACGAATTCTCCATTTTGAAGCGACCTTCTTTGTAAAAAGCACTCGCTGCCATATCCAGCGTAATCTTAATTTTGCCTTCGTATCCTGCGTCCTTAATGGAATCGTTTAAAAGAGTCAAGGCGTCTTTGTCATCCTCCATCTCGGGTACAAAGGCTCCTTTGTCACTAACGGGCGGTGGGCCTGTTATTCCTTGAGCCTCGACAATTTTCCTTTCCGCTACTCGATACACCTCGGTGCCCATTTTCATGGCGTCAGCGAAGCTTTCGGCGCCTGCATCAAACATGCGAATATATACCAAGAGGAGATAAAATAGCGTAAAGACACAACATAAAAAGCGATACTCGGTTGTTAAATATACCTATGGGTAAAATTGCGAATTCCTGACATGTTAGTTTATTGCCGGCGTATTTGCCGCCGCTGATGACGCTGAAACTCGGCACAGGCACGTACAATTGTCTGTTTTCGGCTAATTCGGCGACGTACCTGAAGCATGGACAGCCAAAAGTTCAATGAAATATCGACGAGGGAAAAATGTCGCAGCTGTAAAAACGAACTAAAGATAAATTGACGGTAATAAATGATAACCTGTAAACAGGGAGACCCTTCTTGACCGCTCCAGCCTTACAGCAGGCTACGGAGACTCCCAGAATAGCGTTCACGCCGAGTTTCGATTTATTATCCGTGCCATCCAGCTTGTTGAGCAGCGTGTCTATTTCAGTCTGCTGACAAACATTCAGTCGCGATTTCATCAATTGCGGCGCGATTACATTGTTAACGATATCGACTGCTTTGAACACCGAGCGACCATGATAAGCCGCTGTGTTGCCGTCTCTAATTTCCACCGCTTGATTCGGGTTGATTGATACGGTGGAGGGTACTGATGATCTGAGCAACCCTAAATCGGTGATCACGTCAACTTCCAGAGTCGGCTCGCCTCTGCAATCGAATATCTGACGGGCCTTGATCTTCTTAAACGACATCTTGTAGGAGGTTTTCAAAGTCCAGCGCGACGTTTATCGGATTGTATGGTTATTCAATTTTGCAGATGCATGGAATTCTACGACGTTTTACTCGGCGGTGAATACATAATCTGACAATTTTGATGAGAATTACATTGCATTTGACGTTTAGGCCGACAAAGAGACAGCAGAATGTCTGAAGTTGAAATAAATTCAGGCGAAACTATTCGTATATAGTTGCATTGCAGTTTTTAATCCTGCTTTAATAGCACAGAAAGGGCCGGTATTCTATCAATTTGTTTTGTTTAAACAGAGTTTAAATTGAAATTTAAGTTTAAACTATCATTGAAAAGCCGACCCAAAGAGTTTCAAATGCATACTGCTGATTTCTCTTTTTGTTCACATTTTAGGTGCAAGGCGCGACGCGGATGGATACTTATGGATAACCGGTCGTATCGATGATATGCTGAACGTTTCTGGTCATTTAATGTCAACAGCCGAAGTAGAGAGTGTGTTGGCGGAACATTCTTCGGTAGCTGAAGCCGCGGTGGTCAGTAAATCGCATCTAGTCAAAGGTCAATGTCTTTATTGTTTCGTCACGCCAACTGCAGGGAAGACGTTCGACGAGAAATTGCAGATCGAGCTTAAAAAGAAAGGTGGGCTTCGTTGATTAAAAATAAGTTTCAGTAAACCCTGATTAAACAAATTGATGATTAATCGATAGAATTATTAACAGTAATTTTTCTAACTGTGTAATTTACCGCCTAATAATAACCAATAAATTTATAATTCTGTGTATGTTAGTAAGATAGAGCGCGGTTAATATTTGATTGATAGTAATTTTTAATATAAATTGTAAAGAAAGAACAAAAAAAACAGTTTAACTCGTTTTAATAACGATTCGATTTAATAATAATTGCACATTGATAAACTACAGGTTGAGTTAATCGTCGATTAATTTAATCAGAATTTAGTGAAAGTTTAACACATATTCTTGCTTTACTAAGAATGCGATTCGAATAGTGCGCGAGAGAATCGGTCCGTTCGCTCAACCAGATGTCATCCAACACGCTCCGGCTCTACCAAAGACAAGATCCGGCAAAATCATGAGACGTATGTTGAGAAAGATTGCAGCAGGCGACAGGAATATTGGAGATACGTCAACGTTGGCCGATGAAAGTGTCATTCAGCTTCTCTTCGAATTAAGGCCGTGCGTTTAAGACGTGCGTTTTGTGCTTCTATTCTAGGGAGAAACGAACGAAATTTTAAGAAAGCTTTTTTTCGCATTATTTGTTCGATAAGTATCAAAAACAGATAAAAGTCAGAAACACAAAAGAAAAAACACATATAGATAAAAGTCAGAGTTGGGAACATTATTAAAAAAAAAAAAAAAATGCGTTACTGTTACTTTTTGTAAAAAGTAACTTGTTACCGTTACTTGTTACTAATTAAATAAAAAAAATAACTTATTACCATTACTAAGAAAGTAACGGTTCATTACTTTTTTATAATACTAAAAATACGTAATTTATTTTAAAATGAAATTATTGTTTTAAGCTTAAATTATTTTTGGTGTAGCCAGTTTGTGTCTAAAAACAACAAACCTTTCAAAACTACAATACTATTAACTCGAAAAACTAATATTTTTTTATAAACTTGATTTTATCGTCTTATTTGTTATTATTCTTGACACAAAAATTGTCAGTACAGAGCCAGATTTTGCAATTTGACTTTTAAAACTTTTTAAGTAACTTTTTAATACATTCTCGCTTTACTAAAAATACGATTCGAATAGTGCGCGAGAGAATCGATCCGTTCGCTCGACCGGATGCCATCCAACACGCCCCGGTTCTACCGAAGACAAGATCTGGCAAAATCATGTACGTATATTGAGAAAAATTGCAATAGGCGATAGGAATATTGGAGATACGTCAACGTTGGCCGATCATAGAGTATCATTCAGCTTCTCTTCGAATTAAGGCCGTGCGTTTAAGACGTGCGTACTTTTTAAGTTTACTAATAAATTTAATAATAGGTATGCTTAGAGTGTAATATATATATATATATATATATATATATATATATAGTTTTAGTGTAATACATATATGGTTTCTTATAAAAGAGAATGAACTACACTAAGCATATCTATTATTAAATTTATTACAAATTTTTAATAGTTAAATTATAAAATCCAACTTTAACAATTATTTTTATGTAAAAAATGAGATAAAACCATGTACTGTCTTCCAGTGAATATCTGGATATTTTTATCCAATCAAGAATATCTAATACACGTTAAAAGTAATGATTGCGCCCATATTCTTGAAATTTTTGCGTATACGTAATTTTCATTGCACAACTATTTTATGGTATGATTAAACCTGCGCAGTTTTACCTGCGTAAAACTTACGTATACGCAATTATTTCAAGAATAATGGCTTTGTTATCGAAAAAAGTAATGGTAATGGTAACACGTTACTTCCCAACTTTAATAAAAGTTATAGATTACGTTGAATCGTATTGTTCCACATATTTGCACAGCATCAGAAACGCGATTATATCTCAAGATTTTATTAAACGCCCAGTCATTTGACGATTTGACGAGTGTACAAGATACATAAACGTGAGATAGAATAATTATTTTTAATTGATCAACGAATTCTGACGTTGTCACTCGAGAGACGTTTCAGAGTGAGTAGAATCGAAATCGTTCTTTTCCCTCGAGAAGAACTACGAAAAACTATGAAAGAAATACATTGAAAGTATAGCTCGTTAGAATTTCAGAATTATGGAATGGATAGAATTAATAAATTATTAGTCGTTCTCCTCAAGGAATTGCGACTGCGATACATATCTCATGGTACGCTGATAAGTAACGTAAGTGTTATCTTCTGTTGTAAATCACATAAGTTCAAAATTAATTGCAAGATGAAAAATGCTCTATATAGGAATCGTTATGAGTAGTGCGCAAAGAATAAACAGAATATGCTGATTGCACAATTATTAATGATCGTTATTTAAGAAACAAGTGGCACACATAACTACATGATACGTATATGTGTTATTACTGGCGGATATACCGTAAAAAAATGATATTCTGCTCTCTGTAATTTGGATAAATAAGATAAAGAGAAACTATTTACGTACATACAGGGTGTCCACCGCCGCTACCATATTGCCTTTCAGTCATGTATTCTATGACAAGATTCAGATAAGACAAAAGTAATACCTCTTCTTACCGTTTGAAGAAGACACGACTGAAAGAAAATACGCGGCTGAGGTGTACGTACTTATAAATGAAAGTCGCCTCGTGCCTCCTTCGTGAGGCACGTTACATACATATCATTCCTCGCGGAACAACAAACAACTTTAGGTGTGATATAATACGTGTACATGTATGTAGATATAAAAGCGAACAAAACGTAAGCAACAAATATGGCTATAACTAAAGACATATATGTATATATATTAAGAGTATGTTATAATCACGATCGTTCTGTTAAACGTTCAAGAGTGTATCTCGTTTCTTTCGTCTTTGCCTCCCTTTCCGTTCCTCTCTATCACTAATGAAAATAGTCGATATTTTTAGCGAAACTGTTCTCTCGCTTGCGTCTTTTATTGCTCCGCTGTTCGCTTTTTCCACGTGGCGGGATGCGAACCACGCGATAATTGATTCGAATGCGATTAACACAAAATAGGCGGAAGATGAGGCGCGGTATATTATTGGCATAGTATATGCGATTACACATTACATGCCGTCGAAGCCGTTTAAAAGCCACGGAGCTTGACGTGATGTTACGTCATCACAGCGGAGCGTTTACGTTCCGTCGAGAGTCGGTATGAGCGCATCCGCGAAACAGAGAGAGAGAGAAAGAGGGAGAGAGAGAGCGAGCCAGTTTGTGCGCGCGAGCGTGATCGCGTGTATCGTCGCGCGTGCACATGACGGACACGCCACTCGTCCAACACAAAAGCGACTTCGTGATTCAATCAATCATGTCGAACATCGACGAGTGTTACGTCGAAATTTTACGGCTTGTGAAACAGGCTGGCTCGGTAAGACAATTGTTTAAATAATTTACTTTTCTTTTCTCGTGGACGCGAATGCGCTTGTGTCAACAAGGTTTATCGATTTTACGCGCTGTCGCAATATATGTCTTCTAATCGTATGTCGCTTTATAAGCTCCTCGACTTGTCTAATGCAGGCGGATAGTTATCGATTGTCTACGACCGATCATGAATAATACGCATGATGATATCCTTAATTTTCCTGTAAGACGCTGCATGATTGTCTCAATTGTGGTCTGCCGATGAGAAGACTGCGGCTGCGCGCGTAATTTGTATACAATCCGAGTAATGTTGCGGGAATTCAAACAGCAAAGAAGACCATGATTCCCAAGCTGTTGTTTTTTTTTTCGTGTAGCCGTTATACAGTGATGATATATTCCTCTATCTTATCAGCTTATCGTCAAAGTGTTCGGCATTTTATTGGTGTTACTACCTGTAAGAAAATATGAATAATTTAACTGAACTTTATGAGTCTTGTTTGCAGATCATCAGAGAAAAAATTAATCAACGCAAGGACGTGCTCACGAAATCATGCGACGTTGATTTAGTTACAGAATGGGATCAAGAGGTAGAGAGATTTTTAATCAATGAAATAGCGACGAGATATCCCGAGCATAAGTAAGTGTAATTGTAAAATTGAATATTGTTTAGTTACTATTCGTGTATAATACTCGCGATAAATCTGTATTATTTTCCAGCAAACATAATTATTACACAACATCGATGTAATACGTAATAACGGCTGTTATACGATATTAATATTAAAGTTACATAATTTCTTTTTATAATTAGTTACACGTTTTATTCCTGTTATAGCATTGTTACATTACATTATATTACGACAATGCAACAATTATATAATTGTGTTTGCTGGGTTTGTTTTTTGGATTTTAATTATTCAAAAGAATTTCTCTCTTCCTATAAGAAGAGAGATCCAATATAGATAGCGCTTTGAGAAACTATATTGAGAAAATATATTACAGATTTATCGGCGAAGAGTCCGCTGCTTCAGGTCAGAAGATCATATTAACGGATGCGCCAACATGGATAATAGATCCGATCGATGGAACGATGAATTTCGTTCACGGCTTACCGCACACATGCATATCGGTTGCATTACTCATTAATAAAACAGCAGAGATAGGAATAGTGTATAATCCGATCCTAGAACAATTTTTTACCGCCCGTAAAAATCAAGGCGCTTTTCTCAATGGCGCTCCGATTCGCGTATCCGGCGAGAAAGGTAATTTGTTCTCTCTATAAGTGAAATATATAATGATAACAATATAAATGATAAATATAAAATATGGGTAACGACTTAAGACTTAATATTTTGATGCCTGTTATCACATATGCGTAACTTCATTCTATCAGTCTTGTTATCGCCTTGTAAAAAAATTGTCGGTAATAGTAATTTATAATTGTAATATCATAGGCGGTGTATAAAGATAGATATACGCACTTAATATAAACAAAAAAGATATTTATCTCTCTAGATATGATCTAAGCCAACTCTCAAGATTTAACGATGGTAGATATTTTTCCGTGATATATGCAGTCATCAAAGTGTTAATATTGCAATGTTGACGATTCAATAATTTTCCTCTTATCATCGTTTTATCTAATATGATAACGTTACTCTAGAACTGCGCAAGGCACTATTAATGGTAGAGATGGGAACAAGTAGAGACCCGGAGAAAATGAAAATAGTCTTAGAAAATATAACGCTTCTTACTTCACGTGTTCATGGGTAAGTCTCGTTTTGCGGATTAAGTTTTTGCAACGAATGACTTAACGAAGAAATCGATCTACGTTGCAGAATACGATCGCTCGGTTCGGCGGCTTTGAATATGTGCATGGTGGCTCTCGGTGGCGCCGATATCTCCTTTGAATTTGGTATACACGCGTGGGACGTCGCAGCCGGGGATCTTATAGTGCGAGAAGCCGGCGGTGTATCAATAGATCCAGCTGGTAAACAGTTACAAGACATTACGCATAAATCGTAGTTGAGTAATGGAGCGAAGCAGAGAGAGAGTTAATATTATATTCTTACGTCCGCGACAGGAGGTCCGTTCGACGTGATGAGCAGAAGAACTCTGTGTGCATCATCGACAGAATTAGCTCAAGAACTTTCCCAAATATTAATTCAATATTATCCGACGCGAGACTGAGAGGCCTGAAAGTTTCGTACGCAAATGAAAATTTACGTTTTGCATAAGTGACAAATTAGATAATTGAATATATCGCAAGTATCATTAAATAAAAGTAAGAAATTGGAATTAAAATTATATTACTGTAAAAAACAGTTATATACAATTTTATGATTTTAGAAATTATTGTGATGGAATCTCTACAATCTTTAGAACTTTTAGGTTTTATAGAACCAGAAAACAAGTAATAATATAATAAAGTTATTAGATTTAAAACCAATATTGTATATCAGTATGCATGTATTTATTCATGTAAACGGTTAACTATATATATATATATATATATAAGAGGAACCATTTACAAAATTATTTATTAGTTATATGAAAATATATTGATTTTAATGAGGTTTAAACACAGTGTCGCACTTATTATTTGTACATATAATTATTACATTGTATGTATTCATAAACAGTACATACAGAATTTTTATAAAAATTTCTAAATACATACGCTAATGTCTAAACTGAATGCATTCTATTTCATATATTTTTTATAAGTCACTAAACTTTGTATCGTATATTGTAAATTATATTTTTACCCGAGGCATACTCGCCTTCCAAGAGTCAACAAATAAATATTTTTACTATAAGGAAACAAGTGTGTATGTGTATGTGTGTGTGAGTATATATATATATGTGTATATAGAGGTCTCTTTATATGATTTTAGTAAATTTTATTCACATTATATTCACATTAAATTATTTCTACATGTTTTTTTTTAGAGTTTTTTAAGAGTCCTGAAATGAAGAGATGAGAGAAGAATGAAAAGAAAGAGATAGATGAATAGAAAGTTTTTCGAGAGTAATAGTATTATCGCATCTGCTTTTCGCTTTCATAGAGGATGTGTAGTCTTTAAAAATCTGAAAACTCAAAACCGCAAATATTAGTATCACTTAGCTTAATATTTCCGTTGTAAAAACTTAATTTCTAAGTAAAACAATTTTGAAAACAGAGGTACAAGTGTTCATTATTCTTATTATGGTAACTTTTGAAATGTTAATAATCATGTTACTTTACCTGCGTACATACTTACGAGTCCTCGACTGCGATCTCAAGTAACTTTAAGACAAACCTTAGCGCGCGGATATAAATCTAGTTAAATCGTCGTATAAACCTTGTTGTACTGTTTAGCGACAGTGCATGTATTTTTATGCAGTAGACACGATGTAGGCGCAAGTCTATCGCATATTTTCCTTTCCTCCTCATCAATTGTTTTCATCACCTCTTCCATTGCCTCCCCTCCTCACAGGGAGGGCTACAAGTGAAACATTACCAAATTGCCAATTAGAAAAGCACATATTAATCATAGTTTCATAGTATACTTTTACTTCTGTATTGAAATGTTCCCGAGAAACATATATTTTTTCCTGTTCACGTCAATTTTATCTTATCAATATTTCATTATGTTCTCCTTTTCGTTGAACAAAAATACTAAAACGCTTGATATCGCGTGATAGTGCAGTTTATTGTCTATTCATGTTTAAATTTTCAAATTATCTTTACGAAAACAATTTCACAAATACTCAAATATTGTCAGAATTGCCGAGAATTCGAGCGAAAATTCTATTCTATTTTGTTTCTTGAATATAAAGTATTCAGCGAAAAATTTACTTTTATTTTTCTAATAGACACAAATTACGTAGAGCGTTTTTGGATTCGGACTACTATCGTATGACTTAACATCTCGTCATTAAACTATACTAAACAAGTAATGTACTGAGAAGCGGATGTGCTAAGTATCCCATAAGGCAATCCCCCATGAATACCTTGTAACGGGATCGGCGCTAAAGGCCCTCGAAAGGTCCGGCCGCACTTAACGATGATTTGAATCGAAGACTCATCTGAAACATAAGCAGTCTCGTACAATCTTGTCACGTTCAACGTTCATGTCGTGAACCATTCACAATAGTACCGACATATATATTCGGTTTAAATGTCAAATTACAAAATTCTTCATTTTAGAAATTGATCTGATTGATTGAACGACCATAACAAGTATAAGAAATGGGCGCTATCAATGAGTACAGTGTCACACCTGCAATGACGATGACTCTCACTTAAAACAAAATTGCTCTACTACGCTATATTTTGATAATTTCTCATTATCTTGCACGTAGCACCTTAAAAGTAGTGTTTATTTTTATACTTTGTGTCGCAGTGCAAATATTTATATACACTTTCACCTCTATTTAGTATTCAAATACGTATTATTACATATATAATAATCGAAACGTTGGGTAAACGTTCCTTTCGATCATCGCATATACGACCACATGTTCACAATATATGTGTATATTAATATATTCCTAATAGATATTAAAACACATCGTCGGCCGGAAACGTATGCACGCTTTAAATATATATATATACACATATATATTTACATAGATATATATGTCTATATATATATATATATATCATATGATATTATATTATCGCTATAGAATGGGATCTTATAAACACATTTATCTCTGAAGAATCTTTCTTAAGTTTCAAAAAAGATGTAGAGGAACAAAGAAAACGAGAGAAACGGAGAGAAAAAGATAGAAAGAGAAAGTGAAGAGAAAGAGAGAGAAAGAGAAATACATCTGTAAGAAACATATTCGGACGTATTTACTCATGATTTAAGACTGAAAAGACAAAATGCAGGACTTTCTTCTCATTGTGTTAAGCATGTGTAGTTTTATTTCAATAGCTGACCTGTTCACTATACAATTTGCTTATATTCCAATCAGAACAAGTCTCCTTGCCGCTAAGGCTTCTAATGTTGTGTGTGCACGTATGTCGCCGATGAAATACTCTAAAACGGATCGAGCAGTGTGTGATCCGAAGGGCCTTATACAGTTCTTTATATCAAACCTTCTTGATAACGTACAATTTCATACGAGCGCGTGATCTATAATCATTTATGAAGGATGATATTTGTAAGGATGTCGTACTCTCCAAGTCATATGAATCGAGAAAAGGGAACCACTACGTACCATCATTATGCTAAGTTTTTCCGATACTCAGTACCAGCCGAAAGAGGCGGTCGTTGCAATTTATCATTTTATCCTCATTTTGCTTATGAAAGCATAATGTAACCAAAAGGAAACCAACAGTTCGACTTCTGTTTAAAATCTCTGTTCTAAACAGGAAGACACTTATCCGTAGATCGAATCGTTATACTCTATATCGAAAAAAAATTATTAATACGACGAAATATTTCCAGATTGCAACAACAGACTCTAATCTATACAGAGACACGTCATTTACATAATAATTTACTTTTATATATGTTATTATATTTACTATATATATATATATATGCATAATGTGTGTATATATACACATAATTATATAACATATATATATAATTGTTATATAAGTATAAAAATATGATACTCTATTAATCTCACAATAGTGACAAGTAAGCAACGTTTCCGAATTGGATGGAGTACAACGTTTCGAGCAACTGAATGATATATTATGCAATAATTTGTGTTTAATTATTTTTAGAACTACGCTTTCTTTTAATATACTTCTCGTCGTGCGCGAGACAATTTCGTAATTTTGCACCGCCTCTTCCTGCGAAAATAAACATGGGTATCCTATGTGTAGAAATGAAAGTATTTAGGCAAGGGGAAAGGGTAGCTGGGGGACGAGAATGAAAGAAAGAGATAGAGAGATAGAGAGACAATCGCGCTCCTACCAAGTAATCTGGAACGTTTAACATTAATCAGGGAGGATCGTTAACGTCATCACTTTACAAAGTTACGTCAGTGAATTCTTCGATGCTAAAGGACCCCAGGCAGGGTTACCTATATCTTTTCTTGTATAAAGGGATGCGCCAGAGCGTGATTCACAGTGATTCTCTTCCCCGCATCCAGCATTAGCGTGCGCTCCAACAGATCCTTCAGTTGTCCGACTTTGCGGCTTTGTTCCGGCGGCAGGGAGTTTCCACCGAGTTCCGTATTAAGGTCGCGAGTCGCTGGCAGTGTCGACATTACGACGACTTTTTCCTGAAAATCACGCCATCCTGTAGAAGATTTCTGCGCGACTTCTTTAACGAGCGATAACAAGACATAACCAGTGAAAAAATATGTTAGCGTTGTCGATCGAAATATCGCGCGTATTGTCGCACTATGTCGCGTAAAGAACAGCATTACTTACGCGGTGCGGTGCAGGGCAAGATCATGGATAAAATTGTATAGTAACGACTTACCCGTTCTGTCACTTTATCAACTTCGTGATACAGGAAATTGCAGTTAGTGTCAAAATGCTGATCCTTGAACGTGCCTTTCCTAATTAGCTTATTCGGCATTTTGCCCTTTAGGTCCATGAAGTACTTTAACATTTGGTTGTTTGTTTTTCCAGAAAACATTATTTTTCCCGTGTACAGTTCGTATATGGTGCACCCCACGGACCACATGTCAATGCCAAAATCATAGGGTATACCAAGAACTAGAAAATAACGACGTTACTTTCGGCTCGAGACATTCAACATACAATTGCTACCATCTTTTCAACGTCGGAAACGTCCGAGACGACTCATTTAAGCGCATAACGCATAGAATTACTTTCCATTAATGCTGCATATTGCTACATTTTTGTACAAAATAATATACATATCTAGTGTTTAATTAAACAAATCTGTTATGGAATAACAAATATGCTGTGGTCGAGTGCGCACACGTATACTGTTACGACGTGTACTGTTAGCTAATCATATCAGTTCTAAGTATGGCGCGAAATGAAACATAAGGCGCTGGAGCTAATGCTCGCAAAATCGATGTATGTGGTTTGCTAGAAACGCCTGTCAGATGTATAGTGTGCGACATATAAATCATCACAGAGAACAGACACAATGCGAACAAATGCATGCGCAACATAACTGGCGTTGAGCATTTGTTTGCAATAATTGAGAACACTAATAACAATATGTGCGTTCCCGAACGCACGAAGCAAGATTAGCCATAAGTTATATATGTATTAAAGAGAGGCTATGAAGAGAGGAAAAAGCGAATTTTGATGAATAAATAAGATTGTTATGTGTAAAAGTAGATACTTACTAATTTCGGGTGCCCGATAAAATCTCGAGACTAAGTACGGTGTTATTTCATTTTCGTGGGCGTGCGATGCAGAACCGAAATCACAGAGTTTCAACACTAGCTTGCTTTCACTGACTAGAATATTATCCGGTTTGATGTCAGCATGCAGAATATTTGCACGTTTTAATAATTTTAGTGCTAGAAAAAGTTGCTGCGTATACGACCTTACCGCTTTAACGTGTAAACCAACGTCTTTGCCATATTTTTTTAAAACCTGCAACAAACAAGATTATATCATTATCGACGCATTTTGAAAAGCCTTTGTAAACGCGTTGTGCGATTAAGTATTAGACAAATACGCACCTCTCTTAAATTCATTGCTAAAGGTTCAAAAACCATGCACAAATGATTTTTGTGAAAAAAGTGCCTAAAAAGACGCAAGCAGTGAAACCTGTCTTCTGGATCTGCGTCATTCAATTTCCTAAGAATCTCCAACTCTTTTAGACCAGTTCTATGCCTGCAGAAATATAAAAAAAATATTCACATTAATATCGTGGTCGATCGAGAGCTTTCGGTTACACTTACATTATTTCATTATTTCTGATGATTTTCACAGCTACGTCCAAATTTCCTCTAGCACTATCTCTCGCTCTTACGACATTACTGAATACTCCTTGTCCCGTGTAACCGTAAACTACGTATCGTGTGTCGAGTGTTTCGCCAACGCGTACACTGATAAACGATTGCACAATTATTAATTTATAAATTAAAACGATATTAAACAAAACTAGTATATATAACCAACCGATAATATCCTTCGGCATCATCCCAGTTATCTGTCAAGCTAGGATTGTCTGGTCCTCCTTGACGTTTTCCTTCGACTGTCGGGCTCTACGTAACGACAAATTAGGTAAAAAATGAATCAGCTGGATCAGATAAGAAATGCACGATAAAAAAAACTAACAAAGTTATCATAAAGAGAACATACATTAAAATCGCCTATATTATCTGCTTCTGCGAACATGTCCCATTCGTTGGATTTCTTTGAATTTTGTTTCTCCTCTTGTTTAAGCCGTTCGGATGTTTTGTTCGCCGGCTTGTCAGATTCGTTAGGTGGCGCATCCTCGAATCTAGACTTTCGTTTTATGATCAATGATTGCGGAGACTCGAGTTTTTCTGTGGGCAGTGGTGGGGTGTGACTCTCCGAAACTGATTCATTATTATTGGATGGAACTTCTATAGACTTTTGTGATATATTAGATTGGCTTTCCGGAGAACCAGAGGCGACGTTCACGTCGCCAGACATATTGGAGTCTTCGTTTGGTCCACCCAATCTCTGCAGAAGAGAAAAAACACACAAGACATTCCACTATTGTGATCATAATGAGATACATATATGGCAATTAAACTATTTGGATCAATTTTTAATAATTTTTTCCGACGGTAAATTAGTCTGTAACAGATATATGTGTGAATACAATAGAGCCAAATTTGTCTCAACAATCCAACCGAACTTTTTGTCTGATCTAATATAATGTAGTACGTGATAAATTTTACCTTGAGCAATTCTTCTCTTTGTTTCCGTCGACGTTCTATAATTGCTTCCTCATCTTCTTCTTCCTCTATATCGATATCTTTGATATCCTCTTCGCTCGAACTATCCGAGTGTTCTACCTTAAGACCCTCCGATAAAGAATCCTTATATTTATCGTTACGTTCTCTTTTATTATTCCTTTCTCTATCTCTCTCGCGATCTCTACCATGGTCCCTAATTGGCTGCTTATCTCTATCCCTGCGACTCCGGGAAAGAGATCTGGATCTTCTGTATCGATCGTTTCTTTCTCTTTCCGATCTCATTCGGGTAGGACTGCGAGATCTTCTTACGGTGCTGCGGGACCGATCGCCGATGCGGTGGTCGTGATAGCGGTTGTCTCGTCGATCGCGACTACTATCATGTTTATCTCTATTTCCATGCCGATCTTTACTCCTGCTATCTCTTTTGTCGCGGCTGGCGTGTCGACGAGGTTCCCTGCTCGATGGTCTGTCGCGGCTACGCCGGTCGTGACTAATGTGTCGATCTCGACTATCTTGACGCTCGCGACTACCTAATCTGTCACGACTCTTGTTATCCGAGACTTTTGCCTCGTTGTTATGAGTTTTTGAACTGTGGCGAATAGGTTCCCGTTTTCGATTATCTTCCCTGCATATATATTAATAGAATAATAAGTGCATTTCGATCGATTGTAACAGATAGCAAAGCAAGAGGAGAAATTAGTTTTTATTACTCACCGTCTGTCCGATTCCCTTTTACGTGCCTCATCCCTTTTTGTGACATCTTTGCGTTTCTGCTGGTCTTCGTCCAGTTTTTTGCTAGATTCGTCCTTTCTTGCGTCTTCTTTCTGCCTCTCGTTGATTCTTCGCGAAGATCTATCATCTTTTCGTGTTTCTTCCCTTTTTCCTTCCTCCCTAGGACGGACTTTCTCATCTCTTTTCCTATCAAAATCTCTTCTCTTATCTTTATGTTGCTCGCGAATTTTTCTGTCTCTAGTCATATCAACTACAACACGTCTTTCGGCCTTTATCACTTTCTTACGTTCTCTGCTGCCTGATTTGCTTCTAGCTCGTTTCTTCGGTGGTACATCGTTGGTATCGCTATCGTCTTCTACCAGTATCACATCGGGTGTCTCCGTCGCTGTCTTCGTTTCTTCTTCTTCTCGCGATGAAACCTTATCATCTACCTTTTCCGATTCATCGGACAGATATTGAACGTTTGCCAAACATGCTTGCAGCCGTTCCTTTACACACAAAATGCAATTATGACAAACAAAATGTACATTGCATAGATTCGTTGTAATATAGTATTTTACAACATATGTTATTTCAATTAATTATAAATACACATGTACCTTCTGTTTCATTAATTCTTCAAGGTCGATATCATCTTCTATGATTGTACAGTCTACTTCGTCTGAATCTAAATCAACCAATTTTTCATCTTCACTTTCTTCTGTAGAAAGGATCTCCAATACAGAATTCTTGGCTTTTCCATTCATACCAACTTCTTTATGTACCACGTTGGATATTAATTTTTCATCTACAGCACCATTCTCTATGTCCCTCTCTCTCTTTTGTCTCTTATGTTTCTTATGCTTTCGTCTATAAATATAAATATGAAATATTTATATTTCCCAATTAAAATAATATATTATTTGTACTAATTACAATTAATATAAAATATTAATTAAAATATCTATCTGCTATACAATTGTACCTTTCCTGTCTTTCCTCTCTTCGCTCATCCTCTCGTTCAATTAATTTATCTTTTTTATGCTTATGATGCTTATGTTTCCTCTTTTTCTTCTTTCTTTGATCAATTAGTCCATCTATATCTGAGTCTAACCCTAAATGTTCTCCCTTAAACTCAGGACCTTCCAAATCTGATGCACTAAAATAGACATTATGCAACATATAAAAAAACTATAGTAAAAATATAAATATTTATCCTCAAGACTAATAATAAAGAATATGATAAAGTTTGCTAAAATTAAAATATAGTTTACAAAATTATTCATTAAAGTCTATAAATTGATTGATTTTGACATATTTGTGCTTAACAAGCTGTCAAAATTTTTTAGTTGAAGCACCATTTTTTGTAACATATTGTTTATCCATTTACACAACACAGCAACATCAATATAAACTATATATTCATAAAGTAGCAATAAGTGCAGTAAGGAAACTATGTGGTATATTAACATGATCTTTAATGACAGATTTCTTTAGAATTCAGTTTATAAGATGGTGTTTCTAAGGCAGTCCCTAAATATGTGTTCCTTTGGGATATGTAAAAATATAAAATAAAGATTGGAAGACCATGACTGACATATCTAGTGTACGCATTGTATCTAATAAATACTTTCACAGGAAAATTTCCGTGATAAAACAGAAAGTATAAATGTTATTTCAACATATTCGAGGTATGGTGGATCTTCTCTGTTGATGTCGCGTTATCAGCTCGCTAATTCTCATACGATACACTTACCCCATGATGGAGTTCGGAATATAATTAATAGATATAACACAAAATCACTACACTCAGATGATTCTAACGATTACAACGATGACAATGTTTGACCATTTGCAATGAATGTAAAATACATGAATCTTTCAGTAACACGCCATTTTGCTTGCCTAACGCTTCTTTCGATGAATCGTTTCCACACTTTATCGATAATTATCGATTCTCGAAAAACTATCGAGAATCAGGTCGATTCTATCGATTAGGCCTTGTTTACATAATGTCGTAAGCCATAAAAATTGGCCAATCATAAAGCTGGCCACACACACTTTCCGTAACAGTAACCGTAAAGCCCATTCTACAATTGCGTAAGCGTAGTCGTGAACGTAAGAGTCAACCAATCCGAATGTTTTATTCACTGATTGCTTTACTCTGATTGGTTGTCGTAATCACTTACACTACTTACAACCGCGTTCACGCAATTGTAGAATAGGCTTAAGACGTAAAAGGTAAGAATTGACCAATCATATTGAGAATCGTCGAATTGTAAGGTCGCCATTTTGTGAATACTCGATTGGTCAATTCTTACGTTACATCTTAAGGCCAAATCACACTAGCGATTGACGATTGACAATTAAAGATTAGATTTTAACGAATCAACAAGCTTCAGCCTTGGTTTGCTTTGTTCCAATTGGTTAAGTTCCAATCTTCAATCGTCAATCATCTATCGCTAATCGTTAATGTGATTTGGCCTTTAGGTCTAATCGTATTGGCTTAAGCTGGTGGCACATAGAAAAACTTAGGGTGCCGTCCCATTGAGCACGGATCGGAACGCCGGATCGGATTTCTTACTATGGCTGCGTTCAGATTCCCCACCCGGGTGTATTCTATTACTAG